>NW_020664420.1:55380869-55403998 GCF_002925995.2 Terrapene triunguis
ACTCTATATGCATCCGAAGAAGTGGGTTGTAGCCCACGAAAGCTTATGCTCTAATAAATTTGTTAGTCTCTAAGGTGCCACAAGTACTCCTGTTCTTTTTGCGGATACAGACTAACACGGCTGCTACTCTGAAATCTTACAATCAAGATTCCAGTGTGACTAATAATCTCATTTCCAAGTTTAAAATTCACTTTCCATGAATATTAGCTAATATATTATTTCAATTTTTATGAGTGTTCTTGCCAGCCAACTTGTTTACAAAATAATCTAAAGAATGCAAATCTGAAAGGGGCTGAAGCAAAGAGAAATTCAATTTTTGTTTGAAATAATTTGTGCAAAAGTTTGAGGTGTTCATCCAGCTCTAACATATACAATATATACTTGCTATCAGCCAGTCACCATTACCTATCAAATTGCATGTTCCATGCCATAAAATACATATAGGATCAGTTAAAATTATTATAAAATAAATAAAACAATAAAAGTATTAGCCAGAATATATGAACAGTAGATAAATGTTAAACTGTGCAGAAAACTCGAGCCCTATGTTTGGCTCTGCTGTCAGAATGCCTAATCTATAGTGTATAATGTATGTGTCATGAGATGACATTGCATTTTTTGTCACAGTACACCTAATACATTCTGTTTCATGTCAAGCCAGAGAAGGGAAGCTGAAGGAAAAAAAACCCAAGAGATGATACAGTTTTGTGCAGATCTTTGGTCTAGATTTACACCAGCTCAGGATCTGACCCCATTTGTTTTATCAGATATGTTGAGTGTTTCATATTTTAAAATAACATGAAAGATTACAGCTCAAACTCAATTCTAATAAATGTTATATGTCATCTAACTTTCATTGAGCTTATACAACAAGGGCTTCATAAACAAAAAACACAGGCCTTGGAAAAAATAAAGGTCTACCAGTTACCTCCGCTGTGTATATACCAGTCTGAAGAAGAGATCTGTGTAAGTGTGAAAGCTTGTCTCTTTCACCAACAGAAGTTGGTCCAATAAAAGATATTACCTTACCTACCTTGTCAGTCTGTCTACCAGCCTTGCATTTATGTGGTAGACTTTAGCTTCATCACAAAGGAGCTTTTCACAGTATGTTTTTAATGCATTAAGGACAAAAGATTTCTTTAGCCTTAGACATCTTTTTCTATCAATCTATTTAACCAAGCAAAACATATTTGTTGTTCCCAAATGGGGAAACCATTTGTCTATCATATCTGAGTTCCCTGTGCTCTTTTTATAGTATCTAGAGAATGACTGAGCACAGAATCATTTTCCATATTTGTTTTTATCAATAGGAACCTACCTTTAATATTCCAGTTCTTTAGAGTAATAGTAATATTTAGTGAGCTTATGCACCAGCATGTTCTCCCTTTTGGGTATTGAAATACATTTTCCCTTTTGTTAGTATGTGAAAATTTTGTGTGACTGTCCCTTGTCTTGTCACTAACGTGTGCAAACAGCTGAGGATATAAAGGGAGCAAATCTGTCCATACCAGAAGTGGCAGAATCAGAAGCATTAGCTGCATGACCAGATAGTACTGAACCAGTTGTTTCATTGCTACCATACGGAGGAGTGTGCATGTAGAAGTGCAGTCCAATGTCACTTTAGTGCAACAGGCCAGGTTTACTCCAGAGTCTGTGCTGAAAGTGAGTCTGACTATACTGCAGGTTGCACAATTAAGTGCCCCACAACCATCCTTGTGTGTGGATGGGGGAGGCCCAGAAACACAACCCCAAAAGTGAGCAGCACTGAGCAAAAATATATTTTTGGCTGATTCTTTATTTCCGTGTGTTCCCTATGCAATCTCTCCCAGGCTTCTATGAAGTCTAAAGCTGCTCTCTCTGGCAGAGCCCCCAAGAGAGCATAGCAGTGGTACAAATCCCTACCCTCCTGATGAGTGGAATCCCCACTCCAGAACACAAGAGGACAGGATGCCACAAGGAAATGCAGTTTGCCCCAACAAGGGATAAGATGGCCCATCATGTGATCCATGGGCTATATTTTGGCCAACCCCCATTGAATTTAAACATTAACTTTTATTTACATGTGAGCATGGCCTGTAGAAAATGTTTTCCTCACTCTTGCACACCAACGGCCTGATCCTGCAGTTGTTAGCAAGGATGAAGTGCCATTGAAGTCACTGGAAATTTTGACTGGATAAAAAACAAAGAAAGGGACCTGTTGTCATGACTAGCATAACTATATGTCAGGGATAAAGCCAGTAATAGAACACAGTAAAAATATGACCCAAATATAGATCCTAGATATTTGAATGACAATTGTTTTTAGCAAGTATGAGTCTGCAGCAACTTTCAATAGCGTCTGAAGGCACCGGTACTGCATGTCAGCAGAATTTCAGGGCCTCTGAACATATCCTAATATAATTATATATTTGATTATGTAAAGTACATGCATATGGTGAAAACTTGTAAGTATGAGTTGTGGGTAAAGAATAATGTTTCAGTGATATATTTAAGGTTAGTCTTTACATACAAATATAGTCATTAAATGAACAAATGGACTACCAGCATGATGGAATATTTTAGAAATAGTCATATAGAAAGACAGATGACTTAATATCATGAGTTCCACTGAAGAGATTCTGGAGGCAGTGAGAAATATTATTGATACATTTTTGAAACCACTAACAGTGATCTAAAGTAGTTTTTCTGTACATAATAATGTTGCAGTTGTAAGGTCCATTAGATCACAACCTGCTAGGGCTATAAACATATAATATCTCTTATACTGAAAGAGAGGATTTGAATTTGTCCAATGACATACAATATAAATCATCAGGTATAAGAATTGTATGTTGGATCTCAACCCTGTCACTGATCAACGGCTAATATTGCCTGTCATTCACCTCAAAGTAGTGATGGGGGGGGCACATTTGCAAAGGAAAAAATAAACATTTTTGTGCAGTTAGCTTTGTTTTCAATGGCATCTGAAGGCCTGCTGAAAAGTTTGAAATGTGAAAAATAGTCCTCGTAAAGAGGGGCTACTAGCCAGAGAGCAGGTGAGGCTGTTAAAGTTGCATAATAAATGTAATGTATTAGAAGAATCTACAGCTTAACACCTGGATATCTCATACTAATATGTGATATAAATATAGAATATGTGATGTGAGCAGTAAGATATATATTTGAGTGTCTCATATCACACTGCCCACTGTCACATATCTGGTGATGAAATGGCTTTTCTTGCTGTTGGTGCCTGGCCTGTGTAGGTTTTTTGTTGTTGTGTTTTGTTTTAATGGATGTTGTGACATTTGTATTCGTGGTTTAGAGGCACAGTACAGGTAGAAGGGATTTCTTCAGTTGATTGACTGGTCTCCATAGGAACAATTTTTAAATATTTGTGTGATACTTTCTTGCTCAGAAATGATAATTAATATTTCTATGTAATTTATGTGGAGTTCTTTTAATTTTTCTTTTGATTGGTTTTTAAACCAAAAATAACAGCAACTGAAAGAAACTTGTAACAAGTGGGGGTGGGAAGAATTATGATAGAGAAAGGCTTGGTCACATTTTATTTTTATTTTTTTATAATTCTGACAGATAATGCCAATGTATATTTTAAGCATTTTTTATTTTTATTGATTTACATTTTCATAGTTGCAGGAAATTATTGGAGGATGGGAAAATGTGGGGGGACTGACAATAATTATTTGATGGCAGTAGACTGAGATTCAAAAATTAAACCTTTATATCCATTAAGACACAAATTGTCAACATCATATTAAAATATACAAAGTATATATATTTAAATAAAACTCTCTAATGTTCTCAAGCAGCATTTTTCTTTGTAAATTTCAGTTATCATTGATGGAAATATTTTTTTCATCCATTTGTGTCTGTACTATGAAATTGAAGTCTACCAACATTTGCTGATAAAAATCTAACCCTTCCAAGCCTAGATATAGGCTGATAGAGCATGTCCAAGTACTGACAAAATAGTTTATTTTTTTTTTTCTTTGAAGCGACTCTACTTTGACATCCACTATAATGGATCAGACTGTAATATTCTTACTTGCATGACTTTGAAGTCAATGGGATTCCTTGTGGAGTAAGACCATCACTCACACTGAGTAGTACATTGCAGACAAATATGTATTTAAAGTTACATTTATACCATACCTTTTTTCTCAAACGTTTCTAATTTTGTTCTGTTTTTGCAGTGTATCACCAAAAAATCACTGATATATGTTGTATAGCACTAAATGGCAAATATCCTCAAACTACTAACTAGCATTACTAGTGCCCATCTCTGCTCAGGATTCACAGCTGTGAACCCTCTCCTGGAATTAGGCTGAGCTGGCTTAGCAGCCTTTCTCACAGAAAAAATGAGGAATTGGTGCTGCTGCGTCCCCCTTAAACCAAATAGCAGAATACTCACCCAGTATGTAGAACTTCTGGGTTCATAGCCCCATTCTGGCTGATTCAAAGCAGTGACTTGAACCCAGGTTTTTCCCCTCCCAAGTATTCCTTACGTACTCATTGGACCAGAGACACTAACCTGGGTTTCCCATGTGCGTGCCCTAACTACTGGGCTATAAAATAATTCTCTCTCTCTCTTTCTGGCCTAATGAGGACTAGCTAAGGTGCTTAGGGCACTTTCCTGAGAGGTGGGAAACCTGGGTTCAAGTTGTTGCTTCAAATCAGACTGAGTGGGGGATTTGAACCTGTACCTCAGCTGAGTGCTCCAACCACTGGGAAATTGGGTGAGAAGGGGGAGATGTGGGCTGCTGATGCTTTGTTCAGTGCCCCATCTGGCCCCTACCAGATTAGATCTTGCGGGCAAGACAGTCAGGGGATCCCACCAGTACTTAGGCACTAAGCTGCTCTGTGGTTTCAGGATTTAGGCAGATTTGTACATACACACGGTCACAAATTTAGGAATCATGGGGACATTATCAATAGAATTTAGATACCATCAGGAGTTTTGAGGATCTAAATTTTGGATTTATGTGCCAAACGTAAGAACGACCATACTGGGTCAGACCCAATGGTCCATCAGGCCCAGTTTCCTCTCTTCCAACAGTGGCCAATGCCACTTGCCTCAGAGGGAATGAACAGAACAGGAAATCACTGAGTGATCCCCTGTAGTTCACTCTCAGATTCTGGCAATCAGAGGCTTGAGGCACTCAGAACATGGGGTTGCACCCCTGACCCTACTGGCTAACAGCCATTGATGGACTTATCCTCTATGAACTTACCTTGTTCTTTTTTGAATCCCATTATAGTTTTGGCCTTCACAACATCACCTGGCAACAACTTCCACAGGTTGACTGCAGAGTGTGTGAAGAAATGCTTCCTTTTCTTTGTTTTAAACCTGCTGCCTATTTATTTCATTGGATGATCAGGGGTCTGGAGCACATGACTTATGAGGAGAGGCTGAGGGAACTGGGATTGTTTAGTCTCCAGAAGAGAAGAATGAGGGGGGATTTGATAGCTGCTTCCAGAGGATGGAGCTGGAATGCATTACCTAGGGAGGTGGTGGAGTCTCCTTCCTTGGAGGTTTTTAGGGCCCGGCTTGACAAAGCCCTGGCTGGGATGATTTAGTTGGGAATTGGTCCTGCTTTGAGCAGGGAGTTGGACTAGATCACCTCCTGAGGTCCCTTCCAACCCCGATATTCTATGATGACCTCTGGTTCTTGTGTTATTTGAAGGAGTAAATAACACTTCCTTATTCACTTTCTCCACACCAGTCAAGGTACTATAGACATCTATCATATCCTCTCTTAGTCATCTCTTTTTTCAAGATAAGTCCCAGTCTTTTTAATCGCTCCTCATACATGAAGCTGTTCCATAACCTTAATCATTTTTGTTGCCCTGATCTGTACCATTTCCAATTCTAATATATTTTTGAGATGGGGTGATCAGAACTGCATACAGTATTCAAGGTGTGGGAGTACCATGGCTTTATAGTGTGACATTATGATATTTTTGTCTTATCTATCCCTCTTCTAATGGTTCCTAACATTGTTAGGGTTTTTTTTGACTGCCACCGCACATTGAGTGGGTGTTTTCAGAGAACTATCCACAATGACTCCAAGATCTTGAGTGGTAACAGCTAATTTAGACCCCACAATTTTGCATGTATGATTGGGATTATGTTTTCCAATGTGCATTACTCTGTATTTATCAACACTGAATTTCATCTGCCATTTTGTTGCCCAGTCACCCAGTTTTGTGAGATCCCTTTGTAACTCTTCCCAGTCTGCTTTGGACTTAACTATCTTGAGTAGTTTTGTATCATCTGTAAATTTTACCACCTCACTGTTTACCCCTTTTTTCAAATCATTTATGAATATGTTGAACAGCACTGGTCCCCATAGAAATCCCTGGGGGTCTCCACTATTTACATCTCTTCATTCTGAAAATTGACCATTTATTCCAACCATTTGTTATCTATCTTTTAACCACTTACTGTTCCATGAGAGGACCTTCCCTCTTATCCCATGGCTGCAGGGCCAGCTCCATACAGCAGCGCAGCAAGCAGGTGGTTGGGGCGGCCAATGGGAAGGAACGGCATGTCCGGCTCTTCGGCAGCAATTCGGCGGCGGGTCCCTCAGTCCCTCTCGGAGGGAAGGACCTGCCACTGAATTGCCGCCGAAGAATAGAATGAAGCGGCGGCGGTAGAGCTGCCACCGAAGTGCTGCCGATTGCAGCTTTTTTTTTTTTTTTGCCGTTTGGGGCAGCAAAAATGTTGGAGCCGGCCCTGCATGGCTGCTTACTTTGCTTTACAGACTTTGGTGAGGGACCTTGTCAAAGGCTTTCTGAAAGTCCAAGTACACTATATCCACTGGATCACCCTTGTCCACTTGTTTGTTGACCCCATCAAAGAATTCCAATAGATTCGTAAGATTCTTTACAAAAGTTGTACTGACTCTTCCCCAACAAATTGTGTTCATTTATGTGTCTGATAATTCCGTTCTTTACTATAGTTTCAGCCTATTTGCCTGGTACTGAAATTAGGCTTGCTGGTCTTTAATTGCTAGGATTGCCTCTGGAGCCTATTTTAAAAATTGGTGTCAGATTAGATATCCTCCAGTCATCTGGTACAGAAGCTGATTTAAATGATAGGTTACATACCACACTTAGTAGTTCTGCAATTTCATATCTGAGTTCCTTCAGAACTCTTGGGTGAAAACCATCTGGTCCTTGTGACTTTTATTACTATTTAATTTATCAATTTGATCCCAAACCTCCCCTATTGACACCTCAATCTGTGACAGTTCTTCAGATTTGTCACTGAAAAAGAATGGCTCAGGTGTGGGAATCTCCCTCACATCCTCTGCAGTGAAGACTGATGCAAAGAATTAATTTAGCTTCTCCACAATGGCCGTATCTTCCTTAAGTGCTCCTTAGCACCTCAATCATCCAGTGGCCCCACTAATTGTTTGGCAGGCTTCCTGCTTCTGATTTTCCTTTTTTTTTTTTTTTTTTTGCTGTTAGTTTGAGTCTTTGGCTAGTTGCTCTTCAAATTCTTTTTTGGCCTGCCTAATTATATTTTTACACTTGACTTGCCAGTGTTTATGCTCCTTTCTATTTTCCTCTATAGGATTTCACTTCCAATTTTTAAAGTATGCTTTTTTGTCTCTAACGGTTTATTTTATTTTGTTGTTTAGCCATGGTGGCACTTTTCTGGTTCTCTTGCTATGTTTTTTAATTTGGGGGTATACATTTAATTTGAGCCTCTATTACGGTGTTTTTAAAAAGTTCCCATGCAGCTTGCAGGCATTTCACTTTTTGTGACTGTAACAGTCATGGGGCAGGTGCCTAAATCCCTTTGTGGATCTAGCCCTTTGTTTCTTTTACCTTTTTACTTTTCATTTTACAATCTTAATTGTGAACTTTATATTTAAATATCTAATTGGGAGTTCTTAAACAAAAAGGCTGAAGATGAAAGTCCCCAAGGAGTGTGAAACATGACATCAGTTGAGGGAGTATCTGGACTGTTAAACTATTCCAAGAAATTTCTAAGAACCATTGTGGTCCAGTACATAAGATATTCAATAGGAAGTCAATGGGAGCTTTGTAGACATACCCTAAGAGTTTCCATGCCACCAAACTCTCAGATTAAAGAATGAGCAAACCTGAACTAAAACTGGGGGCAAATCATTTCACCAGATAGAATGTGAAACCAAGTATATATGTTAAGTCAAGATTGGATGTCTTTCTGAAAAACATGCTATACTTAAGACAGATGTTATGGACTTGAATGAGGTTCTATGACCTGTTGTACAGGCAATCAGACAAGGTGATCATAATGGTCCCTTCTCACCTTAAAATCTATGAAACACCAATGGTTGACAAGCAATATGTGTAGAGTGTGTGTTTGACAGAGATAATTGCCTTTTTTCTAAAGTTATCATAGCTGTGAAATTAGTTTTAAAGAGCTTGATATATGGTCATGCATATTTGCATGTACAGGTATGACTGCGGTGCAATCCTGCATAACTGGGGGTGGGCTTATAAGGGTTTTTTTTTTTTTTTCAAAGTTACTAATATGATGATTTAGTTGTGCAATATCTTAGTCACACCCTCTTAAAAAGGCAATTTGTTCATGTAAATATTCTTCTTCAATAAGGTTTCACAAAGCATTCTCATTGTATTACATTACTTCGTAAATAAAGTCCTTGGGTTTAAATGTGAAATAATAATAAAAAATATATTTTAAAAGTCAGGAATCTGATATATAGTAATCTTTGTGTATAGTCTTATATTACGCACTTGCTTTTAGCTTTTCTGCCTTCCAATAACTTCCAAACAATAGAGTTTAGTTTGGATGATGGATTACAGGAAGCCTGTTCATTCATCTAAAGCAAGGCATATTAAATCATACTGGGCCAAATTCTACTCTTATTTACATGAGTGTCTCTTCAAATGTAATAAATAGAGTGGCACTGATGTAAACAGAATGTGGCTCATATTTGATATTGTGCATAGCTTTCTAAAAGAATAAATACATGCAGTCCTCGTACAGGCAAAATTCCCATTAGTCACTTGGTTTTATCTGGAGAGGGACTGCAGGAATCAGGCTTATATGACTAGCACTGTTGACATTAACACTCCAAAAGTAATATTGTGCTCAATATATCTTTTGCCAAAAAAGTTACGGATATTCTTTTAATGATAGGAAAATTCTCACTCCTGTCTGACATAAATATATAACAAAGTCCATAATTTTTATCTAAAACTTGCTCCTATATGAAGTCTAGAAACGAACAACTACAGTATTCCTGTATCTTCATTTGTCCTGATGGGATAGTTGGCTCCTTTAATTTATCTTCCTTTTCTAATCTGAACCCCTGGAAGTATTTTAGCAGCTAAGAGGAATAACTTGTGCTGTCATTTATAAGCCTTTATGAAATAAAACTTTCTTTAGTCAAGGCTTTTTTTCTTTCATCTGAAGTTTCCTGGGTGGAATGGAAACTGCTCATACAATATTTTTATGAAAATTGCACTTGACAATATTTATAACTCCACTAGTATTTGAGTGGTGCAGAACATGCAGATATCTGCACTTGTTTTGAAACATCCTGGGCAATTTATTAAATGCATCTTATTAAATAAATGAATGCATACAGTATGCATACAGCCTCCAGTGTTTAAATGTGTAATGAGAAGCTGTTTTCAAAAGTTAACTCAAAGTGTGGAACGATACATTTTAACAGTCTAATACAAAGAGATTAATATTGTAATAATAATAAGAGTGAACATTATTACCAGCATGGGTGGGTTTTTGTTTGATTGTTTTTGTTTTGTGCTTGTTTGAATTGAAGTTAAACAATGCAAACACTGCCCTATCAGAAAAAACATTGCAACCAGCCTCAATAATCTGCTCTCGATGACTCCAATTGGTTAAACAGAGTTATAGGGCCAGCGTGTACCCTCCTGCAGAAAAACTGATTAAAAGGGGCCAGACTGGTGGTAAGCTCTACAACAAAAACCAAACAAACCCGTATACTTGTAGCAGAAGCTATTCTACAAGAGGAGAGAATACTCTAGGACCCAATTGGGACTTTGCCATGCAACCTAATTGATCTGGGATATGATTGGCTACTAGAGGCTTAGGCACTACAGAAAGTCCCTAAGAATCTTAGTTAACTTTGTCAGGGAAGGAATGGAGGGAACCAAGTGGGGTTCCTTGCCAAGAACAGGAGGATCATGAGCATCCACTTGAGGCACAAGCCATTCACACTAGTTCTGGGGCCCTCCATCAAAACTGTACTAATGTGTCTGTGGTTGCCCCTGGAAGCATCCAGAAGGAGATTCCAAATTGTGGGAGAAACTCTTCAGGAAAATTTAATACATGCCCAGTGTATTGTTCTTCCTAAGTATTCTCCACAGCTAATGAGGAGATGATGCATGACTCCCCACTGATTCACTTTCAGCACCTCCCAACGATGGCAGCTCCCTCCACATGAACCAAACAATAGTGGAGATGGTGCAGCAGAGATGGCTGAAACCCCCTCTTTGGAACAGGCAGAGAAGTATGTTACAATCTGTCCCATAATATCTAACTGTGATACTATATCCTCCTCAACAGCATTGCAAATTAAATAAAATTAATCCTAGCTAGCAGAGCTGGGATTATGGTGTCAGGTAATGAATTTGTAGCCATATTACACAGCGTTTGTACTGAAGATGGGGGGAAATGGCCTTGCTTTCTTAGGTGAAATGTTACAAGTTAATTGAGTAGTGAAAATGCTTAACGTTTCAATGAACAAAGCAAAAGTTGCTTCCTTTAGCTTCCCACCACCACCATTGCGATTCTTCTCTCAAACTTTGCCTAAAGGAATCATTCTTGGAAAACCATCACGTCCTGCCAGTAGCTGATAGATTGGAAACTGGTGGGAGCTGCCTGGCCTGCTTGGGGGCCCCTGGCTCTCCATTCTGTGGGAGCGGGGCACTGGCTAGCTGCCTGGCAGCCCTCCCTGTCCAGCTCCCTGAGCTGGCCACCTCTGCATGGCCAGGCATTCTCCAGGCAGGGTGAATGACACAGCTCTAAGCTGCACCTCTGACGCACTTTTGCTTCTGCCATGAAGGAGCCTGGTATTGGCCGGCGACACGCCTTAGAGCTGATATGAGATGCTCCCCAGGTGTTCCCTGCAGTACTCATCTGCCTTGGGCACCTGCCTCTCAGCAGCCCAGTCACACCTCAGTTGCTGCCTGGGAACCTTCTATTGCAACCTGGTCACTCTCCCCACACTCCCTGTGTGCAGAGCAGAACTGTCCCTTACTCCCCTTGGCTGCCCTACCCCATGGTTGCCGGGTTCATGGTTACATAGTCCAAGCTCTGAGCTCAGCCATGTGAGCGCAGTGCCCAGCCCAGGCACTGGGGGCAGGTGGCTGCTGGCAGGGCGGACATGCGCCTGCCAGCTCTGGAAACCAAGGCTGTAAGAACAGAGTAACCCCTAGGGTTACCAGATTTAAAATTCCCAAATAGAGGACACTGCCGGAGGAGGAGCTATTTCGGGGGTGAGGGAGGGGTGTCTGTGTACTGGGAGAGACATTTTGGGGCTATTGGAGGGTGCTGGAGGGGGTACCTGCAGCAGGGGCACCCCCTGGAGGTGGGCTACCAGTGCTGGGGAGGGGGATGGGCTGGCTTAATGGGGGAGCCCCAGCTGCTGCTGTTGAGGGGATGTTGCATGTGGGGCTCCTGCTCCCCCACCTTGCCCCTGCATTCCCCTATCCCCTTCTCTTCCCCCTGCCCTATCAATCCCCCTTCCTTCCCCAGTGCCTCTATCTCCCCCCCCCCCCCCCCACACACACACACACACACACCTTCCTACCTCCCTTACCCTGCCCCCTCTATGGGCACTCACCATTGTACATAAAACAGGATGATGCCCATACAGGGTTCCCAGCACACCTAGAAGGGGAAGTTTACCAGCACTAGGACCCCGGAGGCAGTGTCCAGCTGCAGAGGCACTGAGAACCCAGCAGGAGAAGCTGCTCCACGCCACCCCTTCAGCTCCTAGTCCAGACCTCTGTTGGACTCTGGCTTATGCTGCTGGGCCCCATCCTGCACTGTCCCATTTTTGTGCCCTCGCCGACTCTGTGCCTTTGTCAGCTGCCTCTCTCACCCCAGCATCTTTACAGCCCTATTAGTGACTAAAGACAAGCACTGAGAAGGGCGCTTATAACCTACAGTACCCAACAGAACAGCAATCCCAAATGAAAAAAGAGTGGCAAATATATGCATTCTGAAACTCATTTTCTGTTCTACAGTGAATTAACTTTTCACAGCCAATTAGAAATTCCTCTTCTCAGTCAATATCTAATTTTCTTTCTGTGGTATTCTCAAAAGCATTATTTGTTTTTCATTACGTTGTCTGGTATGTGTTTCTAGTACAGCTGAAATAAGCAAGATGCATACATCTGGTATGCGAGCAGAAGTGTGGCTTTTATGAAGAATGAGATTACATCAAGCACATGTAATTCTATTTATCTGAGGGGAAGAAAGACTTACTGGGTGAGATTCTGTGCAGCAACTGTATGAGATTCAGCATAGAACTCTCAGTCCAGGGGAAGAAGGGGATTATGGTGGCTTTAAGACACCTTTGCACCCTCCTGATCCTAGGTTGCTCAAGGGGCTGAAAAGGCCAATGTAACTTTAGACAGGCTCTCAGGACTGTCCTATGGGTGCAGCACAGCCCAGAACCTCTGTAGTATCATGTGCTGTAGCCATGCCCCTGACATCTCCCTCTGTCTGGCATGCCATGGCTTGCAAGATAATCTTTGGAATGCAGTCTTATTGCTTTCTTCTAGAGTGGAGAATTTTCCCCTGTCTGGAAATGGAGCTTTTAGAGCCCTCTATGACAATCTGGTCCCTTTACCTGGCATAAAGGTGTCAGAGAGGGGGTGAGGATCTCACCAATTATTTTTATACCAGGATTATTGCCTTGCTCTGAAATGACACATCACTGCTTAAATGGCTTCAGGTGTGCAAAACTAAATTTTGTAGCCGAAAGAAAGTAATCAAAGTCCTGATAAATTTGGCTTACTCTACCTTTTTCACTGATTTTTAATTAACACCACAAAAGAGCAGGATGCTTTGAATATAACTAATCTTTCCACCAGGGAATAATAATACTCAATATATGAGAAACACATTATCATATAACACACATAAAAGCTGGTAAACGTACCAGGCCAGATTCTGTGCATACATCTATATCACAAATGAAGGTGTGACTGCAGTGGAGGTAGGCATACCCATACTAGCTTTAATCTAGCTGTCAGGACCAGGAGGTATGCAGTCTGACCTTCTGACCTAGTGGTCAGAGAAGGGGTGGTTAGAGCCAGAGTGCAAGACAGGGTTTCAGAGCCAGAATCAGAAACCAGGGATCAGGAAAAGCCACTTTCAGTGCTGCACCAGTCAGGCAATGTCTCTTTCTATGCCTCCTTCTGGTTTAAACCGCCTGATCTGGCCAATCGGTAGGGACTGTCGTCCTCCCCCAGTCAGGAGCCTCCTTGGCAGTAGCTCCAAGAGGGGTCAGAATGCCACTAGCCCTTCACTTTTAGGCAGTCTAGCAGTGGTGGCCAGGCTGTGAAGGCTTCCTGGGAAACCAGGGGCCTGGGTTTGAAACCCTGTGGGCCCTTACATTAACACAGGTAATAACAGCAGTAAAGACAAGGCAGCATGATCAGCAACCCCAGTACATATCCATATCCTCCAGTGGGCTTGTACTAAGTTGGCAAACCTGTACTGAAGCCACCATGTCCTCATTACCACTGTTACCCAAGCTAGCCACATTAAAGCCTACCTGCACTGCACTTACACCTTTGTAGTGTAAATGTACCTGCTCAGGCCCCTTTGTACCACTTCAGTGTGATTTAAACTCTGGCTGTAATTTTTGGTCAGAGGGGAAACTGTGGAATAAAGCAAGGACGTGTAATCTAGTTCCCACCACACAACAACTCCCTTCCCACATGTTCTGGGGAAGGGAGTTGACATTGAAAAGGAATGGTCTAGCCATTCCTCCACTTGCAAGGGGACCTTACATTAGTGGCACATGTTAGACTAGCCTCACCGCTAATCTAAATCATTCCAAGGTCGGCCTGGTGCATAACAGGTACCCTCTCCTGCTGATTTCTCTTTCACTCACCCTGAGTAGGAGCTCTGAAATGGGATAATGAAGCCTACCACATACATTAAACTGAAAAAATAAATTGACCTTAACGTATAAAAATAGTTACAATATATCTGTACCTCTTTTGTTCTGAGTACATTCAAGTACTCAGAAAAAACAATTTATGCAAAACATAACTCCCCTGAGCACGGAAGCTAGACAAAGCAGTGAAATAAACTCCAGTATGTAAATTCCAGAAACTAGTGCTTTATGGCTTCCCCCCCCCCTTCTAAGTGCCATATAAAATCAAAAACAAATTTAACTTAATTTCAAAGGTAAATGTCTCTCCTATTTCTCAGTGGGAAGGGCCTAATCTTCACTGATTGATTGCCCCAAAGTGAGCTATTTACTCAACAGAGGCCATCATGTTGAACATTCATCCAACGGTAGTGTTAGAACATCTTCAATTATCCTTCAAATCTTCTGCCTAAAAAGTCACTTTTTTATTTGTTTAATTACCCAGTATAGGGTCCCCACTTTCCCTTTCTGCCCTGTGGCTGCACTGTGGGGTTTACTGTTTCCCTGGGGCTATAGAAACCATAACAATCATTCTTCAGGGAAAGAGGATACTAAGAATTATGATTAGTGGAAAAAGCAGATCACAAATGACAGGCATGCATTAATGTTAGAAATAACTCTAAACTCATCATGATAGCCCACAAAAAAGCTAGACAAGAAACAGTCAGGTAGCCAGACAACACTGCAACAGTAATCCAAGCCAAACCCTGGTTCTAAGCTTTATAGCTGCCAACTACTTTGTGATTCTGTGATATTGACTACGGTAGTAGTATTAACCGGGGTTATTGAACAGTGATAGGAACATGACTATCTAGGCCCAGAAAATGTTAGTTTCTTTTAAAGACTAAAACTGCATCAAGAAAGGCTTAATTAGTGTTTGGAATATTGAGGTGCTGGGACTACCCTCAATCTTCCTCTTTCCTTGTGACAAAAAAAGGCAGTGATTTCCTCCAAGGAACCTAATCCCTGATTTACACAACAATTTACATTTAGATATTTAAGGTCTTGCTTTCCTGCATAAGAGCTGCAGCAACATGAAAAACCTTAGGCTGCAGAACATAGATGTAGTGACGCACCAGTATTTTTCCTGCAAGAAGTACAACTCCATCCAGTCCTGACAGTAGTGATGTATTTCATCACCACAATGAGGTAAAGAACAGTGTGCAGCTGCAGTTTTTTGACCAGAGGAGCATTTCTTAGTCTCTGTGCTGTAGGAAATGAAAGTGGAGAAGCTGTCAACCGAGCATCTCCCTGAGATCTTAGCCCTGCTCTACCAACGGAGCTTCAGTAGTGATTCTGCCATTGGGGAAGTTCACTTGGGAACTCTGCCCAATCCAGAAAAATGAGAAAATAAAGTAAGAAAAAAATAAATTCACCATCATTCCAATCCTATGCTTCATTCACAGCTGTTAGTCAATCAGAATAGCAGTCCAGGTGCAGGGGCAGCAGACTCAATCACCTAGACCACATAGGACCCAGAGGCTCAGTCCTGCACAGTGATGAGAGTTTTGGCCCCAATCAAAAACTGAGGCACTCATTTAACTTTAAGCACTTTAGTTGTCCCACTGAAGTTAATGGGACTTGAGAGCATTCAGCAGTTTTCAGGAGATGCCCAGCACCTGCCAGGATTAAGCACTTAAACCAACGGGAAGCAATGAATACTGGGCAGGTCCATTCCTGTGGAATTTTTAACCTTGACAGAACTTGGATGCATCTAAAAATCTCATGGGAGAGCTTGTTCTTGAGATATTTCCATGCTGCTTTCCAATCTAAGTAAGCTTTTGAGAAGCCACCAAATTGTCTTAGCTTATCCAAATGTTCTGTTTCATCCATATCTGCTTATGATTCTCTGACAGAGTTCTTCTCCTGGCTGGCATGTGACAAACTCTGTAGCTATCTCCTAATCAGCAGACATACTGATCAACTGGCATCATGGAGTTCTATCACATATCGGCTAGCTGGCCAGACCGCAACCAAGTCTTTTAGTCACTCATGACTATTTCATGGAAAGAGAGTCAATTGCCCACTGTCATTAATTGTCCTCCATAACCACAAACTCATTTTCTACCCAAAGCTACTACACTCACTTCTTTCTCAGCTGAATGTCTTATGGAAAATTCTTTACTTGTTAGCTTTACTGAAAATTCAGTTCTTCACCTTTTATCACTGTCCTGTGTGAAACGGGAAGAAGGAAGTAGTGGGGGGAAAAGAAGCATTTGTTCCTGATCATCAACGTTAATGGTTTGTCTCAGATTTGTGATCAGCAGCATATTTCCATGGATGTACTAGCCACACATGGTGCTGAGTGCCAACATAGAATCACAGCTTTTAGGTGCTCTGCCTTTTTGTGCAAGGACAGCAAATAATCTCATACTTAGCTGTCATAATGAAGTAGAAAAATCCACTCATCAGGTAATGGTCACATACTGTTGGAACTTTTTGGCATAAGTGGTCTTTATTCAGAACACACAGGAGCCCACTTCTACTTTCTTCCACATTTGAATTGTTGAGGAAAAATATTCCATCCTTCTTAGCGTATTGCCTCTTCAGATTCACGGTATTGCATTATCCTTATGTGGACCTTCTGTGCAACATTTTGTCATCAGCAGCTGGATTTAGTAACTTCTTCATATTAAATCCTCAGGAGCACATTTCACAGTACAATATTTAACTGCTAAACTTTAGTTATGGCCAGTGTTGCTGGTGCTATTGCATGTGAGCTTGTAGTAAGAAATAACAAATCAAGAGTAGGAATGGGTGAACTTGTTCTGCCTGATTTGAAACCTGCTTTAGTATTATGGAATTAAAAGATGCCATCAAAGTTGAACATTATCGGGTTTGCCTTCCACTGAGGATAAGCTGTAAGGAAAACTATGGGGTTAAAAATCTAGCAGGGGTAATAAAGAACAAATATAGAAGGCCAAAAAAAGAAAAGGAAACTGAGATAGGAAGAGAGAAATTTTAAATAAATAGTAACCATAATATTTATACCATATACAGGCCACACACTTTTGCCATTCTCACTGTTGGGAGAGTGTTTTTCTATCCCAAATACATAGTATAGGCGTTGTCTTTAGTTAGAAAAACAGTTGTTTTAAACTGAATTTCCATCAGAAGGGGGGCGGGAATTGCAAACCCAAAAAAGTCTGATATAAGTTTCTAGTGTAGACCAGGCCTGAAAGTTTTACAAAAAACTAGTACTTCAGGAAGGTCACCTGTTCAAAACTCTAGCTTTTATTATCTCTACTGAACTCTCCTGGTTTGTTCACTCAGTGGCAAGGAAAGGGACAGGCTGTTATTGTTGATGTCCAAAGTTTATTAAGGTTTACAACAAATATTGACAAGTGCTTTTTTTAATGGACAATACTCCAATGGCAATGTTTAGAGCAGCAAACACAGGAAGGATAGGAACGGCGTTTCTATTTCAACTTTGGTTTATGAACCAGAAGACCTAGCCAGTTATATGACACTGGGACTCATACTTATGTCAATTAATTTAAAGTTTGATTTCCCTGGTGACTGGGCTGAGCCTCCTCTCAACAGGTCAGTTATGAGTAAAAGTTACTATCTGATGGCTCTTCAAGAGCCTTCATGAAATAACTGTTATGGTCTCAGAGCATAATGAAAACCACCATCAAAATTGGCAGCTCACTTGGTAGTCTCAGGAAAGAGACGAGGGATTCAGCAGGCTTTAGAAAATGAACCATCTTTCCTATAAATGGCCCCTCTAGCTCAGATCTGAAGTACATTAACAAAAGCAGCATGGGGAAAGCTGGTATTTGTGCTGTCTATTTTGTACCTGGTTTATGTGTAAAGGATTTAAGTCTCTACAGCTGTCAATCTTGAATCTTTCATGTGCAAATAATCCACTCAGATGATGATAAAGGAAAGGGAGCACCTGTAAGAGGTCGAGCCATTTCCAGTTGAGACAAGCTTATTGGTCACTGTTCCTAGCATATTCAGTCCCTGGGCTCTAGTGACTTGCAGCATTAGCATTTTTGTTTGGTTCTCTTTTATTAAATGGGCTCTTTTTTCCAGCAAATGGAAGGAGTGCTTGCAGACCTCTGTTTGCAGGCAAAAGGGGTAGCTGTTAGAAAAGACTGAATGCCAGCCTGTGAATATGAAGCCTTTATACATTGAAATGATCTCAAACGCAGTTGAACTATCAAAGTGCACAGCAATAGGAAAAACCTGTCCCTAGTGACTGTATGTCTGACCAAGCTGAAAACTGTTTCATTGATCCTGCCATGTCATTTCTGAATCTGTCATGGAGGTGGCTATTCACCACTGTTAGTAGAAATGCCAGGGACATTTCAGCAGCTTCTGTCATTCAATATGAAGTCAGATTGCTTTTAGCAATTTGCTGCATATACAATGCATAGAATTATATTTCTCCCTTCATATTTATTTTTTATCTTCCCTCTTGTGTTTTTAAGCCTATCTTTGCTTTAGGTAAAAATCAAATGCTGTCTGTACCCACTGATTAGAAGACTAAGATTTTGTATCCATCAAATAAAAGCCTATGGAAAAATATATTTTATTATATAGACTGCAATAGCGCTCAACATATGCTAGATACTTTAGATACAGAGAAAGGCACAATCCTTGCCCCAAACTATACTTCTAAGAAATTCTATCTAAATGTAGAATGAAAAATAGACGTGTGTGTTAGTCACAGCCATCCAGTGTTTGTTTATTTATTATTTCATAAACTCTTCCCCGCAGGAAAAGACTCCAGCAGTGAGGAAAGATTTTGACAGGGAGGAGGCAGTGAGGAAAGCCTCTGCCAGCTCCTTGCTGCTGGAACCATTCGCTGCCAAAGGTAAAGAGTATGACAGTGGAGAAAGGCCCCTGCTGCAGGTAAAGGGCAAACTTTAAATTAAAGGAATTAGTTAGGGAAGTGGACTGGACTGAAGAACTCGAGGATCTGAATGTGGAGGAGGCTTGGAATTACTTTGCCAGAGTTCCAGGAACTATCTGAAGCCTGCATCCCAAGCAGGGGGAATAAATTCGTAGGGAAGGGTTCCAGACCAAGCTAGATGAGCAAGCATCTCAAACAGGTGATTAAGAGAAAGCAGAAAACCTTCCATTCCTTGTAGGCAAGATGGATCAGCAAGAGAAACTACTTCTTGGAGGTCAGAAAGTGTAGGGATCAAATGAAAACTACCAAAAGCTGAGCAGAGCTGGACCTCCAAAGGAAATTAAAACCAGTAGTAAAAGGTTCTATAGCCCTATAAATAAGAAGAAAATAAGGAAAGAAGTGGTATCGCCAAGCACTGAGGATGGGATGGAGATTAAAGATAATCTAGGTGTGACCCAACACTTTGCCTCAGTTTCTGATTAGACTAATGAAGAGCTTAGGGGTAGTGGCAGGGTGGCTAATGAGGATACAGAAGTAGAAATTACCAGATCTGAGCTGGAAATCAAACTCAAACAGTTTAATGGGACTAAACTGGGGGGGCCTCGATAATCTCCATCCAAGAATATTAAAGGAACTGGCACATAAGAACAGCCATACTGTGTCAGACCAAAGGTCCATCAACCCCAGTATCCTGTCCTCTGACAATGGCCAATCGCAGGTGCCCCAAAGGGAATGAATAGACAGGTTATCATCAAGTGATCCATGCCCTGTCACCCAATCCCAGCTTCTGGCAAACAGAGGCTAGGGACATCATTCCTGTCCATCCTGGCTAATAGATTCATGGAAGATAGCCATTGATGGACCTATCTAGCTTCCTTTTGAACCCCGTTATAGTATTGGTCTTCACAACACCCTCTGGCAAGGAGTTCCAGAGGTTGACAGTGCGTTGCGTGAAATAATACTTTCTTGTGTTTGTTTTAAACCTGTTACCTATTAATTTCATTTGGTGGCCCCGTGTTCTTGTATTATGAGAAGGAGTAAATAACACTTCCTTATTTACTTTCTCTATACCACTCATGATTTTATAGACCTCTATCATATCCCCTCTTAGTCGCCTCTTTTCCAAGCTGAAAAGTCCCAGTCTTATTAATCTCTCCTCATACAGAAGCCGTTCTATACCCCTACATGAAATTGCCAGTTAAATAGCAAGGATTTTTAATATATCTGTAAACTCGGGGTTTGTACCCTATGACTGGAGAATTGTTAATATAATTCCTATTTTTAAGAAAGGGGGAAAAGTGACCCAGGAAACTACAGAGCTGTTAGTTTGACCTCCATTGCATGCAAGGTCTTGGAACAACTTTGGAAAGAGAAAGTAGTTAAGGAAATAGAAGTAAATGGTAATTGGGATAAAATACAACATGATTTTACAAAAGGTAGATCAGGTCAGGCCAACCTGGTCTCCTTTGATTTTTTTAGACAAAGGAAATGCATTAGATCTAATCTACCTGGATTTCAGTAAAGCATTTGATACAGGCCCACGTGGGAAATTATTAGTTAAATTGGAAAAGATGGGGACTAATATGAGAATTCACAGGTGGACAATGAACTGGTTAAAGGGGAGACTACAATGGGTTGTACTGAAAGGTGAACTGTCAGGCTCGAGGAAGGTTACTAGTGGAGTTCCTCAGAGATCAGCCTTGGGATTTTTTCATTAATGATCTTGGCAAAAAAAAAAAAAAAAAAAAAGAGAGAAAATAAAAAAAAAAAAAGAAAAAAAAAAGAAAAAATGAAAAAAAAAAAAAAAAAAAAAAAAAAAAGTGTGCTAATCAAATTTGTGGATGACTCAAAATTGGGAGGTATTGTCAATACAGAGAACGACTGGAATAGCATACAAGAAGATCTGGAGGACCTTAAAAACTGGAGTAATAGAAATGGGATGAAATGTAATAGTGCAAAGTGCAAGGTGATGCATTTAGGGACTAACAAGAATTTTTTATATAAGCTGGGATGTATCAGTTGGAAGAGACAGAGGAGGCGAAAGACCTGGGTGTATTGGTTGATCACATAATGACTATGACTCTGCACTCTGGAGCTGGGGAGGCTGCAGCCATGTGCCGCCTGCCCTCCAGGCACTCCTTTGGCGCTGGGGGGCTAGCCTGGGGCGGGACTGGGCTGATGGCTGAGGGCCGGAAGGGGCAGGGCCTTGGGCAGAAGGAGCGGGACTGAGGGCTAGCCTCCCCCAGCTGGCAGTTCACGCACAACCCAGGAGTTAGGGGTCTATTACAGGATTATGTAGGAGAGGTTCTGTGCTTGCAATGTGCAGGAGATGATCTAGATGATCAGACTAGATGATCATGGCAGTCCCTTCTAGCCTTAAAGTCTGAGTCTATGAGCTCCCTGCTGTTGGAGCCCTTCACTGCCACAGGTAAGGACTCCAACAGTAGGGGAACTGCTGCAGTAGCTCCCCACTATACAGGAGCCTTCCCTTGCTGAAGGGAAAGACTCTGGCAGCTGGGAAAGGCTGAGACATTCCCTGCTGCCAGATCCTCTCCTCACTGCAGAGAAAGGCCCTGACAGTGGGGAGCTGCTGAAGCTTTTCTCTACAGCCTTCCCCCCCCCCCAGAGCTTTCACTGACTCATGTATCCAGGGCCGTCCTTAGGCATACACAGCATACCTGGCTGTGTTGGGCACCTGAAACTTTGAGGCACCCCAGGGTCTTAGTGTCCACCCACCCGGCTTTTCCTATCCCTATTCTGACCCTTCCTGCAGGCTCCCACAGCTGGCTGCTGCAGCCTGGTGAGTCTTCCTCTGGAGGGGATCTAGTTCTTAAAAGTGAAAAGCCTTCTAGCCTGCCAGACCTATTAGCACATTGAAATTGTTAAAGAGCCATTCAAGTGGTAATGAAGCCATTTAACAGGGATTTGCTAACCCCCAGGTATATACTGTCAGTTTCTGAATTTACTGACAAAAACAGTTGTGCATTACTGTAATATTTACTCAGAACGTGTTAGCCTACAGGACCTTAGTTTAAAATTTGCTTTAAAAATATGTCATTAGTGAGTTGGTGAAGATTATAAAATCACATCTCTAAAAAATCCTTGCATAGTTTTAGATGCACAATCTGAGTATTCATCTTTAGCCTTACATGCCTGGATCTTCAAAAGACCACCCTTATCTAAAATACACGTGTGACCCCGGGCTGCCATCGGGCATAGGGGCACCAGTTTAATAATATTGCATAGGGCCAGTAGCGTAGCTAAGGGGGGAGCAGGGGAAGCAGCTGCTCCCCCGCTGAGCACATATCCAAAAGTAGTGCCTTAGGCGCCGACTCGTGGGTGCTCCAAAATTTGGTGGGTGGGTGCAGAGCACCTACCGGCAGCTCCCCGTCCTGCCCTCCGGCCCCAGCTCACCTCCGCTCCGCCTCCTCCCCTGAAGGTGCCGCCCTGCTCTGCTTCTCCACCCCTCCTCCCCCGCTTCCCACGAATCAGCTGTTCGCACGGAAAGCCTGGGGCGGAGAAGCAAGCGGCGGTGTGCTCAGGCCCAGGGAGGCGGAGCAGAGGTGAGCTGGGGCGGGGAGCACATGGTTGGCTCTAACTTTTTTTGCTGCTGCCCCAAGCAAAAAAAAAAGTGAGGGAGTGCGGCTGGAGGAGCGAGGTGCGATGCGGGGGCGGTGCAGCCGGAGAAGCCAAGGGGGGGGCAGCGCGGCACGGCCGGACGAGCAAGGGGGTGGGGCGCGGCGTGGCGGCAGCGCGGGGGGGGGGGGGGGGGGGGGGGTGCCGGGGGGGGGGGCAAGGGGGGGGGGGCCTTTTTTTAATGTGTTTGTTCCCCCTGCTCTTAGAACCTGGCTACGCCACTGCATAGGGCCCCATAAATCCTAAGGATGTCCCTGCGTGTATCTACATTTAGCATATAAGTAGCCTCTGAAGTCAAGAGGGACTACTCCCATGTTTAAAGTTAAGCATGGGTTTTAATACCTTGCTGAAATAGGGCCTTAGAGAGTGAAATAGTAGGACAATAGGGTTACCATATTTAACAAATAAAAAAAAGAGGACCCTCCACGGGGCCCTAGCCCCGCCCATTTCCC
>NW_020664420.1:55404398-55439262 GCF_002925995.2 Terrapene triunguis
GGCTTTTTGGCAATTCCCCCCGGACGGGGGGTTGATTGCCGAAAAGTCGGACATGTCCAGGAAAAACCGGACGTATGGTAACCCTATAGGACAAGTAGAAAAAAGGATTACAAGGAGTAGTGACTGAATCCCTGATATAAGTTTCTAGTGTAGACCAGGCCTGAAAGTTTTACAAAAACCTAGTACTTCAGGAAGGTCACCTGTTCCAAACTCTAGGTTTTATTATCTCTACTGAACTCTGCTTGGTCTGTTCACTCAGTGGCAAGGAAAGGGACAGGCTGTTATTGTTGATGTCCAACGTTTATTAAGGTTTACAACAAATATTGACAGGCAGCTGACTACTTTTTACCAGCTTATCCGATATAAACAGGTAGAATAGCTGGGACCTCGGGGGTTTGTTCTCCTGGTATTTCCACTCATGGAACCTCTGTGTCCATACCACTGCCGTCACCCCTGATCGTGCTAGGATCTCTGCCTTCAGCCAGGTATAGTCAATAGCATCTGTGGCAGGCAAGTCAAAGTAGGCCTTCTGGGCCTCTCCGCACAAAAAAGGGGCGAGAATGCTGGCCTACTGTTCCTGGGGCCACGCCTCACGCTGAGCAGTCCTTTCGAATGAGAGGAGATATGCCTCTAAGTCATCTCCCGATGCCTTCTTTGGCAGACAACCAGTGGCCCTCAGAGTTCACGTCCTGTCAGAACCCCGGGCCTTGGTGGTGAGGATCTTCAGCTGGTCCACTACTTCTCACAAGAAAGCACGATCTTGGGTCGCCTGGCCCATTAATAATTGATTGGTTTCCTGTTGTAGCTGCATAGACTCCCTGTTGTGCCATTGCCTGAACCCGGGTCACCTCCTGCTGGGCTGCCGTGGCTTGTACCAGAGCTCTTACCACCTCCTCCATTGTGGTATAAAACAAACAAACAAAAACACCCCAGTGCACTTTTTTTTAAACCTCTTTCTTCCGCCATGCTGTGAACGATGATCCCCCAACTGACACCAGTTGTGACAAAGCTCTGTCCTTGTCTCAGTGGGTCTGGCAGATTTTGCTAGCCTCAGAGGATCACTGTAACCCTCCACATAGCCCTTCTCTCTAGAGGCAAAGGTCACAGCCTATGGAGCCATTTTCATCATAAGCCAGCAAAGGAGGTGAGGAGAAGCAACCCTCCCTCACACAGTCTCTGTTGTCTCCTAGTCTCTGATTAATCGGGGAGAGGACAGGGGAACCCAGGCCCACCATCTACTCCACGGTCCAGCCTAGGGACCCTAATAGTAGCAGCTATGGTAGCTGACTTTTTGGAAATAGGACATGTACAATTCCCTGGACCACTTCCCCACAGCAGACCCCACTCAATATCTCCTTCACTGTTACCTCAGGGCCTCCTTCCTTGCGCCTGATATGGATTTGTCCTGATTAGTTCCTCCAACAACACAGCTTCCTCCTACAGCTCCTGACACGCACGCCCAACTGACTAACTGGGAGGCTCTTAACTAGTTTCAGCCAGCCCCTAATTGGTTTCAGGTGTCCCAATCAACCTAGCATCCTCCCTGCCTTCTGGAAAGATCTTAATTGACCCCAGGTGTCTTAATTGACCTGGAGCAGCTGCCTTTTACTTATCCTGGTAACAGAGATTTGTTTAGCCTGGGGCTAATATATCTGTCTCCCACTACTCTTCTATAGCCATCTGGCCTTGCCCCGTCACAATAGTTACTGCTTGATCCCCAGGGAGTGTGAATCTTCAATGCACACATTGTTTTGAGGGGGAGGGAAGCATTTACTTTGAGTTGTGATGGTTGTTACTATTTGTAAAGGCATTTATAACATTTGAGAACTTTCCTGATTATCATGAGATCTAGCTCCCTTCATCAGAAAAAGAATAATCTGCTATCATTCTCCATTGTACATAAATCAGGGATTCTATAAAAAAAAAAAAAAGAGAGAGAGAGAGAAAGTGAAACATGAAATAATGCTTGAGAAAGAGGATCGAAAAGACAGTACCATGTAGTTTTCTAGACAAACTAAGCAGACTATCAAAATTATCACTGCAAAGAACTGTCAGGATTAAATTTAAATAAAGACAAATGCTACAATTTTGAAGATCATTTATTTTCATTTTCCCTTAGTCAAATAGAAATGTTATAGCTTCTCACTTTCACACAGGTTATCCCAGTTATGACAGAAACATAACTTTAAAATGTTCGTTTGTAATCAGCTCTTTGGAGTTATTCTGGAGAAAATAAAAAATCTAAAAATATAGCAAAGCTTAAAAAAAGGCAAAGCAAAATATGGCACATACAGTTTGCTGAAGGGTTTAAAAATGAAATTAAGAAATCAGCCTTGGACTTGTAGCTTTATTTAGATAAAGAGGTTTAGAGTTTTGAATAAGTTTGAATGTTTTCTCAAGATGGTGGGCCAGATTCTCTGGTCTTTAGGGCAATTTTGAACAGGTTTTGGCTAGTCCTGGCAGATGTGGCCAATGAAAGATGCCATTTCCTTGGAGTACCCTTAAGTCATAAGAAACCACCATAGCATCTCCAGCACCCACACTCCCAGTCCCTAGTTTAGAATGTGTCTAGGAAAAGGGGGATGTGACCAGAGCACCCAGGGCCGGTGGAAGGATGTTTTGCGCCCTAGGCGAAACTTCCACCTTGCGCCCCCCTGTCCCCATGGCCCCGCCCTGAGGCGCCCCCCAATCAGCTTAGGCGCCGCAAGCCTGGGAGGCAGGAGAAGTGAAGCAGCCATGGCGTGCTCGGGGAGGAGGCGGGGCAAGGGTGAGCTGGGGCGGGGAGTTCCCCTGCATGCCGCCCCCCTCCCTCCCCCCCTTGCTGCAGGCAGCCCTCCCCGCGCTCCACTGCCCCAGCTCCCTCCGCCTAAATGTCGGCGGTGACCGGGGCAGCCGAAGATCCGGCCCCCGCGGTCACTGCCGAAGAAAATGGCGCCCCCCAAATCCTAGTGCCCTAGGTGACCACCTAGGTCGCCTAAATGGTTGCACCGGCCCTGAGAGCACCCTGGATCCAGCGATCCATAGCTGCCCTCAGGGGTTTGGGGGAGGGGGGTAGCTGTTGGCAACCAACCAGAGAAGCCTTCAAGCTGCTCTGATCTGGATCAGGAGATCATTCCATCACTGAGCTGGCTGATGATCAAGGAGGGGAAAGGGAAGAAGATAAAATAGTGGCTGTAATAGTGGTCTAAGCCCACTTTGACCCTCTAGTCTTGTGTCAGGCACAGCTCAGCCAATGAGTGAGTCTGCAAAATTTGGTTGGAAAAATCACAAGAAAAATCTTTCCAGTCTTGGTCAAAATATCAAAAATAGGTTTTTCAAGGTATTTTAACAATTTGTTTCCATACCTAGACAAAGGCTGTAAGTGCGGGAAAACATACCCCTGGATAATGATGAACAGGGGGAGGGGAAAGTTAACTCAACTTTTTTAAACGTCAGAAAAGGTTTAGTTCAGATTTGAAGCAAAGGTTTGGAAAGTTCCAAGGGATATTTTTATTTTAACTGAATCAGTTTCTCTAGTTGTACCTTTACATATAATATACTATATATTTATGCTAATACTGTAATTCATGTAGTAGGCAAATTGTCAGTCATATGCAAGTGTGTCACGTTATGTAATATAGCAATAGTGTCCTGCTTATGAAGAGTGAAAGCCTCCTTTGTGCAAAGGGCCAGCATTAGGACTATGCAACCCTGAAGTCCTGTTTTGTTAGTGTCACACTTAAAAACCCAAGTCATCAAGGTGTGTGCTCCTCCTGCAAAGTGCTAAGGCCCCAGTTCAGCAGTGTACTTAAGCACGTACTTAATTTTGAGCACATGAGTAATATCATTCTGATCCAGCAACACATTTAGGCATGTGCTTAACGCATGAATAATTCCTACCCTATTCTGAAAAGCACTCAAAACAAAGTTTCAGAGCTCTGCTGAATGAGGATGAGATTACTTATGTGCTTGAAATTAAGCATGCACTTACATGCTCTCTGAATCAAGGCCTTAGATTTTGCATTTCAAGTTTCAGCTCGAACAGAATTTTTATCCCTGAATTATAAACCCCTAAAATAGAGGACGTACATGCTAAAAAAACCTGAACAGACCATTCACTGTAACAGTACTGCAGAGCACCACTATAATAAATTCTTCTGTTACACTCCAAGTTTGCACTGCCAAATGCTGGCAGAAATCCATCAAACATCTATTTGCTGAGACTAGTTTTAGTATTATCCATTTTTCTTTAGGTTCTTCATAAAATAAATTCTAAAATCTATGTATGATTAATTATGTACTCCCCCCCCCACACACACACACACACCTCCCAGTTTCTACAGAGAGACATAAAACAGGAGTTATTTCTTCTTTGTAATGATCCTGTTTTTGCAGATAAATTGGGAATTCTTTGAAAGTAGATACAGAATTATAATATGAATGGATAAATAAATTACCAAAATTGCAGCATTGTGGATTCAGTAGAGGTTTTATTGTTTGTTTCTTGAGCAGTCAGTTTGCCCAAGTTTTGTGCTGTCTTTAGAATAATAAGTTAGAGATGGGAAAGACTACTTAGGTCATCCAGTCCAACTCCCAGATTTGTTCTTTATTTTGTATTCTTGAGTGCTTTGTCCAATCTAGTTTTAAATTACTCAAGCAATGGAGCTTCCAGGCTATCCCTGGGAAATTATTCTATAGACTCAGGGTCCAACTAATCGCCCATTTAAATAAATAGAGATGTTCCTATTAATTTCAAGACCAGTTGGATCGGGTTCATAGCCCACAGTTAGAGAACATTTCCTGACAATCATCATACATTTTGCTTTTTTTAAACTATTATACCATTACTTCTAGTTAGATTCCCATTGATCACCCTAAACAGCTAAGAACCCGATTCTCCTCCTACAGAAGTCAAAGGGAGTTCTGCCCTAAAAACCCTTTTTATTTTTCTCCTTGTGCAATCTCTCTTTGCTGCCTCTACTTTTCTATGTAGCTATAATTGAATCTATTCTTCTTTGTTTCAGTCTTTTAAAATATCCTTAACAGGTTCTTTTTTGCCATCTGATCCTTAAGCAGTTCCTGAAGAAGCAAAACTGGATCTTTTGTTACATAAGTATTGTCATCTAGGTCAAACCAGTAGTCCTTCCGGGCCAGTGTCCTGCTTCCAATTGTTATCAATACCACAACTTTTAGAGAGAGGCTCAAGAAAGCCTATAAAGAACAAATATGTAATTAAAAAAAAAAAAAAAAGATTCCTAAGGGAAGTTTCTTCCTAACTTCAGGCTGTTAGTGGTTGACTCATGCTCTCAAGCATGAGGATTTTTACCCATTACATATTTTATCCTGCTTCATATGTAATGGTGGATATTCTTATTATTCATATAAATGGCTAATTCTTTTTTGAATTCTACTAGGCTCTTGGCTTCAATGTTATTTGCATTGTACCTTATTAATGGAATAGAAATTTGTTTCTTTATTGTGTTCTTAGGAAACTCCAACTTTTTTTCACACAGATGGGTCCAAATTCATCCATGCAAAATCTTTACTGGCTTAATAGAAGATACACCAGCAACGAATTTGTCCCATGGATTTTAATGTTTCCTTCATTCTATTATGCTAATCCTCAAATTTACCTATTCTCTCTTTCTTGCGTGTTATTTAGTAGTGTTGCATTCTGAGAGCTCACTTCTTTATACTGCATGTTGAAATTAAATAGCACAGTCATTGGAACAAAGATTCCTATTTCAAATACATTCTCAATCTCTATTTCCCTATTTATTATAAAAAGTGCTGGTGTCAATGCCTATTATTAAGGTTTCCTGATGCTTCCCATTATAAGACCCTGTTTTAATTGCTTACAATTTGGCTAAATCTTAACTGTTTGGGCTGAAATTTTCCATACTGGGTGTCTGCCTTAGGCTCAAGTTGATAGGTAAGTTTCAGCTAAAACAGTTCAGCTGTTTCCGAGAACCAGGCTAGGGAAAAATGTTCCCCCCCCCTCCCCATTTTAAAAATTAAGACCTTTTCTTTGAAATAGCACCTCCATGCTTTGGAGATGAACTTGAAATTTTGCATCAGGTGGCCTTTGTGTCAGGAATGTCTGTTTGCTGTCCCCATGAAAATCTGCCCAAATTTCTCCAAGTAATAAGCTTTGAACATTTACAGTTCACACGTGCTCTGTAGAAATTTCTTCAATTTTAGCAGTTAAATCTCTGAAGAGTCCATCCTCAGTGAGGATGCTTGAGTCTCTCACAGCTCCTAGTGCTCCCCACAGGGCTCCATCCCCTTACAACTCCAATGTGTGACTGGACTGTGTTCATGCATCACTGTAACAGAGCTGCTATATTCCCTGGGCCTGGGATACCTGAGCAAGGAGACTGAGAGCTGTAGGAGGTAGGCTGGGACTGACTGGGCAAGGAGATTGGAACTGAGAACTGAGGATAATGGTGACTGAGAATGGTTATTTAAGGAGGCTGGGACAGGAAGCAAATGAGGTAAAAGGAGAGGGGACTGGGAGCTAGGGGGTTGAGAGGAGAACACTGAGATTGGATGGGAAGCTCAGGGAGGGCCTGACTGGGCCTAGGAAGTGAATGTGGGATTGGAAGAGGGATAGGAGAGACAGGCCTGTCAAGGAGCTGGGGTATGGGGGAGAACTGACTCCATAAGGAAACTGGGACTGGGTGAAGGAAACAACAGATACTGGCAGTTGGGCAGTAGATTGAGACTTGGACAGTAAGCCCAGAAGGACCACTAGCATTGACTGGACACAGCAAATGGTATGAAAAACCTGAGCATTGGAGAGTGGAACTTGGTAGGCAATGAGAATAAGACCAGGAGGCAGGAATGGGAAGGAAACAGGATTAGGGTAGGGACAGGGAAGAAATAATCAAGCATGGGGAAAATGGGCAGAAGAGTCTGTGTTCCCTGAGCACACTTCTTTCCTGAACCAGGAATGGGAACCCAAGGTTCCCAAGTTTCACCATTTCTCTGCTGTCAGCAAATATCTTTGAAACCCACTCGCAAACTGTGTGTGTCTTACCTCTCTCTAGTTCAGGACCACATGCAGGACGACAACCTACTATTATTATCCATTATTTGTGTGGCAAGGCACATCCTTTGCCTCACCAGGCTCAGCATTTCCCTGTCTAGAGTGCGGGGGCATGGAGTAAATCAGTCCCATTCCAGAAAGTTTTTATTCCACACTTGTTTTCCTTTTCCAATATTTATATGGCGGGCCTCAGGGTAGGCCCAAGGAGTACTCTTCAGCCAAACCAAATTAAAATTCATTACACACACAAAAAAGGAATGCCTTTCCCTGTCCCCTTTCTGAGGTGTTGCTTTGTTATGCAGGACCTGGGGTGCCAATCCTTCCCCAAACAGGCAGGTAGCTTGGTTGCATCCCCTTTAGGGAGGGAAGCAGACTTCCACCCTCGAGAAGCCTATTCTCCCTATTACCACTAGCCCTGCTGCATCCTGTCTCACCTTCTCTCTCATCAGAGAGTGTTTTTTAAAGATTACAGGTTGCCTTTAATTGGACTCAGGTGTCTCTAGTTGACCTGAGGTAACTTCTTTTCAGCTCATGGGCAAAAGGGCCTTTACCATTCTACAGCTGACATATCTGCCTTCTACCACTCTCTTAGATCTAGGACTCGGAGCAGTGCACTATCCGGTGTTCTGTGCTCAGTGTCCCCTTCAGGTTTCCTATTTTTGACTCTTTGACCTTCACACTTGTCCCTGTTTTTTTCTTTGTTGTCCCCCATATTCATTTGAGTCCTGGGCTCAGTGGCTCCTCAGCATGGGCTGGGGGAGGGGCCTTTAGCCATGGGTGGGCTTGTACCTGTCCACTTCCTGGATCCAATAGGATCCCTCTCTTAGATTGAGAAGCAGTGGGCACTGTCCGGGGTTCTCTGCTCGGTGTCCCCTTCAAATTCTCTGCTTCTGACCCTTTGACCCTCACACCTGTTCTTGTTTTTTCTTCTGTTGTCCCCCATATTTATTTGAGTCCCAGGCTCACTAGCTCCTTTCCTGAGGCTGAGGGAGGGGCCTTTAGATGTGGGCGGGCTTGTACCCGCCCACTTCCTGGAACCCAACACGACCACTCTCTTAGAGTTATCCGGTCTGATTTTTGTCACACTCCATTAGCTCAAGTAGCAGAAGCCTATGTGATAGATCTAAAGGTTCCAATCTTGATGATGACATGTGGGTGTCAATATAATGCCACATGATAGAATTTCTGTTTTGTAGTTTCCTTTTTTAAAAATCTAGGAAGTAACACTCAAAAACCCCTATGTTTAAAAGAACATTATTAGATTGCAAAGTCAAATACTTGAACATTAATTTGGGCTCCGTGTGCTTATGCTGTCTTCAGTTACATGTCTGCATACTATTCTTTCCACAGGACCCCTGCCTCATTCAGTGAAAAGGGATGGGTTGTTCTGGGGATGAATCAGAGTTTTCTAGTAAAGAGGACTCTTGCTTCAATTGTTGCAGAAGTTGTAAGGTGTATGATGAATGAGACAGTGGATTGCAGGAAGAGAAAGGGCAGTCTCATGATTAAGACAGGTGAATGCTACCCTGGATAAGTGGATTGTATCCTTGCCTCTGCCACAGAGTTCCTCTGTGATTATAAGCAAGTCTCTTAAACCAAACTTTTTATAGGTCTCTTTTTACTAACACTTTTTACTAAATGTGTGTGCCTCATTTTCTGGGGACCCAAGCTGAGGCCCTGGAGTCTGATTTACGGAAGTGCTGAGCACTCACAGCTGCAGGTGTAGTCAATGAGAGCTGTGCTTTGAGCAAATAAAATACTACATAATGCTAAATACTCTGAAAAATCAGGTACTAGGTGTCTGAAATCAGGAACCCCAAATTTGTGGATATTTTGACTTTCATCTCTATGGTCTTTTCAATGAGGATAATTCCTACCCCTCACCACACAAAGGTTTTGTGAAGATGAATTAATTTATGTTTGTGAAGCACTTGGATACTATAGTGACAAGTGCCATGGAAAAGCCCATGAGGAAATTACTCTGTCTTCAGAGCAGGGTTTCATTAGTGTGCAGAAAATAAGGCCTTCAGCCACACACTGAACAATAAGTTTAAACACAATATTGAATAGCTGCTGTTTTAGTGAGTACTCTCCACTCTGTGCTGAATGAGGCAGGGATCCTGTGGGAAAAATAGTATGTGATCATATAATTAAAGACTGTATATAATGTATACACTATGTATATACACATAATGGTTATGCATTAGGGGATCAAATAAGGTTCTACTGGCAATCTTAATTCTGGCATTTTCTAACTTTTGCCTCCTTGACTTTTCAACCTTATTTATGCTCTTTTAATGTGCGTTTTTTGCTGTGTAATTACATAGATTGAGGATGGCTTTTCTTCTAGCTACATTCTCTACTTTCTGGATCATGGCGTTGCTCACCAGAAAATTTTTTAATGATGAATTTTCAATTGTATGTGTCACCCAATAGTTGTTTCAATAGTTAAAGTCCCTCATGAGTGTTACTGGGAAGCTAAATGTGAAAAAATATCATGGATTCATTCATGTATATAAAATAAGTTGTTGCATAGCTGGACTGGTTTGCAGATGCCCAGAAACTTGGTAAGTAGGTGGCCACCTACTGCAGTGTAAGTTAATTAGGCAAACCTAGGAATCTCTTAGGTACTAATAATGTCCAGGAAATATATTAACAAGGTATGGGGGGAAGTAGTTATACAGCTAGTGTTTGCTGTATCTATTACAGGGAATCATCAATTGTATCAAAATACATTGGTACGTATATCTCCCCCTGCTTCTTCACCCCAAGATGAGACTGTTTTGGGGAACCCTCAAGAAAGGTGAATGTTATATTTTCTGGCTATACCCTTGGCAGGGTTAAAAATATCAAAATGATGTTACTGCTTGATTCTAAATTGTCAGAGATTAAACTGGAAATCTGTGAGTAAACCTCTAAAATGATGGCAGTGTTGTGACATGTGCAGATGAGGCCTTAATGTGGCTGTCAGGTAAGCAGCAGTTGGTTTTCATTTTGAAAAATGTATTTTGAAAAGCAGATTTGATAGTGTGCAAAGTCAGTGACCTTGCCATAAAATATTATGAACAATCAAAATTACTGTAATACCATTTGAATTCCATTAAATTCTGAACTGATTCAGCCTTGCAAATAGTTTGACATATGTAATGACAGTGCAGTAGGCAATTAACAAAGAGGTTACAGACCTTATAGAGTGATTAAGTAAAAGTGTGGTTAAGTATCAGAAATAATTTTGTAGTTAAATGACAGTATATCTGGCCGTGGAAAAAAAAGTCAAGCCAATTCAAATTTCAAAGCTGGTCATCTAGTACAAAAACATGGCAGTTCTATAATACTGTCTTTCACTTAAGCATATTAGCTTAAAAATTTTTAAATGGAAAAACCTTGTCTGTTAGAGATGGTAGTCATTTTATCCATCTCCTTTATTGTTACATTCTGGAGTGCTTTCTTCAATCCAGCTTTAATGCAAGAGATGTGGGCTTTCACCACTTTCCTTGAATGTTTTGCATTTATTTCCACAGGCATAATAGCTTGCACTTTTAAAGATGAATCTCATTCTAATATAGCTGGGCGAATATTGCAAAAAGTAATCCCAAGAACATTTGTCTGAATTTTTAAACAAATTGGCTTTGATTCTGATCACTTCCCATTTGAGTTTGCTTTACACAAACAATCTAGTGACTGAGTTCACTAGCAGATCCAATTGTTCAGAAGATCAAATTTCAAGAAAATATTGGAGAATATTTGCAGAAAACAAATTTGATTTTGTGAGTATTCACACTAGCAACCTGATCCTAAAAGTTAGTCATCCAAGCAAAATAGAAACTTATCAGGTTTTGTGTTTCCAATTAAAATTAATGTGGAGAGCTTGAATTTTGAATACCAAATACCTCCAATCAATTACTCTTCCAATTTACCAACTACAAATAATTCTCAGAAATTATTCAGTGAATATATTAATCAAGCAAGCAATAAATTCAATTTGATAAAATCAGAAGCTTCTCTTGGACCATTTGTAAACAGAAACACAGATTGTCAATTAAATAAATTATTCTTTGAATTATTAGGTCAGCTTTAGTTTCCACCTCCTCGGAGGCTTGGACTAACCTACATGGTGGTTTCCTGGGAGGCTGCAGGATTTGAAGGCATCTCTCTCCCCTATAGTCATCCATGCAGTAGCAAATTAAACACAAATCCTATTGATCTATGGTTTTGAGACCTGGCTGGTGGGAGCCTAGGGCCTAACTGAGCTTTGATTCACAGATCCATCTGAGAGTTACCATTGCAGAAGAGTAGGGACAGGAGGTGGGGATATGAACAAGGACCATCTTCTTTAAATGTAGCATGCTACCATGTTATACATTATGACATGATCTGAGACACTTTGTTACCATGTTGTGCATAATATGCTAAATTCAGACTTAAGACAGAAATGGCAGGAGAGCATTTCATATTGCAAGCCAAGTGAATCAAAAGGAAGAAAACATTATTCCTATTGTTCTGGAAGCTAGCAGTGGCATGAGATAAACACAGCATGATCCACGACTGTCCACATCACACCCTTGGAGGCCCCTAATCTCTTTTCTTCCTCATCCCACCAGCCTGATGTTGACCTTTCTAGGTCCCTTTGTGTTTTTTCTCTTGCCTCACTGGCTTTTGTGATATCTCTCAATTTAGTATCACTGGTGAATTTGTTTAATGCACTGCCTAGCCATTCAATTAGATCATTAATAAAGAGGTTAAGCAAAACTAGATCTGCAACTGAATCCTGCTGCACTCCACTGTGTACTTCCCCCATTCAAATGCACATCTCTCTAGCTTGCTCTCTCACTTTGTGTGTGTGTAGTTCCAGACATAACCCATTCTTCATCATTTAATTCTTGAGCTGTTTAATTCTTGTTTATAGACACACGTGCATGCACTGGAGCTGTGCAATAAAGTTGACCAAAAAACAGGGGCTTTTAGGCATTCTTCTCCACAAATCACTTTTCTGGATACCAGAGACATACATGAGGGATTACGGCATAAAGTACTACTGGATATCAATGAGGGTGGCAAGATCTGACCTGTAGTAGGCAACAATGTGCTATACAATTTATTTGCCTTCTTTAGGTAAAATTCAGGGGATGAAGAAGTTTAACTATGAAACTATCTAACATTTATATACCAGTCTCTAGGACAGCGAATTTTCAATATTACTCTGTGTTATACTTAATCTGTAGTTGGTGGAGTAAGAATGATTTATAGAGAACTTTTCATACAAATCACTGTACTAATTCAGTTTATGTGCCATACATGAAGTAGCATAGAGTATTATATAATATTGCACAAGGGTATCTGAACATATAGGAGAAATTTATTATTTTATTTTGTATTTGAGAAATAGTATATGAAATCAAAGGGTTTGCTTGCTCAGCAAGTTATTTCTCAACATGAGAATGAGTGACTGAAGCAGAATCTAAAGTATTATAATATGTACATCTTTTACACCAAAATCTAAAGGCCAGATTTTCAAAGTATATGACTCCTAACAATGAAGAGAGATGCCTGGTCAAAAGCACTTAGCAGGTTAGGCACCTAACCTGACTTGATTTCAGTGGAAATTAGATGCCTAACCTACCCAGGCACTCTCAAAAAATTCCAGTAGGCACCTATCTGCATCCCTAGGAGCTTATATACCTTGAAAATATTAACTCAATAAAAATACACTGGATCATTATGACAATGAAGCTCACAAGAATGAAAAAAATTACAAGATGCTATATGTGTCTCTAAAATTGTAACCAAAAATACTGATGTTATATTGTAGCATTTGACATAGGGAGAGTTCAGGTTAAATACAAATGATGGGTCAACTCCTGGCCACCACTGCAGTCCATTTCCAGTGGATTGTAAAGCTGGCTTAACTAGCCAACTGAGGATGAGGAAAACCTCAAGGTAGCATAGCCGGAGTATAGAGCACGTTGAGACATAGCCAAAGCACTACTGTGTTCCACAACCCACAGCTGATGGAACAGTACATTGGAGACCATTACCTGCTGGCGCAAGTGGGAACAGTCCTCAGGCTCTTCAAGTTTGCACCAAAGTTAAACTGGGCCTTGGTAAACCCATTTTTCTCTTTGCATTGCCTTTGTTTTTTATTCAGGCACACCTCGGTCAGACACAAGGATCAAGTTCTGTTTCCAGCAAAGTATTTAAGCATGTGCTTATCTTTTATGCAGCTGAGTAGTCCATTGACTTCAATTATTTCAAAGGGACTACTCAGAAGCTTAAAGATAAGTATGTGCTTATGTGATGGATCTAAGTCAAAATGCATATACACAAGGAGTTTTCATCAAGATTGCCTATATGCTGACTCTGGCGCTTTTGTTTTGACCTTTGATTACTAAACTATGGAATCAGTGTTCTCTTAAACTACTGGGTTGATTGATTTATTAATATTTTAAAGAAAAAAGATAGGAAACAGAATTTTTACAATGTGGGCTTATTTGGCTGCAGACCAGTAGAATGTCCAATCCCAGGTACTTTATAAGGCCTTCAGAAGGGAGTCCTTCTCCCGCATGCTTTAGGAAGTATGTAGGAAACAGCCTCTCTCCTGCAAACTTTAGCAAGTGGGCAGCTTTTAATTTACAAGATTCATAATGAATGAATCTTCTGTAGATTCCTTCATAACATTTTGAACTGTGCAGCTGAGTTTGCCATACACCAAGTGCACAAGGGCCTCTTTAAGCTGCACTATTTACAAGCCTGACAAGGAAACTCCATGCAAAATACACCATGTACTTGCAGAGTATAATTTTCAATGAGTCATACCTGAGTCTAACTGAAAACAATTTTCAGCAATGCATAGAAGTCTCTTATCTCTAACAAGGGCTATTACCATACTACATTTCAATTTTCCAATTCCCTTTATTTTGGCACTAGAACAGTTAAAATAAAATTGCAAGATTTTCCTATATATGTACATACGTGCGTTCACACACACACACACACACACACACACATATAATAAAAAATTTAAAAACATCTTCCCTCTTTCAGAAACACGTGCATCTCTTTTTGCTCCCATCGGAGAGAGACTAAACATTTAGGGTGACCACACAGCAAGTGTGAAAAATCAGGATGAGGTGAGGGATAATAGGCACCCATATAAGACAAAGCCCCAAATATCGGGACTGTCCCTATAAAATTGGGACACCTGGTCACCCTAAAAACATTGGAAATGTAAACCAGAAATGTAAGTTTCAAAAATGCCACTAAAACTAGGTTACAAGAGTAGAAGTGGTTTTACAAAATGAGTACTAGATTTTTAAAGGTATTTAGGTGCCCAAATATGCAGATAAGCACCTTGTGGGATTTTCAGAAGCATATAGACACTTAACTCCTATTAAAATAAATGAGTTAGTCAGCTAGGCTCCTTTGAAAGCTCTACTAGGCACCTATCTGCATCTTTAGGCACCCAAATCTGTCCCTAAATGCTTTGCGACGTTGTTACTTGAGTCTCCATCTCTTTCACCATTGCTGTATTGCCAAAGATGTGATAAGCATATGGACCTTGGCTGGACTCCTCCTGGTTTAAATGGGAGGAGGCTGTAGATAAGACTTATTTTTTTTATGAAGGACCTCAACTTTGAAACTTGCTGACCCCTTTTGTCTGCCAGACCCCAGCTATGTTAACTTCCCAGGCATACTGTAAAACTTCCTCTGCCCCCAGGAGTTTGAAAAATTGACAGGTTGATAAACTAAAATATAGGATGATGTTATACTATTATCATTTGATAGCCACATGCTAATACAGTAACTCCTCACTTAAAGTCCTGGTTAACGTTGTTTCATTGTTACATTGCTGATCAATTAGGGAACATGCTCTTTAAAGTTGTGTAATGCTCCCTTCTAACGTTGTTTGGCAGCCTCCTGCTTTGTCTACTGCTTGCAGGAAGAGCAGCCCCTTGCAGCTAGCTGGTGGGGGCTTGAAACCAGGGTGGACCTGCAGTCCCCTATCAGCTCCCCGCTCCCCTAAGTTCCCTGTGCAGCAGCTGCCTGCAGTTCAGCTGTGTCCCTCCCCGCACTGCCATGTGCTGATCCTGCCCTCTGCCTTGGAGCTGCTCCCTGAGACTCCTGCTTGCTGTGCCGGGGGGAGGGAAGGAAGAGGGGGGGCTAATGTCACGGTGTCCCCCTCCCCCCTGCTCCTGCACCCCGCTTACCCTATCTTCCATAGAGCAGGGCTCAGGACGGAGGGAGCTTGCAGCAGCTGCGGTCTCAGCAAGCTGATCTAATTAACAAGGCAGTGTACTTAAGGGAAATGCGCAAATCTCTCTCCATTCCTGCTGCCTTGCAGAATGAGAGAGTTAACCCTTGAAGGTTCAGCCAATTGCTAGTTCATCATTTAGCAGTAAGGGAAATATCCCACCCTCTGACTTTTCCGCCTCAACCAAGCTTCACAATCATCATCACTGTGTACCAGTATTAAATTGTTTGTTTAAAACTTATACTGTGTGTGTGTGTATATATATATATAATATAGTATTTTGTCTGACGAAAAAAATTTCCCTGGAACCTAACCCCCTCATTTACATTAATTCTTATGGGGATATTGGATTTGCTTAACATCGGTTCACTTAAAGTCGCATTTTTCAGGAACATAACTACAACGTTAAGTGAGGAGTTACTGTCTTGGAATGAACAGTTTAATTCATATGCTAAGGATTTTATTTTATTATTGAATATTGTTCTTTTAATATATATATAAAATGCCTAGCAATAATTTATTTAGCCTTTTATTTTTAACCTGAACCACAGTGATTGTTGATGAGAATTCTGTAATACTACAGTGGTTGCATTTTGTGTGAAGTTGCTTGAATAAAGAAATTTTTACCGGATTTATTTTAATCAAAATACAAGCAGCGGACAATATTACATTCTTGATGTCTGCTCTGTACCTCAGAAAGATCACCTGAAAGGTGAATTCTCTGCAGCACAGAGAGCAGATAGAACAGTAAAGTCTGATGCTGTGTGTTTGAGATTTTTCTCACGACTAGCAAAACAAATCAAATTTATATTAAAATAGGTTTTCTGTAAATACTATTTGATTTACTGGCTCAGCAAACTTGGTCATCATCAATAACATTCAATCAAGTGGAGTGGTTCTGCGGTGATAAAGTTTCTCTCAGTACAATCACTACATACTAGTTTATCATCCCTTTTTCAGAATGGCCTCATAATGGATGTAAACCCATTCATAGACCATTTTATCTTGCAGGATCTGCTGCAAAATGTACACAGAATACTGTAGATGGTTGCTAAACTTGCTTTACAAAATAGACTGTTTATAACATTACAAGGACCTGTTTAGTCTTCACAGAATCAGTTGTTTTTGTGTGGAAGCTAAGATCATCCATTATTCATTGCCTGCCTAAAGGATGTTTGTTTCTTTTTGTCCTCTGGTGTTCTGCGATGAAGAGTGAGCTGAGAATCCAAGTTCTTAAGAACCCAAGTCATAAGAATATCCAAGTTTCTGCTTTTAAAGCACACTTCAGACAGAAACAAAAATAGCATTAAAAGGACAATGTCAAGGCTGCGATCTGGAAATTAACTCACCTTTCCTTTTCATTTAATTAAAAAAAAAAAAAAAAAAAAAACCTTTTGAGGAGAAAACATAAGGGCAAAAATCCTCATCCTTCTCAGATAAGGGTTTTCATTTGTAACCATCCCAACTTCCTCAAATCATCAATATGCCAAAGGACAGTAGAAAATCATACTTTTTTACCCATCCTCCTCTTAGACTGTCCTTTTTTCTCTCTAGCGTCTCTCCCTTCACCAACCCCTGATTCTCCTGAAAACTTTGTCATATTGGATGTCTTTGTACACTTTAGTTCAACCTCCCATTATTGGACTGGATTCAGGAATTACTGGGTGAAATTCTATGGCTTGTATTATGCAGCGGTTACACAAGATGATCTTGACAGGCTTTCCTGGCCTTGGAATCTTTGAATCTATGTATTCACCCTTGGGTCAGAATGTAGTTTTAAGCTACAGCCCACTTTGGAGAGGTATGAGGAGAGAGCAGATTCTCTCAAGAAATTCTCACTGATTCATCCAGAATTCCTCCTGAGACTGCTAGGGAATGCCTGCTGGAGTGACAGCTCTGGCAATCTTTTGCAAAGGCACAATGAGTGCTTTCCTCCAACGCTGGTGCAGCTCTGAGAACAAAATAATGGCCATGATCTTCACTGTTGAGTCTGAACTTTTGATGAGCTTAAACTTAACCCAGACTTGATGTCTCTGTCTGAACTTTTAATCAAAGCTCTGACCTGCGAACTACTCATGACACCCCCTCCCCTTAAGTAGCCATCTCCCCTTTTGTCTTTTTGAATCTACATTTTAACCTGTTTTATCTTGTAGAATCTTGATTGATTATGCATGACCATTATGATCTGTTAATCACTTTGTTTACTTCTGTGTATAAATATTGATGCTCACCCCTAATAAACTTGCCACATTACTCTGAAGCCTTTTAAGCTAAGGATAGTGTGAGCCCGTTGATCAATGAATTGGTGTCTGGTCTCTGACAGATTGTGAGCCCATACCAACTCCGCACGAACTCGGGTGCTGGAGAGGTGAGTAAGGACTTGCTTTTTACCTAACAATTTGGGGGCTCGTCCGGGATTTCCTTCTGGTGCGGTGCCTCTGTCCAGTGGTCAGACCACTCATATACGAATTGGCAGGCGCCACGGGAGATTTCTCCCAGCCAATTCAATATTGAGGGGTCGTGTACTGGACAGCAGGATAAACGCCAGTTGGAGGGCTCCTGTCAGACACCATGGGTCAAGGGACTAGCGTGCCTCTTGAGAGTCCGCTGGGGATTGTAAATAAGTTATGGAACGAAGGGAAACTCCCAGTACAGACAGGAATGTCTAGGAGGAAGTTGTACACACTGTGTGTAAGGAATTGGACTGGGTATACCGCGGTATTGGCCGACCCGGAGATGAGGTGGCCTTCGTATGGCTCTTTCGAACAGGCTGCCTTAAGAGGAGTAAGGAGCCAGATCGAAAAAGACCATCCGGGACAGTTATGTTACTGGTTTTGTTGGGACACAGCAGCAGAGCTGTGGAAATCTTTAAAAATTATGGCAGTCAGGTATTCTCCCGAGAGTGAACCCCCTCCATGTTATTTCAATGAAGGGTGTAAACCACGGCGTGTTTTAACTCGTCAGTTGGTCCCCACTGCCCCTGCCCCTATTCCTCCGCAGGGGGACTCTCTCCAGGGCGCAGAGGGGAATCTGCAGGACTCCGGATCGGAATCTCTGCAGAGGGATAAGGGGGAAATGGAAGGGCACACCTCGGGAGGAGTAATTACTAGGCAAAAGATCAAGCAGATGCAGCAGGATGCATACCCCTCCCCTCAGGATAGCCCAGAGGCTGCCTCCGCCAAACCTTTTGTGAGTGATAAAGGTGTAAGTAGAGAAATGCCTTTACAGGTGCATAACCAACCTTTTGTGGACAATAATGGCCAGTTACAACATACTAATATTGTGGAATATAAAGGATGGCTAGAATGGGACTTGAAAGAGTGGGGACGGTTGTCAGGGTCCTTTGGGGAAAATCCCCGAAAGATCACAGAACTTTTAGAAAGATTGTTTTCAAGTCATAATCCTACTTATACGGATGTAGATCAGTTGTTAAGTAAAGTTTTGACCGGAGAGGAACGTAGTAGATTGTGGATGGCAGAAAGGACATGGGGGGATAGCGATGCGGTTAATACTACTTGGATGGATAGGCGGGATCAAGCCGCTGGCTGGAATCCCCTAGACTGGAGTCAGCCAAGGCTGACTCAGCTGCGAACAAATCGAGAGCGATTGTTAGAGAGACTCAAAGAAATGGCTCGCCGCTCGCCTAATCAGGCTAAGTTCATGCAGATTCGGCAGGAATCTGATGAGCCACCCAGAAAGTTCTGGTCGAGGTTATTGGAGGGGGCCCGAATGTTCACTCAGATGGATCCTGAGAGAGAAGCAGACCACCCTACTCTTATTTCGTTTTTTGTGAATCAGTCAGTGCCCCCTGTAAGGAATTATTTCTTAAAGTTTCGCCCTGGTTGGGGAGGTGAGTCAGTCACTTCAGTGTTGGACGTAGCTGATTTTGCATGGGAGAAAGAAAGGGAAAGTAGTAAAAAGAAAGAGAAAAAGGAAGAATATAAGTTGATGGCTTTAGCTTTTCGCGGCGGTGTTCGAGGCAGAGGCCGTGGCCGTGGCAGGGGATTTCAGGGCGCTCGGGGAAGAGGGTCCTGGCAACCCCAGCCACCAGGAAATTGTTTTCAGTGCGGACAGCCCGGTCACTTTAAACGTGAATGCCCCTGGGGACGCCCAGAGGGTCCGGTCGCACCCGCAGATACTTACACCAGGGACAAATACACCCCTGCACCACCAGCTCAGCCCGTTCCCCAGGCCTGGATCAACTACGGGCAACAGCAGCAGCTGCAGCAAACTCAGCCTCCTCAATGACGGTACCCCGGGGGCGAAGGCAAACAATGTGATGGTCTTATTTCCTTAATGTCTTTAGCTGGCTCCTTCCTCACTTTCTCCCCTCCCAGCAAAGAGCCTCGTCTAACCCTTTCAGTCCAAGGGCTGCCTGTCTCTTTCCTCATTGATACTGGAGCTACTTTCTCTCTTTTAAATCATGCCCCCTCTCCCTGGCTATCCTCTGAGGTTAAAACTGCAACTGGGGTGAAGGGCAACCCACAGTCTCTGGGACTCACTTTGCCTCTAAATGTTATTTATGCTGATAAATGTTTTTCTCACCGTTTTCTTTTTTCCCCAGCTTGTCCGATCCCTTTGATGGGCCGGGATTTACTCTGTAAGCTTGAGGCTACTTTAACCTGCACTCCTGAAGGGGTAGGATTATTAATAACAGTATTAGGAGATTCGGCCCCAACTCAGGGTAATTGGAAAACCCCCTCCTCTCTCTCCCCTGACCTCACTGACTTGCCTTTAACCCTCTGGGAAATTTCTGACACTGATGTTGGCCTGCTCCTTTCGGCAGAGCCAGTAAGGATTCAAGTGAAGCCCTCCTTAACCCCCCCGTCAGTCCCTCAATACCCCCTGTCGCTGGAAGCCCGGGAGGGCATCCGCCCCATTATCGAGGGATTCATTGCACAAAAGCTAGTCCGCCCTCAGCGCACTCCCTGTAACACCCCTATACTGCCTGTCAAAAAGCCTCCTAAAAAGGACGGAGACCCTATTCGTTGGCGCTTTGTACAGGATCTACGGGTTGTTAATCAGTATGTGGTCCCTCTTCATGCAGTAGTTCCTGATCCAGCTACTATCATCAGCCAAATCCCCTGGGATGCTGAGTGGTTCACTGTTATTGACTTAAAATCAGCCTTTTTCAGCATTCCTGTGCACCCAGACTCTATGCATCCGAAGAAGTGAGGTTTTTACTCACGAAAGCTTATGCCCAAATAAATCTGTTAGTCTTTAAGGTGCCACCAGACTCCTTGTTGTTTTTCTGGAAGAAAACACCACCCATAGCCAAGAGTGATCAACTCCTATTGTCTAGTCTAAAGAAAACCCTTGAGTCATCAGCTTACCTATAAACAAATCTAGTGTTCTCCCTTGAACCATTGTAATTTCTCTACAAAAATCCCTACTCACCCTCTAGTCAGGGTTCTGATGCTTAGATCCAAACTATGCATCAGTTCCACTGAAACTGCATCTTCTGACTGATCATGCTGGGGGCTCTGCCTGTCTCCAGCATTCAGGACCCTCAGCTACCACCATCACCTGGGAACCCCGACCAGTTCAAGCCTCATGGAGTGGGTGAGATCCCCCCCTCTTTCTCTCTCTCTGTTTTCCTTTCTACCTTAGGTATTAACCTTTAATCATGTATGTTAGGTTGGTTTAGTCCTCCTTGTGTAGTTATCACTATTATTCAATAAGTAACTTCTATGGTTAAGTTGGTTGCTTCTCTCTCTCTTGCTGAACTTTGCTCGTTTGTGTTTTTAGCTTCCCCCATTCACTCTACAGCAACGCTTCTTTTACCTAAGCTAAAGATCCCTGCAGGGCCCAAAATACTGTGGGGTTTGCTCATTGAGTCGGTTACTGCCAGTACAATTGTGTTGGGGGAGTGGGGATAGGGACGTGCTGAATTTGGGACGCATAAGGGTAACAGCTTGAAAGTGCTGCTTGACCCAGTCCATGGAACCCAGGGGCATATAAGGAGAGACAGCTTGAAAGTGCTGCTTCCTCCAGCCCAGTGAGTCCAGAGACATATAAGGGGTCAGCTTGACAGTGCTAATTGACCCGGTCCGCTCAGACTTGCTCTGTTAATGTACGTGTGGGTGTGTGGGTGTTCATCCGGTTCTGGGGTGGGAGTAACCCAGCCTTAGGGACCCTAGGTCCTGCAAGATAGCTCCATTGGGAGGGGACTTGCAGAAGGGAGAAGTAGAGCTCCATATGAAAACACAAGTGACACAAGCAGTACATTGACAGGATTACAGAACCCCCTTCCCCAGAGGAGTAACCCGAATAAATGAGCATATCCCAAAGTAATGGGCACATCTGGTAACAGAGCAAACCCCACAGTATTTTTGGGTGCTACAGGGATCTTTAGCATCGGTAAAAGAAGCGTTGCTGCAGAGTAAATGGGAAGCTAAAAACACAAAAGAGTAAAGTTCAAAGAGAGAGAGACAACCAGCTTAACCATAAAAGTTATTTATTGAATAATAGTGCTAACTACACAAGGAGGGCTAAACCAACATAACATACATTATTAAAGGTTAATACCTAAGGTAGAAAGGAAAACAGAGAGAGAGAAAGAGGGGGATCTCACCCACTCCATGAGGCTTGAACTGGTCGGGGTTCCCAGGTAATGGTGGTAGCTCAGGGTCCTGAGTGCTGGAGACAGGCAGAGCCCCCAGCACGATCAGTCAGGAGATGGAGTCCCAGTGGAACTGATGCATAGTTTGGATCCAAGCATCAGAACACTTACTTGGGCATAGGTAGGGTGGTTTTTTTTTTTTTAGAGAAAATACAATCGTTCAAGGTAGAACACTAGATTTGTTTATGGGTAAGCTGATGACTCAAGGGTTTTCTTACTCTAGAAAATAGGAGCTGATCACTCTTGGGTATGGGTGGTGTTTTCTTCCAGGGAGCTCACAGTGCAATCAGGCTGCTTCAGTATTTTGGATATCAATCAAGGATTCATTACTAGAATTGGTCTGATAACTGCTGAGCTGGGTATGTGCAAGGGTACGTTCATTAACATCTGGAGCAGAGATCCCCTATGATGCAGTGCTTCCCTGCTTTTCTGGTCCCAGAGTTCAGTGCAGTTCTCTGTGTCTCCCAACACCCTTCACTGCAGTTCTCTGTGTCTCCCAACACCCTTCACTGCTCTCTGCAAGCCTTTTCTCTGATCGGTTTTGGTTCAAGCAGAGACTGGTGTGTGTGGGGGGGTGTCTTTCATGAGTTGACAGGCTAGATACTGCACCCTGGTTCCCCAAGAACACAGAGCTGACTGGTATCACCCCACCCCCACCCCTCCTGAGTTCACAGCTAGTAGGAATCCAGTGTCTGCTTAGGCATACACAGCACGAATCCTTGAATGTGGTGTTATGCTTATAACATGGTTACTTTCATTGTAAAACAAAAGTTCAGTTTTCAGGGAAAATGTTTCAGGACATTGATGTGCATTGTTGAAAGCAGTGGTCCCTTTGGGAAAAATAATCCTTTTTCACTTTTACATATAATTTAATTGTAACATAATATTTAAAATGTTACATGGGTATGTCAGTTCTCTTCCCTGGGTATCTGAATTGCTATGCTGATGCCACTCTGAGAGGAGGGGAGTTTGGTCTATAGCTTATTCTTCTAATTAAACAAGGAGACTGTTTTTAGCTGAGGACTCTGCTTGCAATATTCCCAGTTTTCCCCATCCCCTTTTCTGTTTGAAAATTGTTCACACAAAGGTTTGAAAGTTTTCAGACATGCTGCTATTCTAAATTATTCACATATTCCTTCAGGGAATAATTCCTGATCTCCAGACCATTCATTGTAATTTGCAATTCATGCTGTGTTTGATGAGTTATGCATATGCCACATGGTCTTTTTTCTGTTTTCTGATTGGATGATGTCTATATAGCTCATCAATAAAAGATAAGTTTCAAAATTCCAAATTTTATAATCAAATATACGATTTGAAAATCATTTAAAGTGAATATTCAAGCTCAACATTCTCCTTTTGTGCGTATTCATGCTCGTAAAGTTCAAGCACTCAAACATTCATGGCTAGTGACCACAAAAGGGTTGTGAATACAGTCAAATTGAAGTTTGCTTTTACATTGGAATGAATATTTATGGACAGTGTGCTGAGCTTACACCACCACGATTTTACATTGCTTAGTGAAGAAAATAACTTAGCCTATCATGAAAATGTCAGTAGGTTTACTATTTAGTGTCAGCCACTGTATTCTTCTGAAGAAGGTGAAGGGAAAGAAATGAAGGTAGAGAGATGGAGATATATCTGCTGCTTCTCCAAAGGAACACATCTGGTAGGAATGGAAGAATATATAATAATAAAATATATCTTGTATATGAGCTGAATATTTGCAGGGTTAGCTCAGCACACAGTGAACATTTATCACAACACAAAAGCAGAGGGTGTAGCTAAGATTTCTTTCGGGACCATATCAGTCCACTAGGTCTAATATCAAGGATGAAATGCTGTTAGATCTGGTACCTGTTACAGCCTATGAGGACTTCATCCTAATGGTTCTGCCTTCTATATCAGTGTACTCCCATGCAGAGAAGGGTGGCAAGTGGACTCCTCTTGAGTATACAATTTGTAGATTTCAAACACCATCAGAACAGACAACATCTTAACACCTTTTTAACACTTATTTTTATGTATTTTCCCCTAATTTTGCAAATAAATTCTGCTCATAGAAATATAAATATAAAATGTCAGATAATACAGTAGTAATTTTTCAAAAAAATGCTGAATATACAGCTGCCTAAAATTGAAAAAGAAAAAGCTGCAAGAATCAAATTTTGCATATCAGTAAAAGAGTACAGAATGTATGCCCTATATGTATTTAAAATGATCTGTAAATTGACAATGATGTGAGTCACATAGTTGAATTCCCATGCAGTCATTGAAAATCTATCCCTCAGAGTCAAAATAAATGCCCATGTATATAGAACATCCATATACAAAGTACCAAATGTTGTGATCCTTCATGTGCCCATTACCAGTGACCTGGGCATTACAGGGCTGATCTGCTAGCACAGGTTCCTTACATGTTAGTGCTTTGTGTAAGCAATAGTCTAATGGGGTGACTTATCCTGTGTAACCTCATATCAACAACTGTCTGTATATATATGTGTGTGTGTGTGTGTGTGTGTACACTTTACAAAGGTAATTCTGTCTGCATTCACGTCCATTTACAATTTGTGGCTCACAAGGAAGGATTTGGGTATATTGCATTCAAACCATCCTCTCAGCAAATTCTTGAAAGACTGTGTTCAAACTCACAAGATAATTTATTCCCATTGGTTCTTTAGTATACCATATGTCTCTGTTCTAAAGTAAACATGAGGGGATTTTTTTATGCAACCAAAATGCTTTAGCAGCTTGAGGAATAATTGAGAATAAGTGTCGTTTAATATGCCAAAATCAATCTTCAGCACAGAAGTCCTATTACCCCTGATGCTTTGTTCTGTTGTGGCAGGCAAGATCAATATATTGAACTAATACTGTTATTGACTGAAAAGGGATCAGCAATGGTCAACTGCTTCTACAGCAACTGTAGATCGTTAGCAGGTCCTTTGAGAGAGTACCTGAACATCTCTTAGTACCTATTGTCAGGGCTCTTTTTCATATGCAAGAAGCAAAGATTGGATACATTTGTCAAGCCAAACACATTGAGCCAGTTCACTTCAATGAAGCTATGGAGTTAAGTTAAAATCACAGAGCTTGTGGTGCTCCAGCTCCTAGAGAGAACTAGAATGTGTTGTTTAGAGCACTTCTAGCTTATCTTCATTACACCCGCTGTAGAAGTACTTAGTTTCTGCCAGCACCATAACACTACAAGAGCTATTCTCATTTACCCCAGCTGATAATTTGGCCCATTGACTCCATACCCCTTCTACACCAGTCTCCAAAGCAAGCTGAGCTCGTGGGGCAATAGGGTACGGGGCAATTCCTTGTATCTGCCCCATCCTTTTCACTATGGGTATAGGGTCTCTATTTCTTGTTACAGTATGTTGATGCAGCAAATGCATATGGCTGTCTTTCCTGAATAAAGCATGCATCAGAACTTAAAGTGGTTAATAATGAAGCTGGCTAAGTTAAATCGTAATATTGCAAAACTGGTAGATGTTTGTTTTATCAGAATCATCAATTAATCCACATTTTCTCAACATATGTCCAACATAGCATTGAGTATCTGCTGTCTGTTAGTTACTACAAGTTTCTATTCTTGTTAAGAGGCTGAATGACTATTTATAAATTAGAGCTGAAATATGTGTTCTTGTTGTTGTCCCTTGTGAAGAAAGGTCACTTACTGAGTACATATCAATGAGTCAATGTCTTATTGGTGCCAAGTTTGAACAATAGGATTTCCATTAGGACCACTTTGATAGTCTCAGGTGCCTTGGTACTTGCCTCACCAAATCTTTCAGACCACCCTAAAGTGATTTTTGGTATTAATACAAGGGGCCTGATTCTGGTCACTTACACTGGAGTAAACTAGGCGTCACTCTCCTGAAGGTTATGGAGCCACCAGGTCAGATTCTCAGCTGGTGTACATCAGCATAGCTCCATTGAAATCAATGGAACAACACTGATTTCTACCAGCTGAGGATCTGGCCCACCTTGTATAAAACCAGCAAAGGTGAAACTAAAAGCATGTCCAAAATATTTCTTTTTGTCAAAGCGAGCATTTCGCAGTATTATATTTGCTGATGTGACAACAAGTATCTCTTCTTGGCATGTCTTGTGCAACGAGAACTTTGAAATGCCAATGTGACCAGGGTCCCAGAGGAGCCACACTGAAGTTACTTAACTAGGACAAACTGCAAAGAATGGGGCAGACAATCCCCAAAGCTGGTGGTCATTCCAATACTTAGATACACCAAGCTAGCCTCAAATACCTTCTATAATACCTTAATGGTTACCCAGAAGGCAAAACCCAGTTCCTTTAAGGCAGGGGCGGCCAATCTGTGGCTCTGGAGCCACATGCTGCTCTTCAGAAGTTAATATGCGGCTCCTTGTATAGGCACCCACTTCGGGGTGGAGCTACAGGCGCCAACTATCCAGTGTGCCATGGGGTGTTCACTGCTCAACCCTGGCTCTGCAACGGCCACTACCTCCACTCCACCCTCCCCCCCCCAAGTCGGCCGTGCCCTCGCTCCCCCCCCTCCAAGAGCCTCCTGCATGCCACGAAACAGCTGATCGGGAGGTGCGGCGAGGGAGAGGGAGGCGCTGGTGGGCGGGGATGCTGGTGGGCGGGAGGTGCTGGGAGCGGGGGGCGTGGAGCTGATGCGGGGGCTGCTGATGTATTACTGTGGCTCTTTGGCAATGTACATTGGTAAATTCTGGCTCCTTCTCAGGCTCAGGTCGCTCACCCCTGCCTTAAAGCAACCCAGCTTACGCCTTCACCTAGGCACCCAAGTCAAATATGATGAGGATTACTGAAAATCTTATTCATCATATCAGAAAGTTCTACCAATCCCAAAGGATCAGACACATTATCTCCTAGGTTAATGAATATTTCAAATCTTACCCAAATACACACTTGCAGCCAATCCTTATTAACTAAACTAACATTTATTAAAAAAGAGAAGAGAGAGAATTGGTTAAAAGATCAGTATACATACAGACATGAATACAGTTCTGAGATTAGTTTCATAGTAGAGATGGTGAGCTTTGTAGTTGCAAAGAGTTCTTTCAGAACTAGTCCATAGATTATAGTCCAATGTTCATATCCAGGGTGATCCAGATGGGACTGAAGATCTCAGTCTTACGACTTAAGCTTCCCCTGCATAAAGCATCAAGCAGCTCTGAGATAAAAAAGATCAGGACCCAAGACACCCTTATACAGTTCCAGGCCTTCTCTTGACAGCTCTGAGTCCTTAGGCGAACAATAGGGACTCATGGAGACTTTGAAGTAGACCTATTTCCTAAGCATCACCGATAATTAGCTACGGAGATTAACATAAGGCAATTGCCCATTTTCTTTGTTATACATTTCAAAGGGTATGTCTACACTACGGGATTAATCCGAATTTATATAATTCGAATTTGGGAAACAGGTTGTATAAATTCGATTGTGCGCGGCCACACTAAGCACATTAATTCGGTTTTTAACCACATTAATTCGGTGGTGTGCGGCCACACTACCCCATTTATTTTAACCACATTAATTCGGTGGTGTGCGGCCACACTAACCCTAATTCGAATTAACAAAATCGATTTTGGCGCTACTCCGCTCGTCGAGGTGGAGTACAGAAATCGATTTAAAGCGCCCTTTAATTCGAACTAAATGGCTCTGTAGTGTGGACGGGTGAAGGGTTAATTCGAATTAACGCTGCTAAATCCGAATTAATCCCGTAGTGTAGACCAGGCCAAAGAGAGATGAATACAGTGATATCACCATAATTACAGTTCATTTAAATGTTAATATTTCCTTTTGATCTCTGAATTAACAGAATACAGCATAGACAGGAACTGTTTGATTATATTGTTAATCTCTAAACACACAAAACCACAAACATTATCTATTGTTCTTTTTGCGGATACAGACTAACATGGCTGCTACTCTGAAACCTGTCATTATCTACCAATATGTCCCTTAAGGTTGAATTTGGGTCATTTATCCTGCAGGATGCTTAACCCTTTCTGGCCATGTGTCACAGTCAAATAAAATTTGACATAGGGAACCTGCTTCTCTATTGCCCTATACTTAGTGAAGTCATTTATATCTATGTAAAAGAGGCATAACATATTTCCATTTTTTTACACATTCAGGAAATGGTCCACTATACACTGTATCAGGGTCATATCCAATCCAGAGTCCTGTTGCTGCCTCAGTTTCCCCTCCTGAGGGTTCTCAAAACTGTATCCAGACTCTTTTAGGTCAAATAATACCTCGTATTGAGTCTGATTCAAAAGAAAGAAGTCCTGAGGAGGACCTGAAGTCCTTTAAAACCAACCAGAGCATCTATGCAATAGATGGGTGACCATCCGGTATGCTAGTCATACATATAAGCTGTTTATTGCTTTTAAAGTATGTTTTCACTTAAATGTTTTTGTTCTAAATGAATAGTATTTAGTTTTATGGAAGCTGGCTGGTCACTGAATAACTGCCATTGCAGCTGAAAGATTAGAACAGCAGGTGCATAAATGAAGTCAGATCTGCTGAGGTGATCAAAGTGAATTGCTGGAGTCTGCAGCCTAAGCGCCAGTCTGGAGGAAAAGGATTATGGGATCCTTCCACAATAAAGTTGATGGTTAGATGTCTGAGACTTAAGTAAGGGGGGGTCAAAGGGACTCAGTTAACTCAGGAACTCTGACAGTCACCATCACAAGCTTGTTCAGAAGCTTCAGCAACTATCTTGTCAAAGATCAGAGCATTTAATCTTTTATTGTTTCCTTTCATGTCTGGGAACTGGTTCAATATATATAATTTTGGTCTGATGGCATGGATTCTCTTGGATAGTTTATTTCCTGATTGTTTTATTCTTGAAATATAAATATGGGTAAGGTCAGCAAGCTTGAAGTCCAGACCTAAGGTTTCTTCCATGTGTGTTTCTTGTAGGCACACCACAAACTGAATTCAATGTGCTCTACAAATGCTTCACTCATGTCAATGTTATGCTTAGCTGCTAAGACTGAGGCAACATGTAATCCTTTGAGACAAGCTGAAACTCAAGTTCTTAGTCATTTGATATATATATATTGCAAGTCTTTGATCTGATGTACTTGGAAACTCCTTGTTTACTTGCACTTTCACAGTCCTCCTCTTCATTATCTTGACAAATTCTCTTCTCAGCACTTTGCAGTTTAGCATTATTATATTTGTTTGCATGTTTTATGCCAACAAACCTTGTGTGCAAGCACTGCAACCTCACTTCCCTGACCTTCATTGATTCTGCTCACTTGCATTGTTTTTGGAAGTTTTCCCAATTTGCTAATTTAGACAAGGTTAGCCAGAGACTTTGACTCTCTTCCCATGCTTTGCTGTTTCTATTATATTGGACATTGCAGATGTTCAGTTATTTTTCTTGATATAGAAAACAGAGCTCCCAACTGGTTTGGTTTAATGATTGTTTTGTATTGCGCAATGTAATATCCATGACCTTGCATCACTCTGAAATGGTGAAATGACTAATAATATTTGACTGGATAACTCCACCAAGAAATGCTAGTGGCTTCTACAGTGGCAGAAATGCCAGGTTGTCAGGTTGTGGAATCTAAAATATACATTGATACTCATAACCCTTATTCTGTATCTGTGAACCCCAAAAAATGACATGATAGTCATGCGGGCATGGGTGTAAAATGGTCTCAATGTCATCAAGGGCAGTAGGATACACATCAGAATAAACTTAAACACTTACATAAAATGTAGCAGTCATCATTCGGTAGTTCACTTTTTTAAGATAAATTGACTGAACACAGGGCTAAGCTAAGTTTCCTGACTGAATTAGGATGATGTGAAAGTTTTATAGGGATCCACAGCAAATAATTTAATCATTTTGATATTATGATTTATCTTAGTATTATACTATTGGCTTATAATTATAAAAAAAATTGAGAGTTTCATGTAAAAGGAAAGGATATTGATATACTGACATTACATGGTGACTTTTCAAACAAACACACATCATCTTAGCAAAATGACACCCCTAGTTTTGTTGAGTGCCCCATAGCTAAGAGCTCCCACCACATTCCAAAATTCTAACCTTGTTTCAAAAGATTTTAATGAAGCTTTCTTGCAAAACATGTGTAAGTAAGCATGGTGTACATTTGCCCCTTTAAGTACAAATAGATCATTGTACTTGCAATTAACCATTTCTCTTGGGCAATCATTTGTATGTTTTGCAGGTGCAACTTACATGGCTATTTTCTAAAATGTGGACCTATGTGCTAACTTCAGGATGGCTTCAAGCTCAAATTAAACCTCAAAATCATTCTTTGTCTTTCTACAGATATTAGGCCAGATCTTCAGCTGATGTAAATCGGCTAGCAGCTAACAGCCGAGTTTCTATGGAAGTTTGGCATGAGAGCAGAGTGGTGTTTTTGTGTTCTGAGAGTGTGGTGGTTTATTCCAGTTGTGTGGCTTGATTTTGTGTTTGCTGGTGTCTTTTAATGAGGGAGCACTGCTGACCTAGTTTGGAGCAGCAAAAAGTTAGGGTCTAAATGTGGAGTTTCTGTGGGAGTTTGGGGGGATTTTTTTCCCCCTCTTCCCATTCTTTTTTCCCCCAGGCATGTTCAGTATAGGAAGAGAAGACAGTGGTGGCTACTGAGGCAGCACTAGAAGTGAACTGAAGAAAGGAGACAAAAGAAGATGGTCACATGCCGAAGCTGTGGGAAGTACATCATCCTTCAGTGGGTATCTGATGGAAGCTACTTATTCTTGAAATGTTGCCCAATAGAGCTCCTCATGGCAGAGAAGATCAAAGGACAACAGATACAGCTGGAGACAATGATGGAATTCAGAAGGGGATTTGAAGGTATAATGCAGAAAAAGAGAGGAGGTGGGGCAGACAACTCAAGATTTGCAGACACCTGCCTAACAAAAGGACTGGGAGAGCAAACCGCCAGAAGAGGAGGGTGATCTATAAAAGAATGTGACCATGAGGTGAATGGTGAAATTGAGCTGAGTAGTAGATTTGCAGCACTGGGAAACGAGGAGCAGGAGGTAGGGCAGAAGATGGGGTGGCAAGGAAGAAAAGAAGGGAAGCCAGTCCCTGCAGAAGAGGGGAAGAGATGATGGAGATAGTCAGGGACCAGCATCTAAGAGAAAAATGAGGCTCATGTACGAGTGGTGTGAGAAAGAACATAAAACAAATTCATACCAATACCAGGAAGACACAGGGGCTCTATACTCAGAAGAATTAACAGGCCTATCCCCAGACCAGATCCACAGAAGTTTGCTGTCTGACAAGAGCAGGGCCATGAGATGTGGATGTGAGGCTGAAAAGGATCCTGACTGGATTAAGGGAAAAATCACTGATAGCACTGCATGTCAGGATGAATGATACTGTGGATCTAGCTGGAATGGATCAAGAATACACATGGCTGGGTAAGATGCTTAAAGAAGTGGAAGCTCAGGTGACCTTCAGTGGGATACTTCCGGTTCCTAGAGAAGGAGGGTGAAGGTGTAACAGATGATTTAAGGACAAGTACTACGAGGAAAGTTTTGGGATGATTGACTGTTAGGAGGCATTCACACAAAAAGACTCTTCTCGACTGATGGACACCACTTGAGTACTTAGGGCATTCACCTTCTAGAATCAAGACTGGCATGACTGATAAGAAGGGCTTCAAACTGGGAGAGGAGGGAGGGTTTGTGTGACACCTTCAGGATACCCTGGGTTGTGAGACTCCTCATTACCACCTGCCCTTAGCATGAATAAGTCTTTCCTGTGCCTGGTATGGCTCAGCTCCCCAAGCCCATCAGCCACTGGCAACACAAGCACTTCCCTCTAGGCCTAGGTGATCCTGCTGTCATTCTATAGGTTAGCAATAGATAGATAGAACTTGAATGTGCTGAGCATCTCTCTGGAGTGTTCAGCCCCTTGTCAACTGGACACTAACAGTGTTCATAGATTCACTGCTTCCAAAGAAGCAATACGCCCCAACTTATTTGTTCCACCTTATATCATTGCTCTGCTTAATTCACAGCACTTAAATTTATTTATAGTGAAATCAAATATAAGTTTATTTAACAAACCATAGAGATTCAACTAGTAGCAAGTAGATGTATTGGAAACAAATGGTTATGTATAAAATAAAATCATAGCATGCATTCTAGAGCCTATACTTAATTAACAAGATACTTTCATGTCTATTAAAATATTGCTCACACAAAATCCTTTCACCTCTTTACAGCCCGGCTTGCTGTGACTCTCCTTTCATAAGACATGCACTCTGCAACTTTGCCTCCTAAGTGAAGGATTCTGTGTGTCTCTTTGCACTCCAAGATATACCAGACCAATCCTTTGTCTTTATTCATAAAGACACCCCCTGCTGTTGTTTTATCCTATAGATTTCCTCTCTTGCAGATTTCACACCTCTTAATTCTTTCTTACTCTTAATTCACACCTGGTTTAGTATGCAAATAGGCATACAGTGTGAGGCATACAATACACAAATGGCCAGGCATGCTGATAAGTATCAGTTACCTCCTGCCTCAAAGGAACATCTAGAAGATATGTCACCTTCTGGACACCTGCCTTAATTTCAAGACCTTAACAGCATAATTTTTGGTATAATACATAATTCCTTAAATATTATCTGTATATACATTTCACAATAATTAAGATTCCTAGTGGGTTACTGGCTCTCAGTAGAGACCTCACATGCCATCTTTCGGTGAACTATATATAGGAAGCAAAGAGCCTATAGGGAATGGAAAAAGCACTTGATCAGCAAAGAAATCTACAATGCGGAGATTAGAAAATGTAGGAATTAAGTGAGAACTTCTAAAAGTCAAGATACCAAGGAATTAAAATTAATAAAAGTGTTTAGTTATATAAATAGCGAGAATAAGGAAGCACGAAGTTGGGCTGCTATGCAGCCTGTATGGGAAAGAGATAAAAAATAATCTAGGTATGGCCCAAAAACTAAATGACTACTTAGCCTCAGTTTTCAATAGGATAATAATATGGAAAAAGAACATGAAGGCAGTACAGGTGATGGAAATTAGGGTGACCGGGTGTCCAGTTTTCGACGGGACTACCTGGTCAAAAAGGGACCCTGGCGACTCCGGTTAGCACTGCTGACTGGACCGTTAAAGGTATGGTCGTGGTGCTGTGGTGCTAAGGCAGGCTACTCTCTAACTATCCTGGGGCACTACGCTGCGCCCCAGAAGCAGCCAGCAGGTCCAGCTCCTAGGTGGGGGGACCACAGGGCTCTCTCTCCTGCCCCAAGCACCAGCTCCGCACTCACATTGTCCGGTTCCTGACCAATAGAAGCTGAGGGGGCGCTGCCTGTGGGTGAGAGCAGCGCGCGCGGAACCTCCTTCCCACTTCTCCCCCCAGCTTACTAGCACCGGACCTGCTGGCCACTTCTGGCGTGCATGTAACGCGGTGTCAGGACAGGCAGGCAGCCTGCCTTAGCCCCCCCTGCTACACCATTGATAAGGGGGCACCCGAGATAAGCCCACACCCCAACCCCAATCCCCAACCCCCTGCCCCAGCTCTCAGTCCCCCCAAACCTGGAGCCCCCTACTGCACCCCAAACCCTTCATCCCCAGCCCCAGCCCAGAGCCTGCACCCCCAGCCCAGAGCCCTCACCCCCTCCCACAGCCCAACTCCCTGCTTCAACCCGCAGCCCCCTCCCACACTCCAAATCCCTTGGCCTCCTCTCCCCAGCCTGGAGATCTAATATGTTTTGACTTCAGAAAAATAGCACTGCTCTACAGCCAAAATGCTTCTGAAATAAATGTAGTCAAACTTTACTAATTCTGGGTCACTGAGACGACGAAACTGATGCTTAAAATTGTTGATTGGCTCTAGTTTTCAAGATATGCTATTGGGTCAGTATATACGACCTTTGACTTGGGAATGGCAGAGGATAAGTGAGTTATAAAGGGAAGGGATCTCAATTTAAACCAGAAATGACTAAAATACATCTTTGACTGGATCTATGAATAAATCTATGACTGGGTTTGGACAGTACTTGCTTTTTAGTCAAAACAATGAATGATGCAATCTGAAGCTGGTATTGCATCATACATGATATGAATTGCATTATGTTATTCCTAGAAGTCATGGATGATGCAATCATAACGAAGCTTACATCACTCTGCTGAACAAATTGCCCTATATCAGCTCTAGAAATCATACAGTGTTGGTCCTCAGATTCGTGAACTTCTTCGAGATGATGCATTTGACCATGCACTGCGTGGCAAGGAAAAGACGGCATGGAAAGCCTTCCAGTTAGTGGCAATAAATTTTCTCGGAAACAACAAGGCAGACAACTACAGGTTGTTGGTGGAAAACCTCCTCAAGGCATACAAAATCCTTGGTTGCAACATGTCACTAAAGATACATTTTTTGCACTCTCATCTAGATTTTTTTCCACCGAACTGCGGAGCAGTGAGCGACGAGCACGGCGAGCGATTTCACCAGGACATTGCAACAATGGAGAAACGCTATCAGGGCAAATGGAGCCCATCAATGCTTGCAGACTATTGCTGGACAGTGACAAGAGATGCTCCATTTAATGAATACAGGAGACAAGCCAAGAAGCGCTGAGTAGACACTGAATAGGACTAAACTATGTACATAATAGTTTTTTGCCTTTTGTTTCATAATAAATTTTATTTATATAACCCTTTTGCTGATTTTTAAAGTGTTACATAAACAGGACAGGTGAAATATTATCATGTAAAGCAACCATAAACACATGAAAAGACCTAGGTTTACAATTTATGATTAAAACTCTACTATCTACACAATATACATAGACATAAAATGTAAAAACTTAAATATCTTAGAAACAGTAGCCAATCAGTTGTTTTAATTGTCATATTTGAATTCAGCACATCAAAATACATAATAAATAGTACATTTTATCTCTGAAGCAGACGACTTCTCAAAAATTGTAGACCAGTGTA
>NW_020664420.1:55439662-55440214 GCF_002925995.2 Terrapene triunguis
CCTAGTTTGCCTTAATGGTAGCACCGGCCCTGGCCAGCTCCATGGTTTCAGAACCGCTGGATTAGATGAATGGAGGCCCTATTTTATGAGAAGAGACTGGAAGAGCTTGGCTTGTTCAGTCGAATAAAAAGAAAGCTGGGAGGGGTTATGATTGCCTTCTAGAAATACATCAGAGGGGGAAATACCAGAGAGAGTGACAAGATATTTAATCTAAATGACAATGTTGTCACAAGAGCAAGGGGGTATAAAGTTTCCATCAATAAATTCTGGTCGGAAATTAGAAGGAAGTTTCTAATAATCAGATGGGTGAGGTTCTGCAACAGGCCCCCATAGGAGCTGTGGAGGCAAACAACTTAATTAGCTTTAAGAGACAAATGTCGGTATGGAGTTATATAATGAAGTTGCTTGTGATGGTGGGGAGCAGGGCTCAGCTGCCCTGGTGCTCACTTCTGGTTTATGCCTTATGTTCTCAAGATGATCTGGTGGTCATGGACTTAAACTGTACACCACCACTTAAGTTGATGTAACTTACGTCACTCAGGGCTGTGAAAA
>NW_020664420.1:55440314-55451255 GCF_002925995.2 Terrapene triunguis
ATGTAGTGCTGTAGTGTAAACTTGACCTAAGGCTCTGTTGAAATCATTGGAGCTATGCCCATTTACAACAGCTAAGGATGGAGCCTATCATCTCTTTAGTGGCACTGCTGTCTGGGTTTTTTGCTCAGCCCCAGACACATTGATATGCCACTTTAGCACCACCAGATATTTATTAAAAACAGAAACTAAGAAATAAATATTTCATGCATCTTTCCGACAATATCAAGTTTTTCTGTCTGTCTGTATCTTCCCCCTACCACCATAATGGTTTGTCAGCTGTGCTCCAGTTATCAGACTGTACCAGATTAGCAACTGCCCTTGCAAACCTTTTCTCAGAAGTAATCTTTATGCACATAAGTAGTCCAACTGAAGCCAGTTAGTTATTAAATATTTTTAAAAGGTTTAAATATTTGAAGAGGGAAAGAGAAATTGCTGCTGCAGACTGATTGCAGCAGACAAGTCTATAATCAAATCAGTTGTTCCAGGGGAAAAATATATAGTACTGAAATTGTGTGGTTTTTGGTTTTTTGTTTAGAAAGGACAGCTACAGCTGCATACATAGTGGGGTTGAAAAAAAAACAAAAATTTAATTAGCAATATTGTTGCTGGTGAGACAGATTGGGACATTTAAAAAAAGTGTGTTTGAAGGGAAAAAAAGTTGTTCTGGACTCATTTTGATAAAAGAAAGGGTTAGCATTTTTCTTTTTGCTTTGCAAAAAAAGAGCTGCTGCATTATCTCCTTCCATCAGCTTCCAATAGTAAAGATGCCTATGCAGCATTCACTGAAAATGGATTTTCAAATAGGAAGAAAGTTTTAGAAAGGTTTGCATACAATGAAAGCACTGTGTTGTTAGACTGGCCTAATCAACAATGCCACAGTATGAGGTAAAATACTACTTTCATGCCAAGAGCTGTATATGACATGTGAGATGCTAAGCTTGTTAGAGTCTTACTGTGATGACGACGCAGGAAACAGAACGCCAGGTTTGTTGGTAGCCAGAGAGCTTTACAAGCCTTCTGCAAAAAGCCTCTCAGGAAAAAACCTTTCCTGGGGTTTTTATTCTTCTCCTTACTTTATTTACAACTTATTTGAGTGGTTACATTCTTGCCCATTCAGAAGGCAGGCAGTATACATGAGCATGAGATTACAAACCCATCTTTTGAGCGCGTGGACACCAGCTGCAAAGATGATGTCATGCTAGCCAATAAGTTTTCCAAACAAAGGCGCTAGAACAAGGTCACTCCCGCCTCATTGCCAAGGGAACAGTTTGCCGTTCTTCAAGGCTTATGATTAGGGAGCAACACATTCCTACATCTTACCTTGTTGTTTAGAGGCAATTCAAACTTTCAGTTTTCGTTGTCCCTCTACCCCCACCACAGGTATGACAGTAGTGTTGGAGTGGCTACAATTTAAAGATTCATTCTGGATGCTTAATTAAAATTCATTCAAACTTATCTGAACCCCATGAGTTCTCCTATCTCTGACCTTCTTGTTCTCTGGCTCTTATTTATCTTCCTCTCTCCCCTAACTAAAGACATTGTGTCTCAAGTCTCCCCAAATCCATCCTTAAGTATCTAAGGGTTTATTTACATGCGGACACTCAGGAAAGTTAAGGTGAATCAACTAAAGATGTCAAGTATCCGAGGGGTAGCCATGTTTGTCTGGATCTGTAAAAAGCAACAAAGAGTCCTGTGGCACCTTATAGGCTAACAGATGTATTGGAGCATAAGCTTTCGTGGGTGAATACCCACTTCATCAGATGCATGTGAACTAAAGATGTGAAGTCAAAACACATTAAGTCCCTTCCCCCATGTGGATGCTCTCATTCAGGGGTAAAGTGTCCTTAGATCTGGTCCACATTACTCCTGAATCAAATTAGCCACATGGGGGAGAGGAAGGGGGGTTAATACATTCTGACTTCACATTTCTAGTTGATTCACATTCATTTTCTTGAGGCCTGGTCTACACTGAAAATTTAGGTTGAAAAATCCACATCCCTGAGCACCATAGCTATGCTGAGCTAACCCCAGGTATAAACACCGCTAGCTACCATCACTCAGGGAGGTGATTTTCCTACAGCGATGGAAAAACCCCTTTGGTTGCTGTAGCCTGCGTCAACACTATGGGGTTATATTGGTTATGCACCATAGCTATGCTTCTATAATCCCTGTAGTGTAGACATGGCCGGAGTTTTCACATGTAGATAAGCCCTTACTGTGTATCTGCAAGGACCCTTATCACCACAGTCTCTGAGGACCTCCCAATCATTTAAAATTAGGAATAACAGTATGTCACTCTCTTCTTCTTTCCCAGTCTGATAAAAAAATATAGCTTGACTGGGGTTGAGAGAAGGTTGTAGGGAATTGATGCTTATTTGGTGAAGTCTTTATTGAGGGAAAGTCAAGGCAAAGAGGCAAGTTTTGCACTTAATGTATTGCACTGTCAGCCTTATCTCTTGCTGGAATGAGCTGAAAAGTCTAGGACCAGCTTCTCCTAGTCCATCTCCTGTACCTATGAACTTCCCTTTACTGGCTGACAGTTTCATAGTTCCAGTACAACATAGCTGTTGTGGGAGGTCATGGGTTCAGAGAGAGGAGTAATCTCTCATGTAGCTAAATCCAATCCCATACATGGCTTTGAATATCAAGACCTTGAATTAGAACAGAAAACTGAGGTGGTGTGATCAGAGACCTGTGTTGTCAAGCAGTTGGACCCTCTGTGCTTTCTATTGGTTGGAGCTTTTTCAGAATGCATAGCTTTGTTCACAGATCTGACTTTTGACAGTGGTTAAAGCAGTTTGCCAAAGGAGTGGGAGTTTTCACCATACCACCCAAGGAAGAGAAGAAACTCTCAGTCTGCACTTTAGCAGAGAAGGTGGAACTTGTGATGCCCACGGTCCCCCTAATTTTAACCCCTAAATTGTAATAATTAAATCTTGCCAGAACCTCCAGTATGCCCTATTGTAGCTCTTTGTAGTCTTTAATGAATGGGCCTTTGGAATGAAAGTTTCTAAAAATATTTCTGCACTTTCAGAGGTCAAAAATAAACTGCTTTTAGTGAAGTCCTACATTTTCAAAGGCTATGTTATAATCAGTGAAAGTTACAGGACTAAAGAATGACTCTTTTTGACCTTCAAAAGATTACAAACGGCCCAAATTATTTACTGAATCAAATTAATCCCTAGTGTAAAGGAACTGACTTCAATGCAGTTTATGTAAGGGATGAATTAGCTCCCTGTGTGGCAGTATTTGAGAATGGCCAGTTGCAGGTAGTCCAAGTTTCCAGACAATCTGGCCTGGAGAAAAGTGTACAGTGGATGCTGTACATATTAGAAGTTAGAGAATGTTCTAAGTAATCAGATATCGCCTCCTACTTATATTGATTTTGAGCAGGAAATAAAGGTGATTTGATTATACAGGACTAAATGAACTTAATTAAAAACTCAAAGGCTTTAGAAATTGAGATCATGCACTTAAATAAAACATCTCATAAGCTTTTTAGATATGATAAGCTGAAACTTGTGTGTGGTGACTTATTAAATGAAAGTATTGGTTATCCAGTGGAGAGAAAGAATGTGGTTAAGGTGTTAGCCTTGGACTTAGGGGACATTCAATTCTCTGCTCTGCTACAGACTTGCTGTGTGACTTTAGGCAAGTCACTTAGTCTCTCTCTATCCCACTTCCCCATCTGTAAAATGAGGATAATAATATTTTCCTACCTCAGAGAGGTGTTGTGAGGATAAATACATCAGAAAGAATTGTGATGTGCTCAGTTGCTATGGTAATGGGTGCCATATAAGTACTTAAAATAGATAGTATACCAAAGGGAATTAGAATGTTTTGATATTCCTGGTTTTAAGACTAGCACATAATGTATGGAGAAGGCAGGCAGGTAATAAAATAGACACCAATTTGTGCCATTTAGGCTCTGGTCTGGATTGAGGGCGGGAGGGCTGCGACACTGTGCTGCCTGAGAAAGAATTCTGAGAGAAATTATGCCTTCTGAGGTGGCGCCTTCAGCTTTTTGGTGTCCCATGGGATCATGCATACTACACCAACACTTTATGGCAGCCTTCTCCATCTAGAGAGAAGACAGTCCTCCAGGCCCTTCAATGTGGCCAAGCAAGTTTCCTCTCACAACGAAATCACATAATGCATTAGGGCCCTGGTAGATGGATCAATCCTCTGGAGAGGGGGGAGGAGGGAGAAAGCGGGTAATGAGCAGGTGCTGAAGCTCCAAGGTGCAGTAAATGGGATTTACTTGGTGGTAAGGAGTTGAGGTAGATTTGCTGTAACCTCTAACTAACACCACTTGCTCTGTTCCTTTTTTTCACAGTGAAGGACTGTATGAGGCAATGGACATCCCTCAGAAAAGGAAGCACTTTGAAGGGGGAAAGGGTAGAGGGTGTTTACATGCACGCACCAATGTATAATAGTGACTTCACTTCTCTCCTGTGTATTTTTTTCAGATCCCCATCAGACAGTATCAAAAATAGTTTTGTTTTTTATTTTATCCTTGTGTATGATTCATTTATTAGTCACCTCTTTCGGGAGTTAGGTATAAGGAGTGCATCCCCTTAGCTGCTCTTAGGGCTGTTTTGAATAGCGGGGGCCACGGTGCCAAGTCTGGTGGAGTATTGCCTTGGCTGCTGTCAAAGCTTTATGAAAGCTGGATGAATAACTTTTAGTGACAGCACCAACTCTCTGAGTTATGCACTGAAGAGTGGGCAGGAACCAAGTGCAATCACAATGGTGGTAAGAACACCTGTTCACGTTTATACACCTCTGTGTGCAGTCATGAGAGATATTATGAGCATAGAAGAAACTTTCAATACCCAAACCCTCTAGTACAGACAAGTCTAGTCCAGGAGCTGAAATCAATGTAAATTCAGGTGATAATACATTTGACATGCTAAATAAACATGTAGATATGAGATGAGAAAGTGATGTAGGGGACCAGGACATGGAGCTATATAGAGACTTTGCAGACTTTAAAATGTGAATTTTCTATGGGACAGAATTGAAGCTTTGAAAAATAGTTGTTAGAAATGCAATCTAATGAAGCATAAAATAACTTGATGGAGAGCAAACTCTTAGGTTTTTTTTCATAAATTCACAGATTTTAAAACCAGAAGGGACCAATATGATCATCTAATATGGCCTCCTGCATAACACAGGCCAAAGAACCTAACCTGGTAATTTCTGAATCAAATCCATAACTTCTAGTTGAGCCATAGCATAACTTTTTTTAGGAAGATATCCAGTCTTCATTTGAAGATTTCACATGACAGACAATCCACCACATCCCTAGGTTAAGTTATTCCACTAGCTAATTACCCTAATTGTTAAACTCGTCTTGTGTAGATTCTGTCTAAGAAGTGCTGTAACAAGACAGCAAGGAACTTTTTATGAGGTAGTTAGGGTTCACAGAGTCTCAACAGCCAAACTCCAAAATATATGATCCCATTCACTGAATGGTAGTATTCAAGCATCTGAGATTTCACAGTGACGAGATTCAAGAACTATGGTAAAGATAATTGTCTTTGAAAGTGGGGGGCTCCACCAGTGCAGAGTAGCTTTAAACTCCATCTGGGGCTCTGTAGTGCATTTTCTGGGTATCCAGCCCAACTACTGTGTGTACTTTGGCAGCTGCCTCTAGGCACCCAACAAGTGGCTTGCACAGCTGTAAACCCACCTCAAGGAGGATTTTCTGCACCCAGGTACCTGCAGTCTGGGTTTAACTGCAAGGATAGTATCTCTTTATAATGCCAATCATTTTCCATCATAGGCTGCTCTAAACATAGGCAATTTTCATGGAAAAACATGGGAATTTTCTGTAGTATTGTATGATGTGTATGTGAACCTCAGTTTCCCCTATACATTGCATTGTTACTATGTAGTAGAAAAAGGATTGTTTTGGTCTCAGAGCAGCAGTGGCACTGGAACACTTTTAATAGTGGGGGTGTTGTAAGCCAGCCCCTTTACCCCTGTCCGCGCCCATCCCCCCAGTGCTGGGGCCAGGAGCAGGGCTATGTCTCTGGGAGGGGGGGACCCGGACAGGGTTAAGGGGGCTGAGACTGGGGCCAGCAGCTGGGATGTGGGGCCGGCAGCCGGGACCCCAGGCGGGGGACTGGCAGCCTGGAACTCTGGCACAGGGCTGACAGCTGGCCACGGGGCCGATGGCACGGGGCCGGCAGCTGGGAGCCCCAAGAGCAGGGCCGGTAGCTGGGACCCCACAGGGGCAGAACCCTGGTGCAGAGCCGGCAGCCAGGACCTCTCGTGGCGGGGCCAGGAGCGGAGCCCCTCCCCCCCGTGAAACTGAACCCTTAGTTCCCATGCCTATGCAGGGCAAGCTAAGAGACATAGAGAGGGGTATTTATGTGAAAGCCAGCTGACCTCCCTGTGTGGGTGTAATGAATAGAGTCATTAAGGATCTGGCTGAAACTGACATAGATCAACAAGGGGGCCAGAGAGACAATGCCAGCTCCAATGACTCATGAATTGACACTGTCAGCAGGGATGCTGAGCAGTGACACCAGCTTGAGAACAAGGACTGAGCAGTGGGGGGGGCGGGGGCTTGAAATGCATGGAAGTGATGGGTGTACAGCACCTTTGAAAATCAGAGCTACGTATTTAGGTGTGCGACTGGGGTCCCAGGGAGCCATGCTGAAGTTACTCAATTAGGGTCAACTGCAAAGAATGGGGTAGACAATTCCCAAAGCTGGTGGATATTCCAACACTTAGATTTACTAAGCAAGCACAAAACACTTTCTATCATACCTTACTGGTTACTCAGAAACCAACAAAACAGTTCCTTTAAAGCAACCTACCCTTAGGCCTCCACCCAGACACCCAAGTCAAATATGATGAGGATTACTGAAAATCTTATTCATCATCTCAGAAGTTCTACCAATCCCAAAGGACTTTTCACCTTGGAAAAGAGGAGACTAAGGAGGGATATGATAGAGGTATATAAAATCATGAGTGGTGTGGAGAAAGTGAATAAGGAAAAGTTATTTACTTGTTCCCATAATATAAGAACTAGGGGCCACCAAATGAAATGAATGGGCAGCAGGTTTAAAACAAATAAAAGGAAGTTCTTCTTCACGCAGTGCACAGTCAACTTGTGGAACTCGTTGCCTGAGCAGGTTGTGAAGGCTAGGACTATAACAGGGTTTAAAAGAGAACTGGATAAATTCATGGAGGTTAAGTCCATTAATGGCTATTAGCCAGGATGGGTAAGAAATGGTGTCCCTAGTCTCTGTTTGTCAGAGGGTGGTGAAGCACAACAGGAGAGAGAGAGAGATTACATTGTTAACCTCTAACAATATATATGTAAACACACAAAAACACAAACATTAGCTACCAATATGTCCCTAAAGGTTGAATCTGGGTCAATTAGCCTGCAAACTGCTTAACCCTTTCTGGCCATGTGTCACAAGGTGCCTAAGCCATAAGTAGCTATAAGAACATAAGAAAGGCTATATTGGGTCAGACAAAGGGTCCATCTAGCCCAGTATACTGTCTTCTGAAAGTAGCCATGCCGCGGCCCCAGAGGGAATGAACAGAACAGGTAATCATCAAATGATCCATCTCCTGTTGCCCATTCCCAGCTTCTGGCAAACAGAGGCTAGGGATACCATCCCTCTCCATCCTGGCTAATAGCCATTGATAGACCTATCCTCCATGAACTTATCTAGTTCTTTTTTGAATCCTGTTATCATCTTGGCCTTCACAACATCCTCTGGCAAGTAGTTCCACAGGTAGCCTGTGTGTTGTGTGAAAAAATACTTCCTTTTATTTGTTTTAAACCTGCTGCCTATTAATTTCATTTGGTGACCCCTAGTTCTTGTGTTATGAGAAGGAGTAAATAACACTTCCTTATTTACTTTTTCCACACCAGTCATGATTTTATAGACCTCTATCATATCTCCCCTTAGTCGTCTCTTTTCCAAGCTGAAAAGAGGTGAATTATTTCACCAAAGAGTGAATTATTTCACCAAAATGACTTCTTTGGATTTAGATGGACTAAATAACCCTATTTTAGAAAAACACTTTAGAAGAATGAGACAATAGCCATAAAATAGCAGCATGGGAACATTTAACCTTCACTGTTAAAGACAATTCTACTCTGAAAGAGAACAGATGTTCCAATACTGTAATACCTCATTTGAAAAAAACATGACATCTCAGTACAGCTCAAATGCTTATTAACAATAAGATTATTCCATTACAAACAACAAAAGAAAGAGCTGCTATACTAACTGATATCTTTCAATTACTTAAACTAAAATATTATATGAATAAGCCTTCATTTTACCAGAACTGGGGGAGAGAGAAAATGAAAAGCTGTTTTGGAGAACAATCATGAGAGAGATTTAATCTTTAGAATTTATACTGCATTTTCCAAAAATAAATTGAATACATTCAATTCTGGTAAAGAGAGAGAAAAAGACATTCAAAACTGAATTAAAAGGGCTGTAAGAATATATGGCTTTATATGACTAAGTGTTCTTTTTCTTATCTGGCAAAAGAATCACAAGTAAAATTTGTAATGAGGTTATATTATTAAAACAAAAAGTCCTCCTGACAAAATCGATAATATACATTTTAACACTTCTGATCTTTGTAGAAAACATATAATGTTCATTCAGCTGTGAGGTTTTAGGTAGAAAATAAAGCCCATGATCCTGCAAATATTTCCTTGCTTAACTTTAAACACCTGAGCATTCCCTTGACTTCAATTTAAAAAAAATAATTACACTCTTTAATATCAGGGGTGAAGTATTCCAACAGCAGTATTTTGCAGTCTATAAGGAACAGCTTCCCCTGCCCCCACCCTTTTTGCCTTTCGACATTTGTACATCATTGTATCAGAGTGTCTGATTACATAACCATTTTCCACATGAAGGAAAACACAGGTAAGATATTTAGGTGTTTCCTTAGTCATGTATTCTAAACAAAAAAATAATCAAATAAGTTATATAAAGTTTCAAGAGGCAGCCATCTGATTTTTGGCATGCAATGATGGATAAATCAAGTACTAATTAATCTGTGTTCTGACTACAGCTGAGCAAATAGTGGAAAAAATTGTGAATATTTATTCAAAAGTGAATTTCAGTTCAACCATATTAATGACCTTTCACAGTCACTTTCCATGAACATTTGAGTCTTGAGATTTATTGATGTGAATACACATTAAATTCCAGTTTTAAGCTTGGATGCTTGACTATTCATAGAAAGCAAATTCTGAGTGATATGTTGGCTTGTGGAATTCTTGCTTCACAGCTCATGTATTAGGGCCCTGTCCAACAAGGTGCTGAGCACAGAACTGGTTCTGAACACCCTCAACTCCAATTAAAATCACTGGGAATTAGGGTGCTCAGCGCTTTCCTGAAGGCACTCAACCCCTTGGAGGATTGGATCTTGGCTTAGTTGCATAGGTCTTCTAGTCAGGAAACAGAAACAATACACATGACTTATTGGTCTGTGACTAATCAACAGAGCACAAATACCCAGTGGTTAAATTCTCAGTTTTTAGTTTGTTCTGTGTTGATTGGATGATTTATGTTCCTAATCAGAGAACAGACACAATACCAGATGACTTATATAATCAACCAATACAGTGGAAAATGAAAATATTTGCAGTGTACTGCAAACTAAGAATCATTTGCTGAATAACTTTGTGCTTCATTTTGAATAACAAGTAAATTCAAGGATTTTTTAGACCATCTAACAATTCAGTAAAACTGTGACATTTATTTAATAAATTATGTTTTGCAAGTTGTTGGACTAGGGTTGAAAATACTTCCTAAGTGAGAAAATTCTCACTCTACAGAGAGATGTCAATTTCATATGTAAAGTACATTGATAGTATCCAAAAATAATTAAGAACATTCTACAACAAATTTAGGCAAATTAACATCAGGTGTCATCAGAGACAGGGATAGCTAAACAGAAGGGCAGTGACAGGCTGCAGTGCCAACTGAAGAATTACTGCCGTCTTGGGTAGCCACATGCCATTTATTCAGTGCATTAGGGGCGATGGAGGAAATGTAATTTAATTGTGTGCAGTAATATGTCAAAATTCACAGCAGTTTGGAGAGATGGAAAATATTTCCTATATGTAAAGGCCCATAAATCTCAAACATCATTCTGAATAAAATAGTTCTGTGAGCATTTATTTTTCTCTTTACTCCTTTTATTTCTTCCATGGATAATATTACACATAAATTGGAGAGGGGAAGGACTGATATCCTCTAATCTCACCTTTTTGAATTGCAAGAAATTAATTTGGGTTACACTCCACTGACAAACCCACCATGTCCTCTGAGAATATCCTTGTTCAGTCCTTCAGAGAAAAGTGAACTGCCCAACCCCTACTCCTCCTCATTGAGACCCATGTCAATGTGCCACAGGAAGAAATTCCATCCTGCCACCAAACTAGGTTATCTGTTCAACACTGTGCATTTGAACAAGGATCACTACAGTTAAACCTGAGTTCCATATATAGCCTGAGATGTCATTGGCATCTAAGTAATATCCTTGTTTTCTTCAAATGAAATAATCTTGTTAGAAAATCATAGATGCTATTCAAGAAAAAGACCCAACAGATGATTTAGTTCATCTCTCTGCTACTTCCCTGAAAGATTCAGCCTGTATCTTCTGAGTCAAAGAATTCCAGATACAGTAGAACCTCAGAGTTACGAACACCTCCGAAATGGACATTGTTTGTAACTCTGAAATGTTTCAGAGTGGTAGCCATGTTAATCTGTATCAGCAAAAAGAACGAGGAGTACTTGTGGCACCTTAGAGACTAACAAATTTATTTGGGCATAAGCTTTTGTGGGCTAAAACCCACTTCATCAGATGCATGCAGTGGAAAATACAGTAGGAAGATATATATACACAGAGAACATGAAAAAATGGGTGTTGCCATAC
>NW_020664420.1:55456255-55568996 GCF_002925995.2 Terrapene triunguis
CCCCCCTCCCTGTCCCCTGACTGTCCCCGGGACTCCCTGCCCTTTATCCAACCTCCCTGGCCCCGGCCGCTTACCCCCGCCTCCTGGCGCCTCAGTGCGCACGTCCAGGAGCGGCCCTGGACAGCGCTGCAGCCGCATGGCTCCAGGGTGGCCTGAGCTCCTCCCCGCTTAGAGCCACGTGGTAGGGGGAGAAGCCGCTCGGCCTGGAATTCGCAGCCCCGCCCCCTTACCATGCAACTCTGAGCGGGGAGGAGCTCAGGCCCACCGGAGCCACGTGGCTGCAGCGCTGTCCAGGACCTGGAGCAAATTGCCCCACTTGACCCCCCCCCCTCCCCCTCGGGTGGCCCTGTATTTGAAAGTGAATTCTAATGCTGGATCTATCCTTTAATATTTGTAAAGTGAACAATGGACCCGATTCTCCTTCCGCTTAACCTGTTTTACACTGCTGTAACTCCATTGATTTCAAATAAATAAAAGCCTGCTTTTCTTCTCACATGGTTATAAACCAGGAGTAATTCCATTTGATTTCAGTGGAGTTACTCCTGGTTTATAACTGTGTGAGAGGAGCAGCAGGCACAACACACAGACCTCTAAGCAGAGTCTTATTTAAGAGTTGACTGTTTTAATTGCATTTGCATTGTAAATACTCAGTACTTTTTCCCTCTCTTAATTTTTCATTATTAGATCAATAGGCTGGTTGGGACGGTGTCAGAGAGGGTAAGCAGAGAAAATTACAAGAGCAAAACAAATGAAAGAAAACAAAGTTACTCAGGAAAAGCTCCTAAATTGATTAATTTCTTCAAAAACAGCTGAAACAGGATGAAACAGATTCAAAAATACATCCTTGTGTATTAACTCACAGGTTGACTCTTGTCTCTTGCTGTCTCTCTCACACACATACACTTTTTCTGTATTTTCCTATCCAATGTTTGTCTAACTGAAGTGTGATCTCTTTGGAGAAAGGACTGAATGTTTGTTAAGATAACAATCACAGGGCAGAATAAAGGTACAAAGAAGTAAATTAATGAAATAGCTGTCAAGTAGTGTTCTTTAGAACCCAACTTTGCAAATACAAATGTACTGTAATGACACAGTTAAGGACTGTTGGATTTTTTTTAACTGCAAATCCAATTGACCAGAATGGTGGTGATTTTTCAACATCAGTGTGTCTGCATAGTGGCAAGAACTGCTATTTATCAAATTTAGGCTAGAAATTAGACGAAGGTTTCTAACCATCAGAGGGGTGAAATTTTGGAACAGCCTTCCGAGGGAAACGGTGGGGGCGAAAGACCTCTCTGGCTTCAAGATTAGGCTAGATAAGTTTATGGAGGGAATGGTTTGATGGGATTACGTGATTCTAATCAATTAGGCAATAACGGCCATCGCTGGTAAAATGAGGGTCTGGCTAGAGAATCTTGCCTGTATGCTCGGGGTTCTGCTGATCGCCATATTTGGGGTCGGGAAGGAATTTTCCTCCAGAGTAGGTTGGCAGTGGCCCTGGAGGTTTTTCGCCTTCCTCCGCAGCATAGGGCAGGGGTCGCAAGCTGGAAGATTCTCTGCGACTTTAAGTCTTTAGATCACGATCTGGAGACTTCAACAGCAGAGTTAAGGGAAAGTGGGGGGGTCAGCTTTTGTGGCCTGCATCATGCGGGGGGTCAGACTAGATGACCATATTGGTCCCTTCTGACCTTAAAGTCTATGAGTCTATGAGTCTATAAAGTACCTCTCATTTTGAAAAATGGTTAAAGGGGAATGTAGATTGAAGGAGGGTTGATTTATGCCCCATCAAATAGCTTGTTTTTGTGCATCTCTTAGCACATCTCAGTAAAGAACCGTGCTTTCTCACGATCAGGCTTTAGTGAATGGAAAAATTCCACCAATCATGTGAATGATCATGAACAATAGCTGAATTCACTGATTGGCAGCAATTCCTTTGATCTCTAGAGTGAAAATGCTAGGTTGAACCATTTATTCTATTGCACAATAATATTAAAACGAGGATCAATAGTGGAAGAGTCCCTTAAAGCATTGGACTAATGTGTAGGGTACCTGAGGATGATCTACTGGCAGAGGTGCCAATAAAATAGCATTAATGTTCTTCAGCAAATGGAAACTATATTGGAATTAGATTTTACTGACATGGCTGTAATGGTTACAAAACATTCAGTTCCCATTTTGCAGATGCATAAGCTGTTCATAGTGAGGGTAGAGTTTGGGTTATATGGATCAGATTAGATAGGATTTATTTGATAGCTTTAAAGGGAAAAACCTATGTTTATTAGTCTACAATATTTGGTTACAGGCAAAGGACTCAGACTTCTGCTGCACCACAAGTGAGGGAGTCTCCCAGCTCTAGTGTAGTCTTGTGATAATTGGGCCTACAAATTTACTCTAATTGTGAGCTCAACTGTGAAAAGTGAGTGAAAATTCATAAAGAGACACAATATCATATAACAATGAATGTTGATGGGGAAAAGGTGCAAAAGGGGGTGAGAGACTACATGAGCACGAACAAAAAGACTTATTCGTAGAACTCAAGCACTATATTAAGATTATGTCTGGTAAAGAAAAGACTTGTGGGACCAGAAATCAATTAACCAAAATTGGTGGGTCAGAAATTAGGCCTAATTGGTGGACAAAATAATAAGAGGATGGGCTGTTCCTCCTATCACTCCATTTTGAGATCCTTAAAATAAAAGAGACTCTGGCTGTGTCTACACTGCACCACAGAGCGGAGTACGGGAGTGTGAATTGCAGCACCCATTAAAGTGTTGTCTTGTAACTGCCCTGTGTGGATGCCGCTGGGATGAACTAAAAGGTACCCAGTTCCTGCTAACATAGTCCTGCTTGAAAGAGGACTATGTTAATGTGAACTAGTTACTTTTTAGTTCACGCCAGCAGCATCCTCTTAAGGCAGTTACAACACAGTACGCTAGTGCGCACTGCTATTCATACCCCTCATTGTCCGAATTGCAGGGCTGTGTAGATAAGCCCTTTGAGAGGAAAATTGGTGAAGCAAAGTGCAACAATGGCTGACTGAAAGAGGGGGAAGTAGCAAGTTTTACAATCATGGCTGCTACCCCTAATATCTCCTGGGACACCGGCATCTACTGTAATATCATTGGATTTTCATCCTGATCTGGAGAGACTGGGCCTGAGAGGGAGTCAGATGACACTGCCACCTTCACCAGCTCTGGCTAAATCCGGAACACCACCTTGGATGTGAGACTCTCAATCCCACCCCTACCTTATTTCTTTTTCCTAGTTTTCTTTTTTTCCTTCTGTCTAATAAGAGTCTGGCTGAGCTGACTAAGACTGCATATTTTGAAACGCTGCTGTAAGCTTGGTGACCAAAAAGGCAGTGAAATGCAATGTCCTAAACAGCCTGACTGGTACAAGTTTGCCAGGTCTCAGAATGGTAATAAGATTGTGTGCCATGCTTATGTTTTTCCAGCAGCAAGATTGCAAGTGAATGTCAACACCAAAGACAGAAGCTGCAGTTTTTCTCCTTGCATTTTTTCTTTCTTTCCCATGTTCTGTGTGTTTGTCTTGTTTTGTCTTTTAGGAAATGGGATCAAACTTTAGCAACAACAGCCCCAGCCTATTTCAAATAATTTCATCTTTTTCCCAAAAAAGACAATTATTACCATATAAAAGACTGTCAAACAAGAGGGGAAGGGGATTTCCTTCTAAAGACTCAAGCTAAAAAGAAAGGGAACAAGGGATGTTGTCAAAATGAAAGCTTTACGTAATTAATACCTTACATGTCAAATGGTTTAATTGTTTGTTTGGAGTTTTTGTTTGTTTGCTTGCTTGTTTGTATCTTTACCAAAAGGCTAAAAGGATTTGGAATGTTATGTTTTCCACGGTTCTAAACAGGGTGAGACCTCTGTATATCAAACCCTTTTTTTAAACTATTTAATGTTGGACAGTGACACCTTTAACTCTTTGGGCCATATATTCCAGCTAAATCAATACAACAGTTGACATACCCTAAGGTACTAGTTATAGCTCCCTGATCCTTGGGTCAGAAGCATAGTTTAGAGCAGCCTTGGGACTGCTCTAAACTATGCCCTTCTGCAACAGCCCCCATGCAGCAGTCCACCAGCTAGGTATTGCTGGAGCACAATGTGCACTGGCCACAACCTCTCTGTCCTGTTATGGCCTGTATGGCAGGGTCTAACAGCATGGTCCAGTTATACCAGCCCTTATGTCAACTGAAAATTCTTGTGACGGTAAGGCTCAAACTCATATTTCCAGTCTTATGGCTAAATTAAAAAATAGTGTCTCCTTTAAGGATTGTCAGTTGATTGATGAAACTTAATTTACATAAGACTGATTTGTTAAATTGGCCTCTAGACAGTGGCAGGTTTGTTTTTAGGCTTCTGTTTCCTACTGATCTAATAAAAGAATCACACTTGTTTAAATGTAAAGAAAAAAATACCCCTTAAAACTAGAGACTGAAATATTTAATGCATCTTTAAAATCACTTGAAATCCCCACAGGCAGAAGACTAGTAAGAATCATCTCATTTCATAGAGCTGGAAAGGAATCTATAGTACTATACAAACCATTCAGTTTCATACTTCAAATATTGGAGATATTAAGTATACACCTCTACCCCAATATAATGCGACCCAATATAACATGAATTCGGATATAACACGGTAAAGCAGCGCTCCGGGGTGGCGGGACTGCACACTCTAGCAGATCAAAGCAAGTTCAATATAACGTGGTTTCACCTATAACGTGGTAAGATTTTTTTGGCTCCCGAGGACAGCGTTATATCAGGGTAGAGGTGTATTTGTAAATGAGCATTTGGAACAACAGAAAATCACATTCATTATCAAGTCCGTCAGCAAATATTAATTTGTTTAAGATTACAGGTGACAGCCATGTAGTTTAGGGTGGTGCAATTTTTTGTGTGGAAAGGCTTTGATATGATTAATTATCCACGGTTGTCAATAAAACAGCTGTAGTCCTTTCTACAGTGAATGATTTAATTCTTTCTTTTTATAAAGATGGTGGTTCATGCCTATCAAAACTGATAAGCTTTCAGAACTTAAGTACCACAGAAAACCATAGTATTTGCAATTTTTGCTAATGATCTTTTTACAATCTGCATAACTATTAAAATCCATATGTATGCAGAGGACACTTTGTTTAATGCTACTTCAGCGACACAAAATTTGGCAATTAGTAACTGTAGGCAACTAGTTTTATTGCATGCAAGGATGCTTTAACAATATACTGTAATATGATGATTTTAAATGCAATTAAAACAATAAACATGGTTTTTGGAGGTGGGAGGGACCTGATCAAAAGTGAGTGCTTTGCAATCTGGGCTTTTTTGATATTTTTCCTTTGGATGGCAGGAAAATTATCCAGCTTTTAGAATTAAAACCTGTAAGCGTATGGCTGAGCAATCTGTTATATTGTCAAATATTTGCTCTAACCTTTGTTTGATTATGGAAATATAATGAGATCTGTGCCTCCACATCACAGATATTAAATGGTAAATGTCAAGTTCCCTTTGTAGGTATTTGATCTTATGTGCCATGAAAGAGAATACTATCCCTTTAAGGGACAGACTGGAGCCTACAGCTGAGACAGCATGGAAGTATAATCAAGGCACCTCTGCCCCACCCTAGGGCTGGCCTATTTAAATAGGAACAGGAAGCTGAGTAAGGTAGAGGGAAGTTGAAGTCATGCAGGTTGTGGCAGTTGTTTCTTCTCAGGTTCTTGGAGCCTTATTAAAAAGGGATATGCTATTTGGTGTTGGCTTCTCCTGGCCCTGGACTGTTCAGGTGAATTTATTACTGCCCAATCAGAGGAAATCAAGGTGGGGCTCACTCAGCAAGCCACATTAGGCTGCAAGTGTGTGTGTAGGGACTACCTGCACCTCTGCATGTACATATGATTAACCATTAGTATATGTATACTGAATTGGTGGGACCCTATATTTAAAACTATGGCTTTTACAGTTCTCTGTGATGGTACAAGGCATTAAGAGTTGGGTATTGCAGTATCCTTTTGAAATTCTGGAATAGATATTGCTGGATAATTTACTTTAGTTTTCTCCTTGGTTTGAATTGCCTTATTTAGAGCTCCTTTACAGAGAATCCACTGCTGTTATGTAGCACACAGATAACATTTTTTGGATCATTTTAAACTAGGTTGCAAAGACAGGCAACTTTTAACATTTGTCCTTTTACCAACGTTCTTGGTTCCTGGGAGACATGAGATCTCCTTTGCAAAAGAGCTGACTCATATCTAATTTTTCCCCCCGGTTTAGTAGCTTTAGGGAAATAAATATTTAAGCTACTAACATAATAGAAAACTTTGGATTCTGTATTCTCCATGGCACAGAGCACTGCAGAGTAAAATGAGGCATGGGCTGGAGGAAAAAGAGACAGACCCCCAGGAGAAGCATGGACATTAACAGCAGCAGTGGGGTAGGGAGAGGTTGAGCCAGGATCCCTGTTCTCCAGAACTTGACTAACAAACAACAACACTGCCTCAGGGGCCAAACTCCTCCAGTGACCATCCACCACCACCATTCTCTCTGGGGAGCAGAACAGGACCTCTCAGAGGTGTAGCCAGCGGGGGTAAGAGCAGCAATTTCCCACCGGGAAAAGCAGAAGTTGGAGTTGTGCAAGGAGAGACCCATCAGGGACACCCTACTTTTGTCCCCCTCCTCCCCCGCCCCAAAGCCATCACAGCCCCTGGATGCTGATAACAGTATGTTTTACAGTTGTGACATCCTTCCCCTGGGGGAAGGATGGGAGACCAGCAGCAGCCCCATGAGGAAGGCCCTTCTTCCAGGAGACCTGGAATTTGTTTCATTTCTGTCAGGATTCTTGGCCTTCAGAGGGGTACAGAGGACCATGTCCCCTATTCCCTCTGCACTACCATAAACATGAATGTGTCTGATTTTCAGCAACATGACAGCCACAGAAATTTCAGGGTATTTTGAGCCCAAGTAAGAGGTAATAATCTCTAGAAAGAATTAGTTCATTCAAAGCTAAGCAGAGTCTTCCACTTGACAGCATAGAACAACTGACAGCCTTACTAGCAGAACTACTGCTGCACTTGCCTGAAGAATTGCTACTTTTTAAATAAAATATTAAGGGGTTTTTGTTTTGTTTTTTGTAGTCGTAGCCATGCTGGTCCCAGGTCATTAGAGAGACAACGTGGCTGAGGTAATATCTTTTATTGGACCAACTTATGTTGGTGAGAGAGAGAAGCTTACACAGAGTTCTTCCTCAGGGATCTTTATTTTTCTTGGTCTTGGAGGGGTTGTGCTGTCTAACACATACTGCAAAGCAGTTGTATTTGAAAGCAGTTTGTGAAAAGGCTGCTATTAAAAAGAGATTTTACTTTGATACTCTTGATATCTAAAGAGTTCTTTCCTTGTGGGGCATGTGTAGTCCCCATTCAGCCTTAATGGATTGGTATCCCAGGACTTTTGATTGACCACCCCTCCTGAAGAAGAGCTCTGTATAAGCTCGAAAGCTTCTCTTTCTTACCAACTGAAATTGGTCCAATAAAAAATATTACTTCAACCACCTTGTTGCTATAATAGCCTGGGACCAACATGGCTACAGCGCCACTGTATATTGTCCTAGTAAGTGAAGGAAGTATCCCATCCTAAAGATTTAATGTACTAAGCTGACCTTAAGTTGGCTCCCAATTCAATTATTAATGCATCATTTTCAGCTATGCTAATATTGTACATACATGATTCCTTTAACAATGCTATGTTTACCCTCCACATTTTGTGCAACTGTGAATGTGGGGGTGCTTGGTAATTACGATTGATCTGTACCCCAAAAATGTATTTTATGGGTTTGCAAAGTCAAAGTACTGGGATACCAATCCATTAAGGCTGAATGGGTCTAATTACTAAACAATGGAGCAATCATTATATCTTAATTATCTTATATGGCCTGGCAGGCTGAGCAAAACAAGTCAGAGGCACAAGGAAGGCTGTCTAACAAAAAGACATCAAGCAATACCATTATTGGACTCAGGCACAAGGAGGGAAGGTGGAGCTTTGAGAAGCAGTGGCTGGAGAAATGGACAGTGGTTGCTGGAGCACACTCTCTCTGGAAGGTAAACTGAGTATAGCCTGAGTCCCAAGACGGCCAGGGCTTACTAAAAGAATGTCAATAGGGTCTGTTAAAACTATGTTTAACTCATTTTGATTTTTTAAACCAACTAGGTCTTAAATTGTGTCCCTTTAAAGTCATTGTTTAGTTTAGGATTATTGGGATTATAATGATAATATTTAATAATGAATGATGACATCGTCTTGATTAATTTTAGAGCCAGATTTTCAAAGGTATTTTTAGGTATAGATGCAGACTGAGGATAGGTACCTATCTACATCTTTAGGCACCTAAATACCCTTGAAAATCTGGCCCCTAGGGATTTCGCTTGCTTTTACTGAACAGTCCACATTTAAGCATGCACAATCTAGGCATCATAGCATAATATCAAGGCACAGCATCTAAAAGAGAGAGAGAGTGGATTTTTGTAGCTGCTTGCATTCTTACTATTGCTACAACAGACCCTGCTAGCAGTAATGCTATTTGCAATAAAGTAGATACCATGGATATCTTATTTTTGTTTGGTCTGATAATTTGACAATGTAAATCACTTTTTGGGAATGCAGTAACACACTACACTATACATTTTTCCATTTCAACCAACATATTGAATTCTTGACATTTCAGCAGGGAAGAATGCAAAAAAAAAAAAAAAAATCAAGTTTCAGAAGAAGACTTACAAACAACTTGCAAAACAAATCTAATAATGTAAGTCAAGAGTCCACATCTGTATGGAATTTACTGAGGAGATGCTGGTGCCTAATGAGTCATAAACATAACTCCCTGTACAACAGAAGTGCTCATTTTAACCAGACATCCCCAGGATAGGCAGTTCCATACTTCTTAGGAAGTGCCCAAAACTCTCATCTGATTCCTAAATGTTTATAAATGTGGGTTGTTGCTTTCTGGGTATGCAGTGTGTATCAGAGGTCATACATGATATTGCATACCAAGGAACCCAATTAGATTTATCTTTCTGCTGCTGGACTTTGGTTAAAAGTGTGAGGTTGTCTTCGTGTTTGGTGAATGCTCCATTAGACCTCAGTCTGACTCCAATGTAAGTCAAAGGCAAAAATCAGTTGCTAAATTATTCCAGATTCTTCCCCTGCCAAATGTGCGGTGGAAATCAGTAGAAGTTAATACATACTGATGGGCCAGCTCTTTAGTTAGCATAAATAAACATAGCTCCACTGAAGGTTTACATACATTTGCTTAGGAACTCACCTTTAGGGCTATTCCAGGGGCAGCCAAAATAAGGGAGTCTTAGAAATGTAGCTCCTCTAGCAGCAAGCTGTCCACGGGTTCATGAGAGCCAGTGGAGATGGGCAGCAGAACAGAGAAAAAGAGCATCCACTTAGGTACTGTTGCCTTCTCCAGATTCCACGAGATCTGTGTAGAACTTTAGGGGATCCCATTGATTCAAGGCCTGAAAACAAAAGCTTCTTCCCCTCATAGCAAATCACATCCCAATCCCCAATGAAATAATTCAAAGTACTCTGGTTGAAACTTTTCCTCTTCCCCATGCCAGCTGTGACTCCAGAGGGGACAATGTGGCTCTGAATTATTTAAATTGCTCAAGTCCAGAGAGGAATCTGAAAAACTTTGGAGGGATCTAACACTAACTGAGTGGTTAACATGATAAATAAAATTCAATTCAGATAATGCACAGTGGAAGAAATTGTTGAACTACTTATATATACTGTAGGTTCTAAATAAGTGGTAATGACTCAAAGAAGACTTGAGGCATTTGCACAACACAGTTAAGTCTCTGTTCAGTGACCACCAGCAGTAATATATATACACTGTAAGATCTGTCTATCTATCTATCTATATATATATATGGAATTAATGGTATTACAGTATTATTATTTATCAGTGGTAAACCCCAGGAGCTCTGTCATGGGAAGTCAGCCATAAAATGTGGTTGTGGTCCCATGAGAGGCCTCTTTAGTGGAACATACCCAGAAGATGTACTGAATCAGCACTCTTTCTTGCTCAGCCCTGCCCACTTTTAGGGTTGTGTAGTCTGCTCCAGATCCCTAGGGAAGCAGGAACATGGGCAGCTTGTGTCACTGTGTCCCAATTCCAAGTAAGCTTACCCTCTCAGGAGGCTATAGCCTGGGGTGAATCAAATCCTAGGACAATTTTGCTCAGAAAGGAGGCAAATGGGGTGCATAAAAGAGGTATACTATACCAAACAATGAATGGTACAGAGGGGGTAAATTGGAGCTTCCTATTTACACTCTAAGAATAAAAGGACAAGGGGCCATTAACGTTAAAAGGTAACACATTAAAACAGAATAAAAAGAAATGCTTTTTCACACAGCGCAATGTTGTGGCAGTGAATTTCACAGGTTAAGATTATTATTGATGCAAAACATTCCGTAGATTCAGGAAAGAATTAGACATTTAATGACTAAGAAAACTATCAACCACGGCTATACTAAGATAAAAATGTATAAGGAATACCAACTTTCATGCTTCAGGAAAAAGACAACCACTAACAGCTAGGGTTAGAAAGAAACTTCATCATAGTCATATGATGAGCATTTGAAGGAGAGGGGGGAGTTATGCCTTCTCTTGAAGCACCTACTGCTGGGCTCCATTGGAGACAGGATGGCAATCTAGATGGATCAGTGGTGTGATTTGACATGTCAGTTTCTTCCTACATTCCTAAACATAAATTGACTCAGAATGTAGCAGCATGATCTCTTTAAAATACTTTTAAAAAACAATTTCCATATAATGACTTTTTAGAATACTTCCTTGTCTTCCACTGCCCCTCATTTTCACATGATTGAGGGATGAAAAAATCATCATAAAAGCAGGAAAATATAGGCCTCCTAATGCCTTTATTTTACAGTTTCTGGGCAAGATCCCTGGCTCGCGTATGATTGCTCTACACTGCTCTGATAGCACAAAGGGACCATAAAATTGCCCTAGTCAGGCAATTATGGATTCCTTGGCTCTACACATTCCCTCTTTGGACCTCTAGTATAGAGAATGTGTCAGCGATGTGGCCAGAGCAGGAGAGATACCGTAGCTCCGGTGATCCCCAGCTAACATAATGGCCCCTCAGGATAGTATCACTACCCCAAAGACTGCTCTGACTTGTACTGGTGATCAAAGGGTTGCAAAGATGGCATACTGACACCTTGTTTTGTCCCTCTTCCTTCAGCTCAGTACAGCTTGGTCAAACCCAAGGATTTGAATCTATATCTGAGGTTCATGTGAGAATATTGCGAGACTAGGTAATGCTGACTGTAGAACTAGAAGAAACTGTGTTATCTGAAAACTTTACAAAGCAACATTTGTTCAGACCAATAATAAGAATTCATTTTTACAATCCTTAAGCCAATTTATGGGTACTATAAACTATTATAGTAGTAATGCATGGAATTTTTTATAGTTGTATATAAAATGTTTTCTTCTCTGCAACAAATAAAACTAGTTGCCTACCTTCAGCAATATGCCATTACACTAAAAGTAGACTGCATTCAGCAACCCAATTCTACAAAATTGCTGTAACAGAGCAACATTATTGTTAACTCTCTATATAGATACTTAAGACAAAAAGCAAAACGCAGACAATGCATAATATGCTGCAATTTAATAGAAAAAAATCTCTCAAAACCACCCATCTGAAAAACACTTTAAAATATTATGGTGCTCTTAAGAGTATAACAATTCCTTACAAAAAAAGGCACAAGAAGCAGACCTTGTCTACTTGATGTCTACATGATATTTTGGAGCAAGCCCCCTAGCCTGGGTTGATAGACTAGGGCTAGTGAGGCTTGTGCTAGTGCTCTAAAAAATAGGTATATAGACAGTGCTTTGAAGTTGCAGCTCAGGCTGGAAACCTAGAAAGGGGGAAAATGCTGTCAACACAGCTATTTTTAGAGTGCTAGTGTGAGCTGTGCCAGCCCAGATGAGGGAGGCTCACTCCAAAATGCTGAGTAGACGTACCCTTAGTGATACTGTCCAGAGTGCCCGACCCCTCACCCCTTCCTGCACCCAAACTCCCTTTCAAGACCTGCACCCCACACCCCCTCCTGCACCCAAATTCCCTCCCAGAGCCTGCACCCCGCACCACCTCCCTCACCCCAACTCCTTGGCCCAGCCTGGTGAAAGTGAGTGAGGGTGGGGGAGAGCGAGCAACAGAGGGAGCAGGGGGCGGGGCCTCAGAGAAGGGGCGGGACTGGGGCATGGCCTCAGGGAAGAGGTGGGACAGGGGGCAGGGCAGGTCTTTGGGTTTGCGCGATTAGACAGTTGGCAACCCTACCGGGTGGGCATGTAGAAGCCCTGGACGTGCTGGAAGAGTGCGCCCAGCAGCGCAGCCGGCAGCTCGCTGGGCACCAGCCAGCGCAGGCACAGCACCGCCCAAATGTCAGGCGGACCGCGCCTGCGTGGGCGCGCCTTGTGCGTGTGTGTAGGCCCATTGACTGTTCTGCCCTGGGGTCCGGAATTGCTGTCGGCGGGCCTGACTCTGGCGCAGGACCGTGTCTTATTTTTTGTACGTTGCTGAGCAAAATGGGAAGCTGATCCTGGCCAGAACATTGGGGCACTATGGTAATACAGATAATACACGTGATAATGTGATGTTAAAATTTTTAGCGGAACCAACTGCTTGAAGGCAGCTGGTCCCGAACTTCTAAGGAAAAGCAATGGACTATTTAAATATTATTTTCTAAAGCTGAGGAAAGATTCCTCACCTCACCTTGTCTATACCTATTTTTTACTGCTATTTTTTACTGCCATTTTGCCTTCCTTATATTTTAATAACGTCATTAGTCTGAACAGTAGCTTTGCAGACTTTAAAAATAAAATAATAATTTAGTCATTAGGGGCAGATTTTCAAAGGTATTTAGGCACAAAAGATGCAGACAGGCACCTTCTGGGATTTTCAAAAGTGCCTATATGCCTAACTCCCATTTATTTTAATGGGAGTTAGGGGCCTATGTGCTTATAAAAATCCCACTAAGCTCCTATCTGCATCTTTAGGCACCTCAATAACTTTAAAAGTCTGAGCCCTGAATCCCTTTAAAAATCTGGCCCATAGTTCCTTCCATTAATCAGGATCCTACAGATTTGCTTCAAAGATTTGACATACCAATTACATGAAGGAAGGGATCACTCTACCCACTACAAAAATGCAGTCATATCTGAATGAAAGACGACAGCTGTTTAACAGCTCACAGTCAAATGTTTGAGAGGAAGTGCATGTTTTAATCAACATATTCATTTGGATAATTAGTTAAATGCATTACTATAACACCAGGGAGTAAGCAGAAGGGCTACAGCATTAAGAAAGCCATGCATTAACCCCTTATGTATTTATGTACTGTAGCTCACAATATATTTAACATCATCTTGTGTTTCAATTTCTGATAGAACTTATGTGCTATGATCCACATGTGTGTGCAACTGCAATTTGAAATAAAATATATTTCCATTGAAGATACTTTGTCTACTTTAACTTAATATACTGTGTGTATAGAATCCAAACATTATTTTAACTTTTTTAAATGCAGAAATGTTTTTGGAGGTGGTGGTAGTGGAGAGGAACTTTCACTGGCATTCATTTGTTTATGCTGTATTCTTTTCTATATAGTTTTGTCAACGCTAGATATTCTACTGGAATCCTGAATAGGTCCATTGATAATTTCACATCACAATGGGACTGAAGTAAGGTCAACTGTAAACCACTGTAATAGCAAAAAGTTTACAAGATACAATGCTTTGTATCTACAGTAGTCTTTTTTTTTTAAACAGCTATTATGTAGGCAAAATAGATTATTGTTTCCTTCCTTGTAAAGAATTGTTAATTACATTGCCTATTGTTCCTCTCTTTGGCAAAAATGCCCTCAGGTGTATAATGCAGTGAGATGAAAAACATATACTGGATTCTCATAATGCAGCTTATGTGCCTGAAGCCATGTCAACTTAGAGAGATATTATAAAATAATCATGGTTAAAACTTGGATGAGATACCTGTAGAATTTCATGCTGTTACTTCACAGCCTAATATTTCTTCCTATGAGGGGAGCCTGCATCTGCAAATCCTAACTGAAGGTAAGGGCACGGATTAGAGGAGTGCCATCTCCACAGTACACTTCCTCATTTTGCATGGTCCCATGTAAGCCACTTCGTAGGGACTTCATTCTCCTTTTTCGTTCATTTGGCAACTTGAAAAGCAAATTCAGGGTTGACGCCCAAGTTTGTCGTCCATTCTATGGCTTCCAGTGACATGGAATGAATCAAGCTTGTCCCTCCAAAGAAGGATCTTAGAGAGCAGTGGTTTGCTAGACATTTCATGGTTTGAATGTCTTCTCCACATTCACATATTGGGCTGTCCTTCATTTTTCCATTTGAGTAGTAGGTAATTACAACACCGATATGAGGTTCTGATGCAGTTTGCTGTGATCCATATTTGACATAAAGCCAGGTAGTGGGTCTGTAGGATCTGCAATCAGGTCTTGATTCTTATCACCACTATTTCCCCACAGCCTCTTCCACATGTCTTTTGGTGACAGTCCAGAGGTTTTGAGAGCTTTGGCTGCTAAGCAGAAGGGGTTCTTGGACTTAAGGAGGCATCTCAGGTGATTCTGGTGGTCTTCATAGATGGGCAAGTCTGGGTTCATTATTGTGCAGTCATATTCTTGTATTACTGCCGCTTCTCTTTGGACGGATGGTGGTAAGATATGCACAAGGATGGGTAGCCACACTGTCAGGGTTGACTTCATAGGACTCCAGCTCCACAGACTGACAGGGCAGGGGCAAGAACAGATGTCTTCCTCATTATGCCCTCTGTATCTGCTGGTATCTAAAAAGCACACAGTGAAGTTGTAGCTAAATTAGCAGAAATGGTGAAAAGAGCTGGAACATACATCATTTCAGAGTTCCTAAGTGTCTTGCTCTGAGTTATCACTTCATTTCCTGATGAAAGGCCCCCCTGCCCAGACATCCTTGACAGACACATAATGATCTGCAATCTAATTTCTCAGTTCTTACAATTCCTCTGTAAGACCTATTTTGCAGAATTCAAAAAAAAAAAATTTTTTTGCTTTTTCCCAAAGGTAAAAGTCAAGAAAGTTCCATTAATTTTAATGGATAATTTAGCAGTCTCAAGGTCTTTTACTGGCACTCAAGATCTGTCACTCTTTGGAGTTAAGACATGTGAAAGTTCTGTTTCTATTGTAGGCAAGATGAGTTCTACAATTTACACAGGGAACGGAGGAATATAAACCCAGGACATTCCTTTCAAAAACTGTATATGCTAGAATAATTGCAGACTGTCACCATTTTGTTTACTGCTCATTTTCTTTCTTCAGCTCCCAAACAATAAATCAGTATTTCTAACAAGCTTACAAACTTGGCTAACTTTATATTTAGCTCTCAGACCTACCTCCAACTCTCACACATTTCAGCTTTAAACCAGTTTTATCTCAATTTGGCAATGAAGGAATTTGCCATGTGTTTCAATGAGACATTAAAACTTTCATGTGTAAGTTTCTTAAATCTCATTCAAATATACGGTGACCATTTGTCAGCCCTGCACTCTCCAGATATCTGAATGTTAAAAATGCCAAGACTGTTCATTTCGGGGGGGGGAGGAGAGGGTGGCAATATGCAAAGATTTCATTAGCAATCAATTTAACAGTTTTGCTATTATTATTTTTAATTAACCTAGTTTACTGTAACATTGCCAGATTTGTCATCTATAAGTTCAAGGACCATTCCAGTTATTCAACACTGGTCCTGCTGGAGCTTAAGTTGTATTGTTTCAGTTAGTGAAATAGCTATGGTAGACGTCCTTGTCCTCTTTCTAAGCTCCAGTGTTCTTGTTTGAATTCACAACTGCAATTCAGCTATACTTTAACTAACCACTTGAAAGGTGGTTATAAGTGCCTGAAACAGACTACCCTTGTGACACACAGAGAAGAATTTACTTACAAATTACAATTCTTACTTTTGTGAGACTTTAAATATGAGTTCTTCCCACCCAGTTATCATCTCTCTGCTACCTCAGAGCTAGACAACATTACCTTTGGTGGTGTCACTCCATAAATTTAATAATGGTTCCAAACAGTGCATATGTGACACAGGGGCCCATTTATGGCTCACTACTCTGTGTTTGAAACTCATGTCAGACCTGACATGCTCACTATACCTAGCACACTGATATATACCCAAAAGGTGGCATATAATATATTACTGGAAAACTAGCAATTCACTGGTCATTAATATTCTTGCATGATGTATGTATGCTGTGTGTACAAAGGATTATCAATATGTGTTAGAATTACGTTCTTAATGTGGGTTTGGTAAGCAATGTGTAAGCCCAATCTGCCTTAGACAATGGAACGTGTATTTGTTTGTCTGACCAACGTGGTAGTCAGGCAGAGAAAATTAAGGCACATTTACATAAGAGATAAACAAAGTCATCAAGCTACTGAGGGGGGAGATAGCCTCTTAACTATAAAATCTGGGGGTAAACCTCAAATAATAAGTAATTGAATCAACTGAGTGTATACAATAGTACTGTATTATAAAAGTGTATCAAGTAAGGGCTTTTATGAAAGCTAATGACACAATGGTCATTAATATAATTTGAAAGGTATGTATTAACCCTATCTAAGGAATTGTGGCTAATCACTAATATTATGCTTTAAAGTCTGTGACCAAACAAAGGGAGAGAAACAGTTCTCTCCAGACAAGAGGGAAGACAGATATCTACTTTTCTCCCAATGAAAATAAGCGAAGTGTGACCACGAACAATGGAAACCCCATTTACATATGAATAAGCAGGGGGATGGGCATTCCACAGGAGAGGAAGAACAGCATGAGATCATCCTGCATTTGGGGACCAAAACAGTGAACTTGCTAAGATATAAGATGAGAGAAGCAGCCATCTTAGCATCCATCACTGGACAGACACAAGGGGCCAGAGCTCTTGCAAGCTGAGAAAGATGCATCTTTTGACCAAGGGGGCGGAAGTCTCTGGGAACTGAATATAGGTGAGAAACATGCTTAGGCAAAGATCTTTCACCTAAGAAAACAAGGGAAACCAGAACCTTGTACTTCTGTAGAAGATCCTGAGAGAGAGAGTCAGCCGTGGCTGGAAAGAAAAAGATCAGTACGAAATCTACCTTGAACAAGGTTGTAGCTTGTTAAGTCTTACCCACTAGAAAGCGTGTTTTACTTTATTTGCTGGTAACCATTTTGTCTTTGTCCTTTGTACTAGAACTCACTGAAAATCTTTCTTTTTGTCAATAAACTTGTTTTACTGTTAATCTAAACCAAGCCAATGCTGTGTTTGGACTGAAATTATTGTTAACTCCAGTGAAAGTAGTAAGCTGTGCTTTTGTCTCTTTAAAGAAGCAATAAACCGTATTACTTCTCTGAGTGTTTCAGAAGAGGGCTGTACACTTCAGGGCTGAGGCTTTGGGGTAAATTTTGCACAAGGAGTTTATTGGGGTTGCCCTGCATATAGTAATTACAGCAGGTGAAGACCAGGGTGGGGCTGTTGTGTTGCTGGCAGACTGCTGGGGTCAGAGTGCTGAACCAGGATTGCACAGCACATAAGGCTCAGGAAACTGCATGCTTGTCTGTGGGCTGTTGGTGTCTGGGCTGTGAGCCACCACAGCAGAGCACTGAAGGCACCCAGGGTTACAAGGCAGGCAGTAACACAATTTTTCACTGGTCTGAATTGCACCCCAAAATGTGACAGCATAATATTTAGAATCAGCAGGCTCGATTTACTCAGACTGGCATGGTAAATTACATGTCTCGTCACCAGCACATGCCCTTGGGGGATTCACCCTGAGGAAAGACAGGCAGTATTTCCACCTTCTCTCCCTCAGGGTTTCTGTTTAGGAAAGCATCTCAAAATTGTGGCTGTCAAAAAAGCCCTAGTGGCAGAGATGTCTAAGATACATTAAAATAGCATATACCCTGTCCTCCCTGGCTGTGAACTATTTGTTTTTTAGGGTACGTCTACACTACAGGATTAATCCGAATTTATATAATTCGAATTTGGGAAACAGATTGTATAAATTCGATTGTATGCGGCCACACTAAGCACATTAATTTGGCGGTGTGCGTCCATGTACCGGGGCTAGCGTCGATTTCTGGAGCGTTGCACTGTGGGTAGCTATCCCATAGCTATCCCATAGTTCCCGCAGTCTCCCCTGCCCATTGGAATTCTGGGTTGAGATCCCAGTGCCTGATGGGACCAAAACATTGTAGCAGGTGGTTCTGGGTACAGCCTCACCCCTCCCTCCCTCCCTGCATGAAAGCAACGGACGGCAGACAACCATTTCGCGCCTTTTTTCCTGGGTGAACACTGCAGACTCCATACCATGGCAAGCATGGAGCCCGCTCAGCTCAAGACAGCAGTCATGAACATTGTAAATACCTCGCGCCTTATTGTGCAGTTTATGCTGAACAAGAACCTGGAAAACCAGGCGGCGAGGAGCAGGCTACAGCAGCGCGGCGACGACAGTGATGAGGATATAGACATGGAATTCTATTGAACCGTGGGACCCGGTGCTTTGGAGATCATGCTGTTAATGGGGCAGGTTATAGGCATGGAAAGCCGATTCTGGGCCCGGGAAACAAGCACAGACTGGTGGGACCGCATAGTGTTGCAGGTGTGGGACGATTCCCAGTGGCTGCGGAACTTTCGCATGCGTAAGGGCACTTTCATGGAACTTTGTGACTTGCTTTCCCCTGCCCTGAAGCGCCAGAATACCAGGATGAGAGCAGCCCTCACAGTTGAGAAGCGAGTGGCAATAGCCCTGTGGAAGCTTGCAACGCCAGACAGCTACCGGTCAGTCGGGAATCAATTTGGAGTGGGCAAATCTACTGTGGGGGCTGCTGTGATGCAAGTAGCCAAAGCAATCACTGAGGTGCTGCTACACAAGCTAGTGACTCTGGGAGATGTGCAGGTCATAGTGGATGGCTTTGCTGCAATGGGATTCCCTAACTGTGGTGGGGCGATAGATGGAACCCACATCCCTATCTTGGCACCGGAGCACCAGGGTACCCAGTACGTAAACCGCAAGGGGTACTTTTCAATGGTGCTGCAAGCACTGGTGGATCACAAGGGACGTTTCACCGACATCAACGTGGGGTGACCGGGAAGGGTTCATGATGCTCGCGTCTTCAGGAACACTACTCTGTTTAAACGGCTGCAGCAAGGGACTTACTTCCCGGACCAGAAAATAACCGTTGGGGATGTTGAAATGCCAATAGTTATCTTTGGGGACCCAGCCTACCCCTTAATGCCATGGCTCATGAAGCCATACACAGGCAGCCTGGACAGGAGTCAGGAGCTGTTTAACTACAGGCTGAGCAAGTGCAGAATGGTGGTAGAATGTGCATTTGGCCGTTTAAAAGGTCGCTGGCGATCGCTACTAACTCGCTCTGACCTCAGCCAAAGAAATCTCCCCATTGTTATTTCTGCTTGCTTTGTGCTCCACAATCTCTGTGAAAGTAAGGGGGAGACCTTTATGGCAGGGTGGGAGGCTGAGGCAAATCGCCTGGCTGCTGATTACGCACAGCCAGACACCAGGGCGATTAGAAGAACACACCAGGAAGCGCTGTGCATCAGAGAAGCTTTGAAGACCAGTTTCATGACTGGCCAGGCTACAGTGTGAAAATTCTGTTTGTTTCTCCCTTCATGAAAACCAGCCCCCTTTATTGACTCATTCATTCTCTGTAAGCAACCCACCCTCCCCCCAGCTTTCTTTCAAAGGAAATAAAGTCACTATCGTTTAAAAATCATGTACTCTTTATTAAGTGATTATAAACATAGGGAGAGAACCAAGAAGGTAATCTGGGTGAGGTTTGGGAGGAGGATATGAGGGAAGTATAAGGCCACTGCTCAAATTCAATATAATGACAGCCTTTTGGTTGGGCTGTCCACTGGGGTGGAGTGGGAGGGTGCACGGAGCCTTCCCCCCCCCGCGTTCTTACACGTCTGGGTGAGGAGGATATGGAACATGGTGAGGGGGGAGGGAGGTTATACAGTGGCTGCAGCGGCACTCTGTCATCCTGCTGCCGTTCCTGAAGCTCCACCAGACGCCGGAGCATGTCCGTTTGGTCACGCAGCAGCCCCAGCGTTGCAGCCTGCCACCTCTCATCTCGAGCGTCCCTCAAGACCTCACGTTCACTGGCATCTTTCCTAAATTTAGATACAGTGTCCTTCCACTCATTCAAATGAGCTCTTTCATTGCGTGTGGATTCCATTATTTCTGTGAACATGTCGTCTCGCGTCCTCTTTCTATGACGCTTTATCTGAGATAGCCTTCGGGACGGAGGAGGGAGGCTTGAAAATTTGCAGCTGCTGTAGGGAGGGTTGAAAGAAAGGAGTGAATTTTTTAAATTGATACATTTTACAGAACAATACTTATACTCTTTCATGGTGAAAAACACTATTCACATTACATAGCACATGTGATTTCAGTACAAGGTCGCATTTTCCATCTTAATATTGAGTGCCTGTGGCTTTGGTGTTAGAGATCACAGACGCAGGTCCGGGCAACAGAATTCAGCTTGCAGGCAGCCATGGTAAGCCATTGTCTTTCGGCTTCTGCGCCCTCCTTTCCCACATACCAAGCAAAGCCTGTTGACTGCTGCGGTTTTCCTGTTTAACCTTCAGCAGCAGAAAACAAACTAACCCTCCCACCATTCAATTCTCTGGGATGATCGCTGTATCCCTCCCCCCACCGCGTGGCAGGTATCAGGGAAGATCCCTGCAGAAACCAAACTAACCTCCCCCGCTCCCCCCCTCCTGCTATGAATTCCCTGGGATGATCAATGTACCCCTCCCCCGACCACGTGGCTGGTAACAGGGAAGATCCCTGCAGAAACCAAACTAACCCCCCCGCCATGAATTCCCTGGGATGATCGCTTTACCCCTCCCCCCACCGCGTGGCTGGTATCAGGGAAGATCCCTGCTAGCCAAATTCGAAAAGCTCTGGGCCAATTCCCCCCACCCCCCGCGCTTGGCTAACTGCAGGGAAGGATTTCTTATCAGCCACAGGCAAACAGCCCAGTAGGAACGGCCACCTCTGTCCCCTTAATTAAGTTCCGGTATTTCAACCAGGTTACCATGAGCGATATCACTCTTCTGAGGATTACACAGCAAGATAAAGAACGGATGTTGCTTGAATGCCAGCAAACACCGGGACCATACGCTGCCAGGCTTTGTCAGGCAATGATACCAGATTACTTGCTGCAAGCATGGCGTGGTCAAGTGTCCTACCATGGAGGACGGAATAAAGCGGCACTGCCCAGAAACCTTGTGGCAAGGCTTTTGGAGTACCTCCAGGAGAGCTTCATGGAGATGTCCCTGGAGGATTTCCGCTCCATCCCCAGACACATTAACAGACTTTTCCAGTAGCTGTACTGGCCACGAATGCATCCCAAGTCCTCAGGGCAAATTAATCATTAAAAAACGCTTGCTTTTAAACCATGTTTTATATTTTAAAAGGTAAACTCACCTGAGGTCCCTTCCATGGGGTCATGGTCTTGGCTACTGGCTTGGGAGGGTACTTCAGTCAGGCTGAGAAAAAGATCCTGGCTGTTGGGGAGAACGGAGTGCTGGGTGCTCTCTGCAAGCTCGTCCTCCTCCTCCTCCTCCTCTTCCCCATCCACAGAATCCTCAGGTGTAGAGACTATCCCCGACCCAGATTCCACGATCACAGGTGGTGTAGTGGTGGCGGCCCCCCTAGAATTGCATGCAGCTCGGCGTAGAAGCGGCATGTCCGCGGCTCTGACCCGGAGCGACCGTTTGCCTCCTTTGTTTTCTGATAGGCTTGTCTGAGCTCCTTGACTTTCACGCGGCACTGATCTGAGTCCCTATTGTGGCCTCTCTCCATCATGCCCTTGGAGATTTTTTCAAAAGTTTTGGCATTTCGTTTTTTCGAACGAAGTTCTGCTAGCACTGAATCCTCTCCCCATATAGCGATCAGATCCTGTACCTCCCGTGCGGTCCATGCTGGTGCTCTTTTTCGATTATCAGCCTGCATGGTTACCTGTGCTGATGAGCTGAGGTATCTGTGGTATCTGTGGTCACCTGTGCTCTCCACGCTGGGCAAACAGGAAATGAAATTCAAATTTTCCTGGGGCTTTTCCTGTCTACCTGGTCAGTGCATGCGAGTTCAGATTGCTGTCCAGAGCGGTCACAATGGTGCACTCTGGGACAGCTCTCGGAGGCCAATACCATCGAATTGCGGCCACACTAACCCTAATTCGAATTGACAAAATCGATTTTGGCGCTACTCCGCTCATCGGGGTGGAGTATAAGTCTATGTTACACACTTCTGGGCCTCCCAATGAGGAGAAAGTATTGGCTGCTTTCTTGCCATAATCCACACTGACTCCCTGGCAGTGAACCTGGGACAGTAATTTTGTATCTATAAAAATAATATTAAATCATACTTGATTTACAATTAATAATTAATTAATTTTTAATTAATTAAGACTATTAATTACATACAATTAATAGTCTTAAATAGAAATGTAATTTTCCTTCCCCAATCCCTCCAGATCAAAATAATTAATTATAAATTATTATTTAAATTATCTTAATCTGATTAGATAATTTTAATCTAGTTTGAAAGCTAGTCATCTCAGCCTCTATCATACACAGTATAAACAATTTAATCAAGTGCTTTCCTTTACCCACTATCATCATCTACACCTTTCTCAGGTTTTGCTTCATCCAGTTATTCTTTATTCAGCCACTGTATAGAATCATAGAATATTAGGGTTGAAAGAGACCTCAGGAGGTCATCTAGTCCAATCCCCTGCTCAAAGTAGGAGCAACACCAACTAAATCATCCCAGCCAGGGCTTTGTCAAGCTGGGCCTTAAAAATCTCTAAGGATGGAGATTCCACCACCTCCCTAGGTAACCCATTCCAGTGCTTCACCACCCTCCTAGTGAAAAAGCTTTTCCTAATATCCAACCTAGACCTCCCCCATTGCAACTTGAGACCATTGCTTCTTCTTCTGTCATCTGCCATGACTGAGAACAGCCTAGCTCCATCCTCTCTGGAACCCCTCTTCAGGTAGTTGAAGGCTGCTATCAAATCCCCCCTCACTCTTCTCTTCTGCAGACTAAATAATCCCAGTTCCCTCAGCATCTCCTCGTAAATCATGTGCCCCAGCCCCCTAAACATTTTTGTTGTCCTCTGTTGGACTCTCTCCAATTTGTCCACATCCCTTCTGTAGTGTGGGGACCAAAACTGATACAGTACTCCGGGTGTGGCCTCACCAGTGCTGAATAGAGGAGAATAATCACTTCCCTCGATCTGCTGGCAATGCTCCTACTAATATAGCCCAATATGCCATTGGCCTTCTTGGCAACAAGGGCACACTGCTGACTCATATCCAGCGTCTTGTCCACTGTAATCCCCAGGTCCTTTTCTGCAGAACTGCTGCTTAGCCAGTCAGTCCCCAGCCTGTAGCAGTGCATGGGATTCTTCCTTCCTAAGTGCAGGACTCTGCACTTTTCCTTGTTGAACCTCATCAGATTTCTTTTGGCCCAATCCTCCAATTTGTCTAGGTTACTCTGGACCCTATTCCTACCCTCCAGTGTATCTACCAGCTTAGTGTCATCTGCGAACTTGCTGACGGTGCAATTCATCCCATCATCCAGATCATTAATAAAGATGTTGAACAAAACTGGCCCCAGGACCGACCCCTGGGGCACTACGCTTGATACCGGCTGCCAACTAGACATCGAGCCATTGATCACTACTTGTTGAGCCCGACAATCTTGCCAGCTTTCTATCCACTTTATAGTCCATTCATCCAATCCATACTACTTTAACTTGCTGGCAAGAATACTGTGGGAGACAGTATCAAAAGCTTTGCTAAAGTCAAAGATATATCACATCCACCGCTTTCCCCATATCCACAAAGCCAGTTATCTTATCATAGAAGGCAATCAGGTTGGCCAGGCATGACTTGCCCTTGGTGAATCCATGTTGACTGTTCCTGATCACCTATATTGGAGATGCTTCTCTTAACATTTAATACAAGGCATAATCGGGGTTGCTTCATCAGCATGTTGCTGGCATAGCCACATTTATACTCTAGCAGTTTGGTATAGGTGTTAAATAAGATGGGAAGAAAGGATTGAGCCTTTTAGAACTCTGGAGGCAAAGGAGCAGTTCCCCATGCTGACCCTCTAAAACACCGGTGGGCAACCTGTGGCCCGTCAGGGTAATCCGTTGGTGGGCCACGAGACAGTTTGTTTACATTGAGCATCCGCAAGCACGGCCACGGTTTGCTGTTTCCGGCCAATGGGAGCTGCGAGAAGTGGTGTGGGTGGCTGTGCCTGCGGACGGTCAATATAAACAAACTGTCTCGCGGCCCACCAGCAGATTACCCTGACAGGCCGCAGGTTGCCCACCACTGCTCTAGAATCAATCTGTGATGAACGATCAAAACCATTTTGGATTATTTCCGTTAAACTCTGGTACATCCCTATGTTACTGGAGAGCAGCATTCTACAAACCACTGAAAGGAATACTATGGAGAGATCCAATAATGTGAATATAGTTGTATGCTTCTTGGCCATAAAGGAAATAATCCACCAGCATGAGCAAGACCGTCTGTATGCCATATGCTACCTGAAACTTGCCTGAGAGGGGTCTGTGACTGGGTTCCTGGAAGGGTCACACTGAGAATGCCATACTCAGGGCAGACTTCAAGAAATATGGCAGACAATCCCCCCAAACTGGTGGTTTATTCTATAACTAGATTCACGAAGCCCGTAGCAAAAGAGCTTGTGCAGAACCACACTGGCTAACCAGAAGCCAAACACAGTCCCTTTTAGGCATTCCAGCCCTTGGCTCCCATCCAGATAAACAGGTCTAAGAGGGGTTATTGAAAACCTAATTCACCATACATGATGTTCTACCATTCCCAAAGGATTAGACACTTAACCTCATATCAGTATGTATTTCAGATCTTACCCAAATACCACTCTGTCAGCCAATCCTTAGTAAACTAATTAAAGATTTATTAATAAAAGGGAAGAGTTATAAATGGTCATTGATAATATACAACTATACAAATTATTGTAAAGTCCTTATATCAGATTTTTAACAATGATGGAATAGACTGCTGGCTTCTAAAGTCTCTCTGGTAACTTCCAAAAGATTGGAAGGTCCTCAGCCCAGAGTTCAAGATGCTCCTTTTAGTTGTAAAGCCACAGTCCAGTGAATTAGAGCAAAAAGAGGCAAAATGGAGGAGTCTCAGAGGACTTTTGTATCCTTTGTCATGTGCATGGAAGTTTACTGTCCCAACAAAGCCCACAGCCCCTGTCTATGGAAGATTAGTGGCCCAAGATGGACTCGTAGCTAGTGGGGTGCAGGGGAAGCAGCCGCTTCCCCTCAGCACATTTTCCAAAAGCGGCGTGCCTTAGTTAGGGGTTACCATGGCGCCAGCGGGTGGGGCCCACGCTCCACTCTGAAGCTTGGCCTGCTGGCCGGCGCTGACCTCCTGCAGGCAAGGGGGGGGGGGCAGGGGCTGGTCCCTGCGGTGGGGCGGGGCGGCACCGCGCCAGGCACAGGAAGTGGAAAGCAGCGGGGCTGGTACCGGGAGCAGCATAGAGCGGCCACGAGAGGTGGGTGCGGGCGGCCCAGCTCTCCCTGCCTGGGGTTCCCCTAGCCCGCCATGGGGCGTGGGCTCCTCTTCTGCAGCACTGCCCACTGTGGGACTGGGGCTTTCACAGGGCTCTGCCCTGCACGCGCCCAGCACCCCCGGGGCTGCTCCTGCCTCCCCGGGCTGGCCCCAGATCCCCTTCCCCGGGGGGCTGGGGTCCTGCTGCGGCTTGCGCCCCTCTGCCTCCTCCACAGGGCAGGCAGCCCCAGGGGGTTGAAGCCGTGCCACCCCTTCCCCAGCTTCTCCCTCCAGCAGCCCCCGCACCGCCCTGCCAGGCCTGTTCAGCCCTCGGCCCCACCGGGTCCTGCCCTGCCTCATGCAACCCGCCCCTACCGTGGGGCGGCCCAGCCCAGGGGGACTGGGAGAGCCGCAGCAAAGCCCCGCCCGGAGCTGGTGCAGGAGACGAGCATGGCTCTCAGCCCAGGCTCCGATATCAGCCTGCAGCAGGAAGCGGAGCCACCCCCCACTGGCTCAGCCCAGCCCCGCTCTTAAAGGGACACGGACCCCACCGTGGCTCGGGGCACATGGGGGTGTCACCTCACCCCCCGCCTGGGGAGCCCGGCGAGGGGGGTGCTCAGCACCGTAGCAGCGCAGAGGGGAGGCCAGCGCGGAGTGGACCCCAAAAGGGGGGGGGCGCGGAGTGGCCGGAGGAGGAGCCAAGGGGGGCATGGCCAGAGGAGGAGCCAAGGGGGGCGCCTTTTTTATGTTTGCTCCCCCTGCTCTTAGAACCTGGCTACGCCACTGAGATGGAGTCCAGGGTTACAAGAGCATATCACATGTCCTTGCATGGTTTGCTGAATCACAGGGGGCGGCCATTGGATCCTCATTGTCTGAAGCATCCTCAGCAAGAGCCATCTGGGTGAGATGAGTTTTTTTCAATGGCCCATTGTGGGAGCTGAGAGGCCTTGATGGGCTATCAATACACAGCTGTCTAGCCTTGATGTAATTGTATCTGGAGGGTGTCACCCAGGAACAAAACACAGGTTTAAGATACAAGCACATAGCCAATATTCATAACGTCAGATACAAAGATGATACATGTGTATATATAAACAGGATAACAGTACTTAGCAAATAAATTTTCCAATGACACTTTACATCAGTGGGTCTTAACCTGGGGTGCACCTTAACCTGCGAGATGCCCTTTCTGGGGGTGCGAGACATGCCAGATTTTTTTAGAAGGCAAATCATCAAAACCACAAATTAAGCACAGGCACGTAAGTACAACTACTTTGTTTCATCAAACCTATGTATTTATTAACATTATACATTTTTTAACGATTACTGTAATATACAAACAAAAATATACCTAGGTTTAAGGGGTGCGAGAACATATTTTTTAGGTTGAAGGGGTGCAAGAATATATTTTGAGAACCAAAGGGGTGCAGGCTGCAGTAAAGGTTAAGAACCACTGCTTTACATGATACACTTTGTATAAGATTTATGGTAATTGTGTAACAGCAGTGACACAAATCATTACCTTTCTTGTACACAGGGTCACAGGGTCCAAGATTAGAGGTGATCAAAATCAAAATTTACATCCGATAGGAAATTCCAATATTTCTACATTTGTGTACATCTTTAAACCAGGATGAAATGTTGAAATATTAACTTTGGGTGGAATTAAAAGTCTCAAAAAATTTCAGTGATAAACTGCAGTCATGGACACCCATGATGCACAATGGCAATTCAGTCAGAAGAGAGACCATAATGCATCTACACTGCATCATGGGAGATGTAGTCTGGTAAGGGAGCCCAGACGGTAGGGGAAAATAGGTGCATGAGGCACCTGAACTACAACTCCGGTGAGCTGCCACAACAGTTCAGGCAGACAGTTTAATGTCAAATTGGTCTGAAAGTAAATGTTTCTCTTTGTCTGAGCAAACCAAAATGTTTCAATATGGGACAATATTAGCTGAAATTAAATAATTAGTTTAATTTTTCTCAACATAAAAGAAACTTAAAAATAAAAAAAACTGGAAAATTTTGATTTTGTGGAAGCCACATGTTTAAAAAATAAACAAAAACAAAAACCCAATAGCACCACAAAGATATTTCCAGTTCCTGAAACCTGCTGGAGTTTAGATTATTTTGGCTCATAGTCTCCAAATTGTACTGTCAAAATAGAAATATATGTTCATGCTCCTGCTTGACCAGAAAAATCCAGACTGACAACGACACTCTCCAGCCCAGATTTTGTCACAGAAAGTGTAATGTACAGAAAGAAATCAAAGCCACTAAATGAGACTGATTCATGAAATCTGTGGCTGTTGGGGGGGAAAAAAGTAAAGAGTATATGGGAACCCTACTGATAGAGGTTGTCAATATTTCCTTTGAAGAGGGGAATCTACCGTCCATCAGAAAGTACTCAATAGTATAATCAGGACTCAAAAAACGATTACTCGTTGCCTAATTTCTCATTTCTGAAAAGTTAGAATTAACTTTTCAATTATCTTCACTTCTCCACTGCAAATATCTTGGATAGAGAAAGTGGAAATTTTCCATCAGTGTTTTTTCAGCAGAAAATGGGGCTCTCATGAAATCAAAATTGTAATTGCTGTATTGAGGTCTGCATTTTTCCAACAGAACTGAAAAAAATGCACTTCTTGATTTAGCTGGTAGGATTTGGGGGATTGGGATAAAAGAAGTCACTGGAATCAGCTTGTTTTTGCAATTCTGCTGTACCTTTTGCAACAGGCATTTAAGGTCATTAGGATTTGGTACATTACTTTTTATTCAGATAGTAGAATTCAGAAGATTGGGATTAAAACCTGGCATGATCCAGCATGAGCTAGGTACCAGCTGGTAATTTCTCCAGTGCTATTGGACCAAGATGTGTCAGAGGTAGGGTTGCCAGGCATCTGGTCAGCGGCGTCCGGTTGAGGTTGCCAGGTGTCTGGTCAGTGGCGCAGCAGGACTAAGGCAGGCTCCCTGCCTGTCCTGGCTCTGCGTGGCTCCCGGAAGCGGCCGGCATGTCTGGTTCCTAGGTGCAGGGGTGAGCACAGGGGCTCCACGCACTGCCCCTGCCCCGAGTGCTGACTCCACTGCTCCCATTGGCTGGTAATTGGGAGCTGCGGGAGTGGCACCTGCAGGCACGGGCAGCCCACAGAGCCACCTGGCCCCTCCGCCTCAGAGCCGGACATGCTGGCCGCTTCCGGAAGCTGCCTGAGGTAAGTGTCGCTCGGCTGGAGCCTACACCCCGAATCCCCTCCTGCACCCCAACCTCCTGTCCCAAGTTGGAACCCCCTCCTGCACCCTAACTTCCTCCCAGAGCCTGTAACCCAACCCCCTGTCCCATCCCTGATCCCCCTCCTGCACCCAAACAACCTCCCACAGCCTGCACACCCCTCCCATGCCCCAACCCCCTGTCCCAGCCCTGAGTCCCCTTCTGCAGCCAAACTCCCTCCTGGAGCCTGCACCACAACCCTCTGCCCCAGCCCTGAGCTCCTTCCCACACCCAAACTCCCTCCCAGAGCCCGCACCCCCTCCCATGCCCAGCTCCCCTGCCCCAGCCCTGAGCCCCTTCCTGCACCCCAAACCTCTTACCCTAGCCCCACCCCAGAGTCCACACCCCCTCCCACATCCCAACCCCCTGCCCTATCCCGGAGTTCCCACCCGCACCCTGCACCCCTGATTTCTGACCCCAACCCAATGCTCACATCCCTAGCAGGAGCCCTCACCCCCTTCCACACTCCAACCCTGCCCAGAGCCCCCTCCAGCACCCTGAGCCGCTCATTTCTGGCCCCACCCTGGAGCCCACACCCCCAACCAGAGCCCTCACCCCATCCTATACCTCAACCCCCGGCCCCAATCCAGTGAAAGAGAGTGAGGGTGGGGGACAATGAGCCATGCAGGGAGGAGAGATGGAGTGAGCAGGGGCGGATCCTCAGAGAAGGGGCAGGGCCTCAGGAAAGGGGCGGGGCAAGATTGTTGGGTTTTATGCGATTAGAAAATTGGCAACCCCCTCCCCCGTCACAGGGCAGATTTTTATCCAGAAGCTGGAAGATATTTATGATGAACTAGAAACAGCTACAATAGATTTGTTTAGATTCTTTACAGTATGGGGTTTGGGCACAAAAATTACCACGATCCAGCTTGCTCTAGGTGCCGGATCTACAGTATTTCGCAGCCTCATGCACTATCATACACTCAAGGTCTGGAATGCTTTGGGCGCAGTAGGAGGGGCTGGTACACGTGGTCCCTGTTCCTGCCAGTAGCCTTGGGGGTGAGATAAACCCTGAAAGGATCCAGATCTGGGTTGCGGCAGCGCTTGTGTTCTGGGAGCCAAAGGCTGCGAGCGGGCGGGTAGTTGCACTAGGAAGAGCGAGGCTTGTTCCCTAGGTAGTGGATGGTGCAGGGCCCCGGTGAAATTTTTTTTCCCGGCCCCCCAGCAAGGGCGGACCAGCTAAACAGGGCCGACGGGGGCGTGGGGCTGTGAGTCGGTACAAATTACCGGGGCCCGCCGGTCCGGAAGGGGGCCTGGCTTCCCCCCCTCGTCGGCCCTGTTTAGCCGGTCCACCCTTGTTGGGGGGCCCGAAAAAATTCCGGGCCTGGCTTCCCCCTGCAAGTGGGGGAGGAGGAGAGAGCCAAAGACAGCCAGCGGGATCCGGGTACCTCCGGCTCTTGCCTTATCCCGGAGCACAGAGTTTGGGGTGGGTCCCCCCTTTTTGCTCACACTCTCGTCCCTGCGTCCGCAGAGCCCGGCGTGGCGCCTGATACCCGCCTGCAGTCGGCCTCTGCCCAGCGCTACAGCCAGCAGCAACCACCCTGCCCAAGTCGCCACGCGCGCGCCCTCAGGCTTGAGCTGCAATCGCGCATGCGTCGACCCCAGTTTAGTTTTGGAGCGCCGCGCCTCGGTCACCTGACAGCAACAGCGGCGGCCCGGGAGCGTCCATGGCAGCGGCGGCCCTGCCGGACTCGGAGCCATGATGAGAACTTCCGCTTCCTCTGCCGCGGCTGCAGAGCCCGGCCGCGCCTAGGCCGCGGCGGCTCCCCCTGGAGGCCGTGGCCGTACCCGAGCCGGGCAGGGAGGGGGCGCGATGCGGCCGCCGCTGCGCTGGCTCCTGACCGGGCTGCTGCTGGGAGCGCTGTGCGAGGAGGCTGCCGCGGCGAACAGCGACCCGCCGGCCCGCTCGACGCCCCCGCAAGGCAGCACCCCCGGGGAGGCGACGCGGAGCAGCAATGGCAGCAGCAGGGCCCCGCCCGAGCGGGACCAGCCCATGACCCAGCGCGCCCTGGCTGTGCTCGTGGTGGCCAGCGCCGCCCTCATCGTCTACTTCGTGATCCGGACCGTGCGGTGAGGGGCCAGGCGGGCGGGGGATATAAGCCCTGTCGGGTTCTGCCGGGCGCGGGGGTCGTTGCTTCCCCTGCAGTGCCCCACCTCCGGGCCCGGGTGCAGCGGGGCTGGCCGTGGGGTGTGAGGATTTCTCGCTGCACACGCCGGGGGATTTGCTAATGAGCGCTCAGGTGAGGTGTACGGAGCCAAACACTGCGTGCCCAGCGCAGCCTGTCCCGGGGCATCCCGTGGGGTACGACACGGACATCTCGCGCTGTGCATCCTCTGCAGGAGAAACTGCACTGGCATTAGCCTTGCACCCTCCTGTGCCCATCACCTTCGGTTCCTTAGCTGTTTTGCCTTCTTGCTGATGTCAGGTACTTCGGGCAGCGCTTTCTAGGGAGGAGCAGTCCTTTGTTATCTGCCTTGGACTGAATGTCACAGGTCAAGTACCATTCTAAAATGTTGACAGCATAGTTATAGATGCCTACGGGGGGAGGGATAGCTCAGTGGTTTGAGCTTTGGCCTGCTAAACCCAGGGTTGTGAGTTCAATCCTTGAGGGGGCCATTTGGGGATTTAGTTGGGGATTGATCCTGCTTTGAGCAGGGAGTTGGACTAGATGATCTTCTGAGGTCCCTTCCAACCCTAATAATCTATGATTCTAAACATAAAATGTCACATGTTAATCCCCAAACACCTGTGTCACATTTTACACCCATTCAGTCTTGCTGTAAGAATCCTCATTGTTTTGACCACGTTACCCCCTCTCCTTGCCCCTCTGCACGTCTGCTCAAGCACATGTCTACTTGTCTTCACTTTTAATGTCCTTGTGGAGAAACATTGATTTAAAAGTCCTCTGTGGCTTATCCTTGGCTACCTTTTGAGACTTGGGGCTGGTCTACACTACTGTTTAAGTCAATGTAACTTACATCACTCAGGGGTATGAAAAAGACAAGTTACAGCGACCTAAGCACTGTCCACTCCGGCACTATATCGGCAGGAGACTCTCTCTTGCCAACATAGCTTCTGCCTCTCGCGGAGGTGGAGTATTTGTGCTGAGGAGAGAGCGCTCTCCTGTTGGCATATCCCGTTGGTATAGTGTGTCTGGTGAAGACACGCTATGCCAACGGGAGAGCACTCTCCCCTCAGCACAAATACTACAGTGGCGCAGCTGCATTGGTGCAACTGCGCCAATGTAGCGCTGTAGTGTAGACTTGCTCTTGTATGTTGTCAAATCAATAATGCTGCTCTTCATTGCTCACTTGTCGTTATTTTTCAAATTCTTTTTACATTAAATTGAAGATGATCTGTATCATAAAACCAGAAAGGGTAGTTAACTGTTGGAACAATTTACCAAGGGTTGTAATAGATTCTCTATCATTGTCAGTTTTTAAACCAAGATTGGATTTTTTTTTTCTGAAAGATATGCTGTAGCTCAAGTAAGGAAGCTCTATGGCCTGTGTTTGGCAGGAGATAATCACAGTAGTCCCTTCTGACCTTAGAATCTATGAATCTAAACCAGAAAAATGACCAAGTTTAGTGCTGGAGCAACACCTTCTTACTCTGTTTTGCGAGTTCAGCATATTTATTTAAAATAGGGTTACCAGTTTTCATTCAAGATAACATATGTGCATATGAGAGAGAGAGATACATAAATACAATCTGACATGTTTAATAGATTCTAAGGCTGGAAAGGGCCATTGTGATCATCTAGTCTTACCTCCTGTATAGCACAGGCCATAGAACTTTCCCCAAATTATTCCTAGAGTGTATCTTTTAGACAAACATCCAGTCTTGATTTTAAAGTTGCCAGTGATGAAGAATCCATCACAACCTCTTGGGAAATTGTTCCAGTGGTTAATTACTTTCACAGTTAAAAATGTAAGCCTTATTTCCTGTCTGAATTTTCTAGCTTCAGTGACTAGCCATTGGATCATGTTATATTTTTCTCTGCTAGACTGAAGAACTCATATTTCAATTTAATGCCTTTGGTTTGTTTTGCGTCACCAAAGAGTGAATCTTGCACAGATGATCCAATGCAGAGCTGCACTGTGTGATTGCCAATCTTTAACTTGCAAATGTCTTAAAGATTCAACATATACCCCAAGTTGATTCACTTTTGTGGTAAATTGATAATTTTGCATTAAAAGATGTAAGCTTCAAAGTTAATATTTGAGCCCTTCAGCAGTATGCTAACCAATTTATTGCATTATGTAACATCTCTTCTAAAAAGGAATATTATCATTTTTTGACAAGTAAGATCCAGAACACTCAGGTACATTAAGATGAGTGACCTAATTGCTTAAGTAGTCCTAAAACTTTCTTTCAGCTGTAGTCTGGCACAACTGGTATTTTGTATCTTGGATTGTTTTCTCTGACATTAGTTTTCCCTATCCACGCTTTTTGATAGCTTGGAGTCCATGCTGATTTTCCTCTCATTAATAAAATAGCAAGCATATATACTTGCATATGTGGAAAATATGCACTTATCTCTTGTTGTAAAGCTTGGAGATACATGGAGAATGAAAGCATGTGTGAAATTGTGAAATTACTTTATTTTTAAATCCAGTTACTTTTATATGTTTGCAGAAATTTTGCAGGGATGGTTATTGTTTTGTTTTGGGAGAGAGGCATATTTTCATGCACCAAGTACCGTCAAGCTTCAGATGTGATTCTTTAAGGGGACCTGTCAATTTTAAATTGACTTCACTCTGAAAATTTCTTATTTACTTTTGTTACAAGTAATTCTTGTTATTGGGATATTTAGTGCAATGGATTAGGTACACCACGTGTCTTGAAAGGTATGTTTGGGTAGCTATTAATCATTGTAGCAGTGGAGATATATCTGCAAGTTTTGTATCTGTTGTTCTGGCAGCGTCTGGTGCTGCTTTGAGTTTGTGTTTGTCTTGGACTGTGGGAAACTTGCTTCTGTTAATGAATTTGCCAAAGTTGGGGGGTTGTTTGAAGGCCAGAAGAGGGAGTTTGGGAAAGATTTCTTTCAGGACGTGTTCCCTGTCAAGCACAGATTCTAATTGTTTAATGATACCCTGTATGGTTTCCAGCATAGGGTGGTAGATGACAACTAGGGGTGTGCGATTGCAGAGGTTTTTTTTGTAATGAAGTAGGTTCTTTTGATACAGGTACTGATACAGCTGTGCCCTGCAGCACATTTAGTGAAGACACTCTATGCCGACGGGAGAGAGAGCTCTCCCGTTGGCTTAAAGAAACCACCTCTGCAAGCAGCATAAGTGATGTTGGTGGGAGAAGCTCTCACATGAATGCTTATGTCAGTTTAATTTATGTTGCTCAGAGGGGTGAAATATTCACACCCTAAGGGTATGTCTACACTACGAGAGTAGTTCGATTTTAGTTAAATCGAATATGTGCAATCGATATTAGAAAGTCGAACGTGTGTGTCTACACTAAGGACAGTAATTCGACTTTGTCAGTCCACAGTACCAGGGAAAGCGTCGACATTGGAAGCAGTGCACTGTGGGCAGCTATCCCACAGTTCCCGCAGTCCCCGCTGCCCATTGGAATTCTGGGTCGAGCCCCCAATGCCTTCTGGGTAAAAAAATGTGGCGAGGGTGCTTTTGGGTAACTGTCGTCATCCGTCAGTCACTACCGCCCTGCCTCCCTCCCTGAAAGCGCCGGCGGGAAATCAGTTCGCGCACTTTTTGATCAGTGACAGCGCGGACGCCACAGCACTGCGATCATGGATCCCGCTGCGACCATCGCTGCAGTTGTGGCCGTTCTCAACGCCTCGCACCTTATCATACACCTTACCCTGAGGCAGATGCAGAGTAATCAGGCGAGGAGGCTACGGCACCGCCGTGAGGGCCTGAAGTCGGAGAGTAGCACAGAGCTGTCAGAAACCACGAGCCCCAGCGCCCAGGACATCACGGTGGCAATGGGGCATGTGGATTTTGTTGAACGGCGATTCTGGGCCCGGGAAACAAGCACGGACTGGTGGGACCGCATAGTGCTTCAGGTCTGGGATGAATCCCAGTGGCTGCGAAACTTTCGCATGCGGAAGGGCACTTTCCTGGAACTTTGTGACTTGCTGTCCCCTGCCCTGAAGCGCAAGGACACCCGCATGCGAGCAGCCCTGACTGTCCAGAAGCGAGTGGCCATAGCCCTCTGGAAGCTTGCAACGCCGGACAGCTACCGGTCAGTCGCGAACCACTTTGGCGTGGGCAAATCTACCGTGGGGGTTGTTGTCATGCAAGTAGCCAAGGCAATCGTCAAGGTACTGCTGTCAAAGGTAGTGACCCTGGGAAACGCGCAGGCCATCATAGATGGCTTCGCTGCGATGGGATTCCCAAACTGCGGTGGGGCTATAGATGGGACTCACATCCCTATCCTGGGACCGGGCCACCAGGCCAGCCAGTACATCAATAGAAAGGGCTACTTTTCAATGGTGCTGCAAGCACTGGTGGACCATCGGGGACGGTTTACAAACATCTATGTCGGATGGCCGGGCAAGGTTCATGACGCTCGCGTGTTCAGGAACTCTGGTCTGTTTAGACGGCTGCAGGAAGGTATTTACTTCCCGGACCACAAGATAACTGTGGGGGATGTGGAGATGCCTACAGTGATCCTCGGGGACCCAGCCTACCCACTAATGCCCTGGCTCATGAAGCCCTATACTGGCGCCCTGGACACAGAAAAAGAACTGTTTAACTACCGGCTGAGCAAGTGCAGAATGGTGGTGGAGTGTGCTTTTGGCCGTCTCAAGGGGAGATGGAGAAGCTTACTCACTCGCTGTGATCTCAGCGAAACCAATATCCCCATCGTTATTGCAGCTTGCTGTGTGCTCCACAATCTCTGTGAGAGCAAGGGGGAGACCTTTATGGCGGGGTGGGAGGTTGAGGCAAATAGCCTGGCTGCTGATTACGCCCAGCCAGACAGCCGGGCGATTAGAAGAGCCCAGCGGGACGCGCTGTGCATCCGGGAGGCTTTGAAAGCCAGTTTCAAGGCTGAGCAGGGTACCCAGTGACTTTTAAGTTTGTGGACACAGAAGCAGAACTTGCCCCCGTTTCTTTACCCAGTTGCCGTCGACTATCCTCTCCAATCACATACCCCCTTCACCCCCTTCCCAAAAAATAAAATCTGTTCTGTTTTGTTAATGGACACCATTGTCTTTATTACTGTTTTCGCGGGAATGTTTTAAACCTGGGACGCAGACTGTGGCGGGGGGCGGGTTTAGTGTTGTGATGCAAATGATGCTTCTAAACTCCAGGAATGACAGGCTCCGCGGTGGTGGACTGGTTGTTTCAACGGAGCCTGCCAGCCCTCCTGGCCGGGACTGCGTGTATGTGTCGGCTATGTGACTGTCTTGCAGGGGGAGGAGGGTTACAGATCCCCTGCTGCGCGGCTCTGTGATCCAGGGTAAGGACCGCTGCATAAGATCTGTAACTGCCCTCCCCCGCCACCAAGTCACAGAGCAACACCACCCCCCCCCACCACACAGAACATGAAAACCACCTCCCAGACTGACCAGGATAACTAGTCACTGCACTGTATATGTGCCCTGCTGCTGCACCTGCCCCCTGCTAAAGGTGACTGTCCTGTCCAATGACCAAGCCCCTTCCCCCCCCTTCAGACAGACTCCCCTCCAAAAGAAGAGGATGGAAACAGAAATGAACAGAAACGTATTCTTTATTAACAACCGCACATGGAACGGGGGGGTGAAACTTGGACGGGGTCTTGTGTGAGGCGGGTAGGAAAGGACTTTTCAAATTTTGGGGAATGAGAGCCTTCTAGTGGTAGAGCAGTCCGCAGGGGTGGAGTGAAATTTTTCACGGCCCCTTCCACCCCTCCGTGTTTGGACTTTGGGTGAGGGGGGTATGGGACTTGGTGGCGGGGCAGGGCAGTTACAGAGAGACTGCAGCGGGGCTCTCTCCTCCTGCCTCCGGTCCTGCAGAACATCCACAAGGCGGCGGAGCGTGTCCGTTTGCTCCCTCATTAGTCCAAGCAGCGTTTGAGTAGCCTGCCTGTCCTCCTGTCGCCACCTCTCCTCCCGTTCCATGTTTGCCCGGTGCATTTGGGACAAGTTCTCCCTCCACTGTGTCTGCTGGGCTGCCTGTGCTCGGGAGCATGCCATTAGTTCAGCAAACATGTCTTCCCGTGTCCTCTTCTTCCTCCTCCTAATGTGCGCTAGCCTCTGGGCAGATGTGGCTGTGGGAATTGGAAAAAGGGAGTGAATTCCTGAGACAGAGCAATGTATCTGTGAACAGAGAACATAGTCTTTCTCTGTGAACAAGACCATGCAGAGCACCTATCACACGCGCACTGAGGACAAGGTCGAATTTTCTGCCCTCGCCTACAGTGCCTGCGGTCTTGCTGTGGCGAGCTGAGGAGCAGGGCTGGACACCGGACTTTGTCTAGCTGGCAAACATGGTAAGCCGTAGACTTGTGGCCGCTTAAAACTTTAAGAGTGGCACTGGCCTCCTTTCAAATAGAAAGCAATGCGAGTCTCTGCTGGCAGCAATCCTGCAAGCATGAACTCTGCCCCTGTCCCACCCCCTCGCGGCTGTAAACCGCGTGGCTGTAAACCGGCGGTTGCAGTTCTATAAAGGGACGGGCAAGCAGTCCCAATACTAACTTTCCCCTACCTAATTCACAGCAGGGAGTCATGCCAGACATCACCCTCCTGAAGGTCTCCGAGAGCCAGAAGGAGAAGATGCTCCGGGACAGCCTGCAGAAACCGGGGCCATTTGCTGCACTGCTGTGCAAGGCCATGATCCCGGAGTACCTGCTGGCGTTGTGGCAGGGAAACGTGTCCTACCACGGGGGGCCTAATAAGCTCTCCCTGCCCAGGAACCTGCTGATGAGGCTGGAAAAACACCTGCAGGAGGTGTATGAGGAGTTCTCCCCGGAGGATCTCGCCTCTATCCCCGGTTACATTGACCAGTTCCTGGCTTAGGTGCCCTTGGAGGGACAAATGACTGCAGGGTTTTGGGCACTATAATCATGAAGCGGACATTGTGCAATTTTTTGAAAATGGTTCGGACTATATATTGAGGCGCCCAAAAAAAGACAAATCATGATACACTTTGCACTGATTCCCCTTTTGTTTGACTTTACTGTTTACATGTTTTGAAGCACTTTACCCACTGTTCATATTTTCAATCTTCCTGTTTTGTTGCAAATAAATGTTTACATGTTTTAAAGCACTTTAGCTAATGTTAATATTTTAAATACGCCAGTTATGTTGTAAATAAATGTTTAGATATTTAAAACACTTACTGCTTGATCCGTCCCCTGAATCTGTGTCTGGGGTAACGGCTGGGGAGGGTTGGTAGGGGATCTCTGTCAGGGTGATGAAGAGCTCCTGGCTGTCGGGCAAATCAGCGTTGTAAGCGCTGTCTACTGCCTCGTCCTCCTCATCTCCTTCCTCCTCTTCCCCGTCCGCTGAGGAACCGGCCGCGGACAATATCCCATCCTCAGAGTCCACGGTCAGGGGTGGGGTAGTGGTGGCGGCCGCACCTAGGATGGAATGCAGTGCCTCGTAGAAACGGGATGTGTGGGGCTGGGATCCAGAGCGTCCGTTTGCCTCTTTGGTCTTCTGGTAGCCTTGTCTCAGCTCCTTGATTTTCACGCGGCACTGCGTTGCATCCCGGCTGTAGCCTCTCTCTGCCATGGCTTTAGAGATCTTCTCATAGATCTTTGCATTCCGTCTTTTGGAGCGCAGCTCCGAAAGCACGGACTCATCGCCCCACACTGCGATGAGATCCAAGACTTCCCAATCCGTCCATGCTGGGGCCCTCTTTCTATTGGATTGCACGGCCATCTCTGCTGGAGAGCTCTGCATCGTTGCCACTGCTGCTGAGCTCACCACGGTGTCCAAACAGAAACTGCGATTCAAACTGCCCAGACAGGAAAAGGAATTCAAATTTTCCCGGGGGAGTGGCTGGTCAGAGCATCCGAGCTCGGACTGCTGTCCAGAGCGTCAACAGAGTGGTGCACTGTGGGATAGCTCCCGGAGCTATTAGCGTCGATTTCCATCCACACCTAGCCTAATTCGACATGGCCATGTCGAATTTAGCGCTACTCCTCTCGTTGGGGAGGATTACAGAAATCGATTTAAAGAGAGCTCTATGTCGAACTAAATGGCTTCCTGGTGTGGACGGGTGCAGGGTTAATTCGATATAACGGCGCTAAATTCGACATAAAAGCCTAGTGTAGACCAGGCCTAAGTGACATAAAATTTGCCAACAGAAGCTGTAGTGTAGACATAGCCTAAAACTCATGGACTCAAAGACACTGGATTTACGGCTTAGTTAGAACAATCTATAACTCACTAACCCTCCTTTGCCCTAGAACTGCAGAGATGTTAAACTGCCCACTTCACCTTGTATGGTCTTTTATAGCATGTTAATTCCTTATACTAAACAATCCACCCTCTATTAGCTGTGACACTCTGAGTAGCTTTTCAGACCTGAAGAAGGGTTCTGTGTAAACCCAAAAGCTTGTCACTTTCACCAGCGGTATGTTGTATATCTGAGTTAGTGACAACTCAAGATTGTTGAAAAATAGGCTCAATTGGAATTATTTAATCAAAGATTATCAACCAGAGATTAGTACAGGACTATATAGAGTATAGAAAGAAAAGATACATTACCACTCTGTTGTCAGATCTAAGGTGGCTCTGTCTCTTTCCTTCACTGTATCTGGAGATGTATGCAGTTTCATTCCCCAACTTAACTTCTCATACCAGTGTCGTCATATAGGGTTTTTGCCAAAGAAATGTATGTTCTGATGTCATTTCTATACATTCTCGGTTTACCTGATTTATATGTGAAGGCATAATTTATTTACAGCTGAGAGGACCAACAATTCTTTAAGATAGTATCTCTCAGTGGGTCCTTCTTATCCCATGATTATTCTTCTCTGTTGAGTCCCCAACAGAAAACATCTGCTGTAACAATCATCTCTTATTAGTTTCCCAAGTCTTTATATATGCTTATGTAAGGCTATATTTTAACGATGGGGAGAGAGTTTCCTAGAATATCTGAAGTTTTATAGACATGAAGATGCCATGAATTATTAAATACAGCCTAATGCAGGGGTGGGCAAACTACTGCCCGCGGGCTGGATCCGGCTCGCCACCCGTTTTAATCCGGCCCTCGAGCTCCTGCTGGGGAGCAGGGTCTGGGGCTCCAGTGGGGGAGCAGGTTCGGGGGCCGCTCCACGTGGCACCCAGAAGCAGCGGCATGGCCCCCTTCCGGCTCCTACACTGCCCCTGCCCCAAGTGCTGCCCTCGCAGCTCCCATTGGCCTAGAACCGCAGCCAATGGGAGCTACAGAGGCGGTGCCTGCGGATGGGGAAGCGTGCAGAGCTGCCGGGGCAGCCTGCAGAGCTGCCTGGTCTGCGTCTCTGCGTAGGAGCCGGAGAAGGTACATGCCGCTGCTTCCGGGAGATGCTTGAGGTAAGTGCTGCCTGGAGCCTGCACCCCTGAGCCTCTCCCTGTACCCCAAACCCCTGCCCAAGCCCTGATCTCCCTCCCGCCCTCCGAACCCCTCGCTCCCAGCCTGGAGCCACCTCCTGCACCCCAAACCCTCCATCCCTAGCCCAACACCAGAGCCCTCACCCCTCCTCCCCGGACCTCACTCCCCCGCCCCGTCCTGGAGCCCCCTCCCACACCCTGAACTCCTCATTTCTGGCCCCACCCTGGAGCCCTCACACTCTCACTGTCCTGCACCTCAACCCCAATTTTGTGAGCATTCATGGCCCGCCATACAATTTCTATTCCCAGATGTGGCCCTCAGGCCAAAAAGATTGCCCACCCCTGGCCTAATGCATAAAATTCCTGAGTAGGGTTACTTGTCAGTCAGTGTTCTGGGCCTTAGAATTCAACTTATTCTTTGTTAACATTATAAAGATTCTGAAGAATAGTTGATATATAAATAATCAAATATACAGAAAGAAAGGACTAGAAGGATGAATATTTACTAATAGATACTAACAAGAAGTTGGTCCAATAAAGGTTATACCTCTCCCACCTTGCCTCTAATATCCTTGTACCAACCAGTAAGTCATGTATTTTAAATATATCCTTCTTCCATAAGGGTATGTCTACACTACGGGATTAATCCGAATTTACAGAATTCGAATTTTGGAAACAGATTGTATAAAGTCGAATGTATGCAGCCACACTAAGCACATTAATTTGGCGGTGTGCGTCCATGTACCGGGGCTAACGTCGATTTCCGGAGCGTTGCACTGTGGGTAGTTATCCCATAGCTATCCCATAGTTCCCGTAGTCTCCCCCGCCCATTGGAATTCTGGGTTGAGATCCCAGTGCCTGATGGGGCAAAAAACATTGTCGCAGGTTGTTCTGGGTACAGCCTCACCCCTCCCTCCGTGAAAGCAACGCCAGACAACCATTTCGCGCCTTTTTTCCTGGGTGAACACAGCAGACACCATACCATGGCAAGCATGGAGCCTGCTCAGCTCAAGACAGCAGTCATGAACATTGTAAACACCTCGCGCATTATCGTGCAGTTTATGCTGAACCAGGACCAGAAAAACGAAGCAAGGAGGAGGCGGCGATGGCAGCGCGGCGACGAGAGTGATAAGGACATGGACATGGGCACAGACTTCTCTCAAACCGCGGGTCCCGGCGCTTTGGAGATCATGTTGTTGATGGGGCAGGCTCTATCCGTGGAACGCCGATTCTGGGCCCGGGAAACAAGCACAGACTGGTGGGACCGCCTAGTGTTGCAGGTGTGGGACGATTCCCAGTGGCTGCGAAACTTTCGCATGCGTAAGGGCACTTTCATGGAACTTTGTGACTTGCTTTCCCCTGCCCTGAAGCGCCAGAATAACAGGATGAGAGCAGCCCTCACAGTTGAGAAGCGAGTGGCGATAGCCCTGTGGAAGCTTGCAACGCCAGACAGCTCGACCGGTCAGTCGGGAATCAATTTGGAGTGGGCAAATCTACTGTGGGGGCTGCTGTCTTGCAAGTAGCCAAAGCAATCATTGAGGTGCTGCTACGAAAGGTAGTGACTCTGGGAAATGTGCAGGCCATAGTGGATGGCTTTGTGGCAATGGGATTCCCTAACTGTGGTGGGGCGAGATGGAACCCATATCCCTATCTTGGCACCAGAGCACCAGGGTACCCAGTACATAAACCGCAAGGGTTACTTTTCAATGGTGCTGCAAGCACTGGTGGATCACAGGGGATGTTTCACCAACATCAACGTGGGCTGGCCAGGAAGAGTTCATGACGCTCGCGTCTTCAGGAACACTATTCTGTTTAAACGGCTGCAGCAAGGGACTTACTTCCCGGACAAGAAAATAACCGTTGGGGATGTTGAAATGCCTATAGTTATCCTTGGGGACCCAGCCTACTCCTTAATGCCATGGCTCATGAAGCCATACACAGGCAGCCTGGACAGGAGTCAGGAGCTGTTCAAATAGAGGCTGAGCAAGTGCAGAATGGTGGTAGAATGTGCATTTGGCCGTTTAAAAGGTCGCTGGCGCACTTTACTGACTCGTTCAGACCTCAGCCAAACCAATATCCCCATTGTTATTGCTGCTTGCTGTGTGCTCCACAATCTCTGTGAGAGTAAGAGGGAGTCCTTTATGGTGGGGTGGGAGGCTGAGGCAAATCGCCTGGCTGCTGATTATGCGCAGCCAGACACCAGGACGATTAGAAGAGCACACCAGGAAGCGCGGCGCATCAGAGAAGCTTTGAGAACCAGTTTCATGACTGGCCAGGCTACCTTGTGAAAGATCTGTTTGTTTCTCCTTGATGAAAAGCCGCCCCCTTTATTGACTCATTCTCTGTAGGCAACCCACACTCCCCCTTCGATCACAGCTTGCTTTCAAAGGAAATAAAGTCACCATCGTTTAAAAATCATGTATTCTTTATTAATTGATTATAAAAAGAGGGAGAGAACTGAGAAGGTAGCCCGGGTGGGGTTTGGGAGGAGGATCGGAGGGAAGGAAAAGGCCACTAAAAAAAGGTTAAAATAATGACAGCCTTTTGCTTGGGCTGGTCACTGGGGTGGAATGGGAGGGTGCACGTAGCCTCCCCCCCCCCCCGCGTTCTTACACGTCTGGGTGAGGAGGCTATGAAACATGGTGAGGGGGGAGGGTGGTTATACAGGGGCTGCAGCGGCAGTCTGTGATCCTGCTGCCGTTCCTGAAGCTCCACCAGACGCCGGAGCATGTCTGTTTGCTCACGCAGCAGCCCCAGCGTTGCATCCTGCCTCCTCTGATCTTCCTGCCGCCACCTCTCATCTCGAGCGTCTCTCCTCTCCTCACGTTGGTCCCTTCTGTCCTTACATTGGTCCCTCCTATCCTCACATTCACTGGCATCTTTTCTATACTTTGAAACTGTGTCCTTCCACTCATTCAGATGAGCTCTTTCATTGTGGGTGGATTCCATGATTTCCGCGAACATCTCGTCTCGCATCCTCTTTTTCCGACGCCTTATCTGAGATAGCCTTCGGGACGGAGGAGGGAGGCTTGAAAAATTTGCAGCTGCTGGAGGGAGGGAAAAAAGGAGAGAATTTTTTAAAAGGATACATTTTACAGAACAATGCTTATACTCTTTCACGGTGAATAACGCTATTCACATTACATAGCACATGTGATTTCTGTGCAAGGTCGCATTTTGCCTCTTAATATTGAGTGCCTGTGGCTTTGCTGCTAGAGATCACAGACGCAGGTCCGGGCAACAGAATTCGGCTTCCATGCGGCCATGGTAAGCCATTGTCTTTCGGCTTCTGCGCCCTCCTTTCCCACATACCAAGCAAAGCTCGTTGAGTGCTGCGGTTTTTCTGTTAACCTTCAGCAGCAGAAAACAAACTAACCCCCCCACCATCCAATTCTCTGGGATGATCGCTTTATCCCTCCCTCTACCGCGTGGCTGGTATCAAGGAAGATCCCTGCTAGCCACACGTGAAAAGCTCAGCCCGCCCCCCCCACGCTTGGCTTACTACAGGGAAGGATTTCTTTTCAGCCACAGGCAAACAGCCCAGTAGGAAGGGCCACCTCTGTCCCCTTAATTAAATTCCCGTATTTCAACCAGGTTACCATGAGCAATATCACTCTCCTGAGGATTACACAGCGAGATAAAGAACGGATGTTGCTTGAATGCCAGCAAACACCGGGACCATACGCTGCCAGGCTTTGTCATGCAATGATACCAGATTACTTGCTACTAGCATGGCGTGGTCAAGTGTCCTACCACGGAGGACGGAATAAGGCTGCACTGCCCAGAAACCTTCTGCAAAGGCTTTTGGAGTACCTCCAGGAGAGCTTCATGGAGATGTCCCTGGAGGATTTCCGCTCCATCCCCAGACATGTTAACAGACTTTTCCAGTAGCTGTACTGGCCGCGAATGCATCCCAAGTCCTCAGTGCGAATTAATCATTAAAAAATGCTTGCTTTTAAAGCATGTTTTATATTTTAAAAGGTAAACTCACCTGAGGTCCCTTCCATGGGGTCATGGTCTTTGGTACTGGCTTGGGAGGGTACTTCAATCAGGCTGAGAAAAAGATCCTGGCTGTTGGGGAGAACGGAGTGCTGTGTGCTCTCCGTAAGCTCGTCGTCATCGTCCTCCTCCTCCTCCTCCTCCTCCCTGTCCGCAGAATCCTCAGGTGTGGCTGATGAGATTACCCCCACCTCGGAATCCACGGTCAGAGGTGGGGTAGTGGGGGCGGCCCCCCTTAGAATTGCATGCAGCTCAGCATAGAAGCGGCATGTCTGTGGCTGTGACCCGGAGCGACCGTTTGCCTCCTTTGTTTTCTGATAGGCTTGTCTGAGCTCCTTGACTTTCACGCGTCACTGCTCTGAGTCCCTATTGTGTCTCTCTCCATCGTGCCCTTGGAGATTCTTTTAAAAAGTTTTGGCATTTCGTCTTTTTGGATCATAAACCACTATTTTCAGTAATTTGTAAGTGCTGTAAAAGATGGTACAGTAAAAATGTATCATTGCGAAGGATTTTCTTTTTGCTTTTTTAATTTCATTGTAAACTACCCATAACTCATATTATTACTCTTTAAACAATTCCAGAAACATGGAATTCATGTAATACAAGTGAACCAGCTCATTGTAGGGACCAGACTACTCTTTTTATTCCATCATCAGACCCATGGCTAACCTTGCTTCCTCTGAGGATGACGCTTTTGAGAATGCCTTTTAAAGATGAAGTCTCCTTTTTCTGAGAGCTGCTATAGCATCACTAGCAGTTCTGGCAACAGTACATAGGTTGTAATGTTTGTTCTCGTAACAGAAACAGACCTCCAAAGTGCAGGAATGATGATGTATATTGCAGATTCATGAATGGTGAAATTGCCTATTATGACTTTCAGCATTTCCATCCAAAAAGATAGTCATTATATTCCTGAAAGGCTTCCGGTCTAGCACTGTTCATAGTCCTTTGTTCCTTCTGTCTACCAATATTAGACTGAAACTTATTCTTTTGCTGTCCTTTGTATAGTAGAGAGCTGTCTAGATTCCTGTTTGTTTTTTACTGGCTGTTTGGCAGTTGGCTAGAGTAAAAATGATAGATGGCGAGTGGCAACATATTCCTGCAAAGTAATTAAATATTAGTTTGTTTTGGTCATAGCTTGATTGGAAAGTCATTCATTAATTATGGTAGTGGTCTTGGGAATGCAGAACATGCATCCATGCCAAGGTTCTCAAGGTCTGACCAAACCACAGTTTTAATTCTCAGTCTCCTCTGCTTGATCCATTTTTTTTTTCTTTTATAACCCCAAAACTTCCTCTCTGGAGTCCCTGAGAACCGAGGCCTTGTCTACATGGGAGGGTTTGGCACCAATGTAAAAAGTGACTGACTTGCACTGATGCTGCATTCTCTGGCTGGAAGCCAAGGTAACCCATATCATTGCAGTGAATATACATTAGAGGCTCACTGTTCCTGCTACATTGGTGTAACTACACAGGTGCCACACTCTCCTTCGCCGCTGTAGACCTGAAAGCATACTTTTTTCCCCTCCTACACACATTCCCCAACGGCCTTCTCCAAAGTCTCTTCAAACATCTTCCTTCTGGCATTTTAGCTGCAGCAATAATTTGCCAAAATTACAGTAAAATATACTTGCTTTGTTTAATGCCTGTCTCTTGTAGATCTCAAACTGCTTTACACTGGTGGATAGGTATAACTGTCCTTGCTACAGGTGGGGGAACTGAGGCCCAAGGTCACAGCAAGTCAGTGACAGAATTGGGAGTAATAGAACCCAGGTGACCTGACTTTAATTCTGGCACCCCACCAATTTGGTGTTATCTATTTTGACTTTCTTATTTTGGTTTATACATAAAAAAGACTAAAGGAACACCTATGTGTGGCTTAGGTGACTTTGGTGGTATTTAGAATTACAAGTGTTGTAACTTGCATGTCCCTGAGTTACTCCCCTAATAATCTGGTAAATAAAGAAAATAAACTTTGATTCAACCCTCCCACTTTAACCAAAAGTCTGTCTTAGGGCTTGGCTACACTTGCGAGTTAGAGCGCATAAAAGCAGCCCCGGGTGCCTTAGCTCACTACCCGTCCACACTAGAGTGCTCCGACTCCGCGGTTACAGCGCTGCTGGTACTCCACCTCGGCGAGAAAATTAACACTTGGTGCGCCTTGGCTGAAACACCCGGGCATCAGTGTGAACGAGGAGTTGCATTACTGTGCTCTGATCAGCCTCCGGAAACGTCCCATAATCCCCTTAAGTCAAGTGGCCACTCTTGCCATTGTTTTGGAATTGCTGCAGGAATGCGGATATACCCTTTGAAAGCTCCGTTTCTGACAGCCGGTATGCTTATCTGCTCCAAGACAAAGCAACCATTACTGTGGAATGCTGTGTGTGTGTGTGTGAGAGAGAGAGGTATAAAATAGGATATCTCCATTAATTTATATCTCCTAGAACTGGAAGGGACCTTGAAAGGTCATTGAGTCCAGCCCCCTGCCTTCACTAGCAGGACCAAGTACTGATTTTGCCCCAGATCCCTAGGTGATCCCCTCAAAGATTGAACTCACAACCCTGGGTTTAGCAGGCCAATGCTCAAACCACTGAGTTATCCCTCCCTTCCCTCCCCCCCCCCGTGGGGAGGAGGAGGGGTCTGCTGCTGTCTGACCTTACAAGACAGCATGTGGACATGCTCTCAGCCCCCCCAAAACCCACTCTCTCTCCCTCCACATACACACAACACACTCCCTGTCACACTCCACCCCACCCCCATTTGAAAAGCACGTTGCAGCCACTTGCATGCTGGGATAGCTACCACAATGCACTGTTCTCTGTGGCCATTGCAAAAGCTGCTAATGTAGGGTTACCATACATCTGGCTTTTTGGGCCTCAAATCCCCGTCCGGGAGGAATTTCCAAAAAGCGGGACATGTCTGGGAAAATAGGGAGGCATGGTAAGGGGACCTCCTCCTCCCCGGGCTCCAACTTTCCCGGCTCCCGCCACTCTCCCCAGCGCAGCAGCAGCCAGAGCCCGGGAGAAGGCGGCTGCAAGCTTGGATGCCGCCGCTCGGCTGGAACCGGGGCCCGGGCCGGGCTGGAGCCGCTGGGACCGGGGCTTACGCCACTCACCCGCCGGCCGGCAGGGCCGGGAGTGCTCGGCTAGTGGCCGGGCCGGAACCGGGGCCCGAGCCAGGCCGGAGCAACCAGGGCTGGGGGTGCTCGGCGCCGCAGGGCCGGGGCCGGTGCCCTGGGGCCCGAGCCGAGCTGGAGTCGCTAGGGCCGGGGCCGCTCGGCCAGAACCGGGGCCGGCGCCCCAGGGCCCGAGCCGGGCCGAAGCCGCCAGGGCCAGAGCCTCTTGGCTGGCTGCCAGAGGGAGCTGCTCAGCCGGGGGGCGGGGGAGGAGGCACGGACTGGGCCGCGCCTCCTCACGCCGCCCCAGCTTACCTCCTGCCTGCCTGTTTCAGGCTTCACGCAAACATTTGATTCGCAGGAAGCAGGGGAGGGGGAGGAGCAGGAAGGGGCGGAGCGTTGGGGAGGGGGCGGGATCCCTTGGAGTGTCCTCGTTTTCCAGGACTGCAATATGGTAACCCTAGCTAATGTGGCCATGCCAGTGCGCTTGCAGCTGTCAGTGTGGACAGATTGCAGCGCTTTCCCTACTGTGCTCTACGAAGGCTGGTTTAACTCAAAGCACTCTACATCTGCAAGTATAGCCATGCCCTTAGAAAGTGGCCTCCTCAGGCTTACCAAGTTTGTTTCCCACTTTTAATAAGCTTCCCTGAAGAGAGGCGTGGTAAACCCTTAATTCAGGGATAAGCTATGGAAGGTGCAATATCTACACATTCTTAGCCAAATTTTAAAGTGTCTGTTTTTTATTTAAAAAAAGAAAATCCCACTCAATAGTGTTGAAGAGACCGATGTTTGCCTACTTGACACAAATAAATAGGGCAGAATTACTAGTCTTGCCAGGATTTTACACTGAAACCTCCTTAGTTAGGGTGACTAGCCTTGCACTTGCCAGAAAACTAAACTACTTTTCAGTCAGCATTTGCAGTAACCATTTCAAGCAATAATAAAAATTAATCATCTCGTATCAAGGTAATTTAATAAATACAAGGCTTTAAAGCTGCTGTGGCCCTTAATTTTTTTTATTATTATTTCCTTATGAGAACTAGTTCTCATATTAGGCCCCTTCTAATATCGTCTACCATGCAACAAATCCGTCTGCTCCCTAGTTGTTAACCCTGATATCAGTCATCAAAGTAATCAGCCAAAAAAACCCCATACAAATGAGGTGCCATAGGACAACCAATAATGGGGCAAGCTTTTGTGGTTAGTTTACTGGTGAAGAGGAAAAAATACTGATTCTTTTGGTCCTATTTGTGAGAGAAATAAAAACTCTCCTAGTGCTTAAAATAGGTTTTCTAAAGTTGGTGAGGAAATAAAATCGTAGCAAATGAAATGAATAGAGCTTTTGATTCTTATTTTTTTAGATGTTTTCAGTGTGCAGTACTTAATTTGGCATACTGAGTAAAACAGAACATAGCATGCAAAATGTATGTCAGCATTAAACTGCTTATCATGGACTTAATTTAAAATGAAATTTCTAGGAAACTATTTAAAATCTCTTTTGAAGGGTGATTATTAAATTTCTCTCAAGGGTATAAAACCTGCACCTCATGAATGCCCTTCATGGAAGAGAGATTCTGCTCACTTTCAAGGAATAACTTTTATTTTATAGAATAGGGTTTTTTAATTAAGATGACAACTTTTTTGAGGTAAATTGAATTTTTTTCTGCACAGTGAACTATTCAATTTAGTTAAAAATATGCGTTAGTGAAGAATTCAGATTAGCTGTAGTTGATATTTTGTAGTGTGTTCTGTCGGAACATTAAACTGTATTGCATATAAGTTGCTTTACACTGAGTTATTTTACAAGACAGTTAAACTGCTGTTCTCCCTTATGGATGATCACCAAACATTTAAATGATGCAGTTACTTAACTACAATATCTCCCACAAGTCATCTTACTACTTGTAAGGAGCATATCTAAAGATTTATTGATCAAATTCTGTTAAGAGTTTCATGTTAGAAGACACATGTGGTGAATCTATGTCATCTTAATCTATTGCTATCAAATATCTTCAGCCTGTGGGAATGTCTTCACTTGAAGCTGAGGTGTGATTCCCAGCTCAAGGAGACGCAACTTGTGCTAGCTTCATCAAGCAAGCATGCTAATAATAGTTGTGCAGATGCAATAGCATGGGCAACAGCTCAGGCTGGGCACCTGAATATGTACCCACTGGGTATGTACTGGTTAGCCCCTCACACTGCTGCCCACTGCCTGACTACCTTGGATGTGCTACCGTGGCTACACTACTATTTTTAGCATGCTAGTTTGATGAGAACTGTCATAAGTGTCTCAAGCTGGGATTTGCACGCTGAATCCTATAAGTCATCTTAATAAGCAGCTCTCCGGATTATCTAAAATGATTGTCTTAAAATGAAAATTAATGAAGTGGGGCGGTATGTGTTATTCTGTGTTGGGTATATAACGAAAAATATTTGTTTTCCAATAGACAGTTATTTCAGGACTGCTCATCAGACAGAACTGTCTTCTATACAAATTAGTTACCAGTTTACTCTGACTTCTAAGGATAGGGAGGAATTGGTGTTCCTGAAGTATGGTGTTTAAAGAAAGCAAACTTTAAATTCAACTCTTTAGATTTAATTCTGTTGCTCTGCATCAAGGGTAGCCATTTAGACATGGGCAAAGGGAATGTAAAATGCAACCAAGCTGGAATAGTAGTGTGTTACACCCATTTTGCCCATATGTAAATGACTACACAAGATACAGAGTACCAGGGAATGTCAGTCCACTGTGCAGAATCAGTATGTTATGCATTGCTTATCTGTAATTGTCATCATACCAGGATTTGTCACACACGCACAAAACTACAATCTATTTTATTTACACAACATAAATAAAACTGGATGGGGAAATGCTATAGCTCAGACTATAGCAGCCCAACAGTCTGTCCCATTTAAGAAAGGCCGCTGCAGATAATCTTCCTGGAAGCAGGCCTTATCAATTGGGCCCTACCAAATTCTTGGTCCATTTTGGTCAACTTCACGGTCATAGGATTTTAAAAATTGTAAATTTCATGATTTCAGATATTTAAATCTGAAATGTCTCAGTGTTGTAACTGTAGAGGTCCTGACCCAAAAGCGAGTTGTGGGGGGGGAGTCGCGGGGATATTGGGGGGGGGGGGGGAGGGGGTCCACGGTATTTCCACCCTTACGTGTGCACTGCTGCTGGCGGTGGTGCTGCCTTCAGAGCTGGGTGGCCAGAAAGTGGTGGCTGCTGGCTGGAAGCCCAGCTCTGAAGGCAGTGCCACCTCCAGCAGCAGTGCACAAGTAAGGATGGCATAATATGGTATTACCACGCTTACTTGTGCACTGCTGCTGGAGGGGTGCTGGGTGCCTAGCCAGCAGCTGCTACTCTCTGGCTGCCCAGCTCTGTAGGCAGCGCAGAAGTAAGGGTTGCAGTACGATCCCCCTACAATAACCTCATGACCCCCCATTTGGGTTGCGACCCCCAGTTTGAGAAACACTGGTCTCCCCTGTGAAATCTGTATAGTATAAGGTAAAAGTATACAGAAGACCAGATTTCACAAGGGAGACCAGATTTCACAGTCCGTGATGCATTTTTCACGGCCATGAATTTATTAGGGCCTTACTTATCAACACTAATGAAACCTGTCTTTGTCCTAGCCCTGTTAACAACATTTATTGTTAACAATAACATTTATTGGATTTCTGTGTTTATCCAGGGAAGAAGGGGTAAATGGCAGAAGGTCCTAGTTCTGAGACTATTTAGAGCCACTTAATTCAGTTTTTAAAAAGAAGTAATTATTCTCTAAAACCAGATAAATGGAGCTGATTTCAGCAAGGGACAATCGGGGTCACAGATGGATCCATCAGGCTGGGCGAAGGCTGCTCAGAAAGCCCACTCGAGTTCTGATGGGCTTTGATCCTGTAGTTTAGACATATATGTGCCCAGTGTTCTTCCATAGGGGTTGTTCTAGAGTGCAGAATCAGTTTTCAGTCAGTCATTCACTCCCAACCATTAGAGAAGCGTTTATATGAAAACTACTTAGATCCATTCCCCTCCTCCAGAACAATGTTCACTTGAACTAATCCTTCCTTTAATTTCTAAGGCTAGGTCTACACTACCCGCCTGAATTGGCGGGTAGAAATCGACCTCTCGGGGATCCCCGAATCGACGCTCTTACTTCACCAGCGAAGGTGGGAGTAAGCGCCGTTGACAGGAAGCCGCAGAGGTCGATTTTGCCACCGTCCCTACAGCGGGGTAAGTCGGCTGCGATACGTCGAATTCAGCTACGCTATTCTCGTAGCTGAATTTGCGTATCTTAAATCGCCCCCCCCCCCCCCCCCGTAGTGAAGACGTACCCTAAGGATCTGAGGTCTGCTTAGCCCTGTCTCCTGGCTTTAGCATCCTCTTCTAATGCCGTAAAGGGGATAACAGATTTATAAATCCTGTCCAGAAGAGGAGCCGTCTCAGAAGTCCAGAATTGCATATACTAAAGTTTCCTGCTCTCTATTTAGAGGTACCTCTGATTCTCTTTCTTAGATAAACTTTTCATATGACTTTTTCCTGCAGTGCTGTGGGGTTCTGGCATGATTTTAAGTAAGTCTCTGGGGCTCTATGAAGCTTCTGGCCAATAACTGAAGAGGCAGACTTTACAATGTTATACCAGGTAGCCACAAGAAAAGTGATAACTTCCCTCAAATGTCCTTCCCCTAAATGTCGCTCTAAGCTAGAATCTTACATTAAAAAAATAAAATAACAAAAAACCACAATCCTCTTGAATCCATTATCTTGTGGATGACTTCTCCTCTGATGGGAATGAGGAAAAGCAGAGACCTGGGGTAGTGGAATCTACTTCTAGTTCTCTGTATGACTCTGATTACTTTTCATGATGTGTATGGGATTTGAGGACTCTAGCAGCAAGGTTTCTGGCTAAACTAGCCTGGTTTTTGGCACTTAACATGTTATCTAGCTGTAATAATTGTCAGGAACTTACTTGTCTTATAGTGAGAGAGCACAGAGTGCCAGGGATAAAAGGACAAAGTTCATATTCTTTGTGTGCTTTTTGGGGGAGGGCTAGGTGCTGTCTTAATTTTGAATTTCTTGACCTCCTGATTTTAGGTGTGTCTTTGTTTGTAAAAGTATTTGGTATATGCACTTGAAAAATCAGGCACATTAATTGTACTCATCTAAGCTATTTAGTTAAACCTGTGATCAGAAGGTATCCAGTCCTGGAAAAATTACTAGTTGAAGTTAATTGTAAAGACCTGTTCAGCTTTTCTCAATCACAGCAAGGTATCCCTCTCCGTTTACCAAGAAGTTATGTGAAATATGATTCATACACTGATGTATAAAGTACTTTCACCCTCCTCTTAAAACATTTTAACACACTGGCTTTAGTGATTTTATTTACTTTGACAATGGAGCTTACATGTATTGATGAGAAGTAATAAATATCTAGCTGTTAGGAATGTTACTCATTTTTACCTTAGTGGAAAAATGGATAATCTGAATGAATCCAAGAGGTGAGAGATTCTGTGCAGCTAGTTTTAACTGCAGCATAGAACTTGCAGTCCAGCGAGAATGGGATTTAGGGCTTGGCTACACTTGCAGATGTAGAGCGCTGGGCGTTAAACCAGCCTTCTGCGACTGCAGAAGGGAAAACACTGCCGTTTGTTTACACTGTCAGCTGCAAGTGCACTGAAGTGGCCACATTAGCAGCTCTTGCAATGCCACAAAGAGCAGTGCATTGTGGTAGCTATCCCAGTGTGCAAGTGGCTGCAAGGTGCTTTTCATATGGGGGTGAGGGGGTGAGACAGGGAGTGTGTTGTGTGTATGTGGGGGGAGAGACAGTGTATTTTGGGGGGCTGAGAGCATGTCAGCATGCTGTCTTGTAAGTTCAGACAGCAGCAGACTCCCCCTTATGCTCCCCTCCCCCACACTCACAACAGCAGCATTCCATACTAATGGTTTGCTTTGTCCCGGAGCAGATAAGCATGCCGGCTGTCAGAAACAGAGCTTTGAAAGGGGATATCCGCGTGCCTGCAGCCAATTTCAAAACAATGAGAAGAGTGGCCACTTGACGTCAGGGGATTATGGAATGTTTCCGAAGGCCAGCCACAGCATGGTAATGCAACACGTCGTCCACACTAACACCCAGGCATTTCAGCTGGGGTGCAGCAAGCTTTATGCTTCTTGTGGAGGTGGATTACTAGGAGCGCTCTAGCTGCAGAGTCCAGGCGCTCTACATGCCTTGCCAGTGTGGACACCTCAGGAGTTAGGGCTCCCGGGGCTGCTTTAATGCGCTCTAACTTGCAAGTGTAGCCAAGCTCTAAGGGGGCCTCAAGCCACCTTTGTGCCCACCCAGTTCAGGATTGCTATGTGAGCAAAACAGCCCTGATGTAACTTGTACATTCTTGACAGACTGCCTAACCTATATCAACCTGTTTCCGGTTGCTCATGGTATGGGCAGCAGCGCTACTCAGTCCCAGTGCTGCAGCCCTGCCACCAACATGTTATCTTCAGTTTCTACCCCAAGTGAATTCTCTCCAGTTGGATCAGGATTTTTCAGAGCCCATTTATGCTCCTGCAGCCTCTTGACTTAGTGGACAGGGGTGAAAGAGGGTGTAAGACTCTTGGCCAAGCTGTCTAATTGTTTGAACAAGGTATGTCTCTCCTAGCAAAACAGTACTAGGCTCATAGCCTAAACTCTTTAATATGTGATATTGACATGTTGTTCTTTCAGTAGTTGTGTGTGGTGTTTTCTAAAAAAAAAAAAAAAATTCCTCATGTAACTATAGAAGTTGTTGTCACCCATGTGAAGTCTAATCCTTTTTTGTACTCTATGTTGGCCTCAGTGTCTTGGGATGGTGACTTCCACAGGCTGAATATACATTGTTTCTTTTTAAAAAATACAAACAACCTTTTCAGTTTTAAATGTCTTTACATTGGATGCTAACTTGTATTTGAAAAGGGTAAATAGAAACTCCCAACTTACCTTCTGTATGCCATTCATTGTTATATACTTTTGCCATATTCTCTCTTTTAGCTCCTCCCTAAACTTAACGGTCCCAGTATTTTCAGTGTCTCGTATGTCAGTCTTTCCATATATCTAATCCTTTGTCACTAATACTTGATCCCCTTCTACTTGTGTTATATCTACTTTGAGGCAGGGTGATGAGAGCTAATCATGGTATTAAAGATGAGGTCCATTTACTTATATGATAGAAAAATGATACTAAAAATGTTATACTATCCCGTTCTTTTATAATTTTATCCTCTTGCTTACTTATTTGACCAGTGGTGCATATTGCACTATCCACAGTAATGTCCAGTGGTAAAATCTTGACCCCATTAAATCAGTGAGTGTTTTGTTGTCTACTTCAGTGAAGCCAGGATTTTATCCTGGTTTTTTTTCCCCCTGAGTGATCACAGTTAACTTGCAACCCAACAATGTGCATGAGTACTTAATTTTTTTCCCTTCCAGTATGTATTACCTAGTGTTTAGTAAGACTGAATTTCATCTCCTAATAATGACCATTCACCATTCAAGCGGCTTGCACACCCCTGGAAAGGAGACACACACCACTGCATGGAAGGGACTCTTGTCCGGAAGTGTGTGAGCTGCTTGCATACAGTAGTGCAACCAGGGACAGCTGCCAATGAATTTGGTGCCCACCCCAGTGGGCAGGACGGTACAGCCACACTGGAGTAGCTGCCCACGCGAGGCTCTGGCTCCTGTGAGTGGTGGCCCAACATGCTGCTGCTTTTGCCACTAAGGTTCCCGGTAGAGCCCTGCAGCTCCGCGGATATCCAGTTTATATCTGTGGATTAAAAATTTTGTATCTACAAAGGGCTCTACCCATGAATAGTTAGTTTCCCTAATAGATTTTTAGAAGGAACTTTGTTGGAAGCATTTTAAAACCACAAATAAATTGTATCAACCACTTCTCCTTTATCCACTGTTTTATTGACCTTCTCAAAAAATTCCGGTAGACTAATTTGTAAACCCTTCAGAAGAAGAATGGTTTGTGTGTGTCCTGGGTCTTATAGGTGCTACTGCAGTACAGATACTAATAATGGATTTGAGAGGCACAATTTTCTTTGTCTGTTTGATCACATGTTGATCCTGGTGTTCTATAACTGTTTCTACCAATTTACTTGGTACTTTTTGGAAAGGGGGACAATATGTAACAATGAGGACTAAATGCCTATCAAATAATAGTTTTTTTAAAAAAAAGGAAGTCCTTATTGGAGTTAAAAATAGAAAAAGTCATCAAAAATTGCAGTTCTTTTACAGCATTATTATTTATGAATCCAGCATCTCACAGAACAGTAGAGATGTGTACCATGCTCCAAACAGCTCACTGTTGAAGGTCCCGATCCTGCAAAGACTTGTGCAGGGGGGATCTTCACTTAGGTAGATGAGTGGTCCCCCCGCTAAGTTAAATGAGCCTATTCATGTGCATAAAATTAAGCACATGTAAATTTTTGCAGGACCACAGCCTAAATAGGTAATGTGAGAGAAGGATCAAAACACAAACTATTTTGACATGATGATAGGCATAAGTCTTGTCAATTTCTTGACTTTATTTCAGTATAACTGACTTAATTCCTTTTTCCCATGTGTGCGAGTGCCTCAAAATGTGTACCACATCAGCCTTGCTGCCTGTTGTTGTTCCTCCTAAATACAGAAAGTCCTCCTTTAAAACAGAGATGTAGGGCTGAGTATGACAGACAAACAAAAAGAACAAATAGCCAAGTAGCAGGTGTTGGTGTTCAGAGGTAGGATCCTGTTTCCTGGATATGGGACCAGTAGTCTTCATGGACAGTCTTGTCATCTTGCCATCCCTCAACATGAACTTTGACTGAACAGTTTATTTGTTTTATTACTTGTTTAAAGTTTCAGTCTGAAATGTATGTTTACCCTAATGTGCTAAACTCCTAGAAAAAGGGACTTGTAATGCAAACTGGAATAATCTGAATGATGCCATTGATATAAAGTATCTGATCATGAGTCCTTATTTCTATAAAGCAGTGTTTCCCAAACTTGGGACGCCTCTTGTGTAGGGAAAGCCCCTGGCGGGCTGGGCTGGTTTGTTTACCTGCCCCATCTGCAGGTTCGGCCAGTTGCGGCTCCCACTGGCCGCGGTTCACTGCTCCAGGCCAATGGGAGCCGCTGGAAGCAGCGGCCAGTACGTCCCTCGGCCCGCGCCCCTTCCAGCAGTTTGGGAAATACTGCCATAAAGAATAGATTGCTATACTTTGCAGGTGTTCAGCTACGTGCTTTTGTCTGGCATTTAGCTTAGTAATAGTGATAGTTTGGCTCTGTAACAAATAGTTGCCTAATAAGAGTTGTAGTAGTCCAGATACACGCCCTGATCATGGGAGCCCTGGGCTCGTGGGACCCCCACAATGGGCCGGTACTGAGAGCGTGTGGAGTCGAGCGACACTACGCCCGGCTCATGAGACAGCTCATGGTGTCCGGCACCGTCAGGTGGTCCAGGGACATCTATACGGAACACATCACGGGACACCATCAATACTACGTTGAGTACTCAAGAACACCGACCAGGGAAATAACCCACTTCCTTCCCTGATGAGCCAAGGGATGCACCCCACCCATGTACTTATTCGCAACACTGATACTGACTTGGACTCTTTATACATTCCATGGGTGGCGTACCCGAGCCCACTTATCCACTGACACTTTAAAAAACCCCGCTTCCCAATCTGGGTCTATGCTGGTTATGTGATATGTAATCCCTCATAACTCAAGACGGACCCCAGATGTACAGTACCTTCCCTCTTAACTTGTGTATATTTAATTTTAAACATTAACTTTAATAAAAATTTTAAATCTTTACTACTAGTCTAGTTGCAGATAGTGAGTGAAAACACTACAGCATCCACAGTTCTGCTCATTTTGCATTTTTTTTTTTTTAAAGATACGATTTCATTAGACCCTTTTTTTGGTCAGACATCTTGTCTCTGCGTTGTGCATCTGTTCTTCAGCATAGAAGTGTACAGCATGTGACGTAAAGATTAACAGGATTTTCCACTTTGACCATTATTACCAGTTTAGAGAGAGTTTTCAGAACCAGAGGTCCATACTTAATTGCATACTTACATTTGTATGTATGGCTATGTCTACACAACCGCGTAAGTTGACCTACGCTACGCAACTCCAGCTACGTGAATAATATGTGTAGCTGGAGTCGACATACCATAGGTTGAGTTACCATGGGGTGTCTACACCGCGGGGGGTCGATGGAAGAAAATCTCCCGTTGACTTATCTTACTCTTCTCGTTGGAGGTAGAGTACAGGGGTTGACTGGAAAGCGATCTGCAGTAGATTTGGCGGGTCTTTATTAGACCCACTAAATCGACCGCCAGTGGATTGATCTTAGAGCATCAATCCCTGCCATAGTGTAGACCTGCCCTGAAATTACTACAAATCATGGATGGCATTTGCACATAGCTAGGTAGGTGCCTCAAAAAACATGTGGGTCTGCGACTACCTATCTTTGATCCACTGTTACAGTAATTATTCACAAAAATGTAGGTGCACAATTTTATACATATTTTTGTGCCATTTTAGGCTTCCTGTTTTGAGAACTTGGCTCTCAGGGGACTGTTACTCTTTGATATTTCGCTTTTACTCCATTGAGATAAAGAAAATATTTTAAATGATTAGCATATATTAAATAACATGCAAATATGAAGAATTTATATACAGATCTATAATTTAAGGAACTAAAACTGTTCTCTTTAATACAATGCATCTGAAGAAGTGAAGTTTTTTACCTACGAAAGCTTATGCCCAAATAAATCTGTTAGTCTTTAAGGTGCCACCGGACTCCTTGTTGCTCTTTAATACAGTAATCTCAGTTATAACTTTCTGTTTCAGCAATTTTGAAGATTAAAACTTTAAAAACATTCTATTTCAGCCTCAGAAAAAGAAACAAAAAGACCCGAAGGTATGGAGTTTTGGACACCAACATAGAAAATATGGAGTTGACTCCATTAGAACAAGATGATGATGATGATGATACAACATTGTTTGATGCCAATCATCCTCGAAGGTTAGTGTTTAGAAGTTCAGTGTACTCTTATAGGAGTGGAGGAATGATGATGGTCAAGCAACTTCACTACATGTTCAAAAGCACAGCACGCATTGTACGTACTAATTTTCAGATGAAGTAGTTAGGCCCGGAGCATCACGCTTATTCGACAAAGGGACAAATTACAATTTTACATGGGGTCAGTGGCTTTTACATGTGGTTGCTTTATCTGGACTCTCAGTTTATATTCGGAAAATATGAAAGTCTGGTGGGCCACGTAAATGCAATAAATGTGAGCCTAAATTTAGGGATTCTTTAAAGTGGCTTAGTTTTCAGAAGTTGTGTACATGCACAATCTTGGCTTCAATGTGAGTTGGAGATGCTAAACACAGGCACTTTAATCTACATATAGGAACCTAACTGTTTCTAATTCAGACTTCACTGGGGTAGATAGCAGGGGAAACTGGCATAATTATTAAAAATCTAACTTTGTTGCCTTTGGGTGTATGTGCCACTATCTTCCTCACTTCTACGTAGAAAAAATGTGTGGTTCGCAATTCTGTGCCTAAATCCAGTGCTTGGGGTTATGTGAAAATTTTATTTTCTCTCTTGTAGCTAGAGATAGGGAAGGTACTTTAATAGGCTTTCCAATAAATGCCAACGAGGTGGCATGATTTAAATTTTTTCAAGTGTACAAGGAGTCTAAGCTGCGCTTAGATACAAATACCCATTCTTGGCATCTGCGGCTGTAAAGTTACTTTGTACTCCTGTAAATGAGTCTTGTGTAAAGCAAGGAGGAATCTGAAATGCTTTCAAGTTCTGCTTCATGAAGAGATTAAACGTTATCTTATATGCCGAGAAGTACAGTATCTGATCTAAAAGAAATGTGTAGCTGGTGCAGGACAGCTTAAAATACTAAGCTCAACATATAAAAAAGAACTGTGTAAGCTCAAAAACTTCTCTCCCACCAACAGAAGTAGGTCCAATAAAAAGATATTACCTTGTCTCTCACCCACCTTGTCTCTCACATAGTGGTGAGGCAGATTAATGTTTGTCAAACGTAATGCTGTAGACCGCTCCAATCTGTCACATGCAGGAATTACCTTTGGAAAACAAAAGTACAGATACACATCTATTTCCTGTATATATTTTTCTTTGTTTTGGCATGACTGTCTAATTTTTTTCCTCTTAGAAATCTTTTGCAGATTATATTAGATTTTGACACTGCAGTGTATGTATCAAATGTTCTCACTATCACACTTTCTACCTTTGTAGGTCATTCTCTAAACTTAATTCACGTTCTACAAATATGCCAAAAATCAAATCCATTGAAGCTTACTGTGCACTAAGAGAAACCATCTTCTGTGCCCTATTTTTTTAACACCTTTACTTTTCTTGTCTTTTTGGTAGTTATTAGGTTGGTTTCAAAGTCATTGTAACTATTCAATATTTGTTTTTTTTTTATTTTGGTGCTTAGAATTTAGAAAGGCCTCTATTTTTATGACTTCCATATATTTTTCTATCTTTATGGATCAAATTGCCCAATGTTAACACTTAGACCGTAAGTCTTCTAAACCAGTATGTTTATATTTAGTAAATTATTCCATTATATGAGAGCTAATTAATTTAATACTACTGTATCTAATTTTTCATAGTATTCCTGTCATTTCATTGTAGACTTAGACATTTCTGAGATTGCTCACATCCTATAATTCGGTGGTCTTCAGCAAAGCATCTTCATTAAAAACAGTTAAATTGCCACAGATTCTCTTAGCTATGCAACCTGTCATGAAGTACCTAAATCTAAGTGCAAAGCAGATTGCAGTATCTGCAGTAGAGCAGTGTATCTTTCTCCCTTGACAGAATAAATGAGGAGGAAACGGAGAAGAGAACTGCTGACACAAGTGTGTTGGAAAATCAAGGCTGCCTTCATTTTGCCAGCCAAAAAGGTGTGATGTAAAAGGTGTATATGGGCGTCCTTAGCAGCCTGAGAGCTAAATATATTGCTGTACAGTGCAAAAACCAAAGGGACAAATTTGACAGTTGATTAAATCTGAATGGGATTGTACCAAATATCTAGTCAGTTTTAATGAGATGTTCAGTACTGTAAATCATATTTGTTCCCCTTCAAAATATACCTCTGGAACTTAGGTTGCCAGGGCAGTGGCTAGAAGCTGGAACCTTCCTTCCAACAGTTCAGAGATAATAAACTCTTAAATTCATAAAATAAATAATTAAAATTGCTCATTTGAAAAACGTTTTGTTGTCTTTAGAATGACAGCTGTTACCCACATTTAATTTATCTGCTTATACAGCTATATATTCTGGCAGCTATTAATGTAAATAAGTAACACAATGGGGAACATATCTTGCTGCTGAAGATTTTAATAAGATGCTTCAACCACAAAATAGAACCAGCTATTTTGTTCTGAATCTAAGAAAACTAAAGAAAATAGTGATGGTTATGGGAACCAACCATATCATGAATCTGAAAGTAAGAATTGTCCCTTGATGCAGTTGTTTGATACAAAGAGACTATCCATTGTAAAATTCACACTACTACTTTGAGGTGGCATTTTTATAAGAAAATTTAACAAAATGTGACTTCTCCATGGTAAAACAATGATTATAGCACCATACTAGCAATGCAATGGAAAGTGTTACACACTTAGAAATCAGTTATATACTTCACAGTTTGAAGTGATTTAGGTGCCACAGTGATTGGAACAGTATCAGAACCTAGATAGAAAAGCATTTTTAAAAATCTGTGTTACTAATGACGTCCTTGCAGAGCCCAAAGCAAAATTTCTTTTCAGTTTTGTCTATCTTCAGTCTTTTTTTTTTTTTAAATACTCTTATTCTTACATGGATTAAGGGATTTTTGACCCATCCTATACTTGCTGTATTATATACCAGGAAGGTGGTGATATCATGCTCATGCTCTGTTTTGCAATCACAGGTGCTTGCTTCCATTTTTGTAAAAGGAGACTGCAGCTTACTGTCTGCTCTGTAGAGTTGCTATACTCCACAAGGCTGAAACCTCAAGAGCTTACTAGGTTGCAGAGTCTGAGTTCTGCAAGAATAGTGATTTGAGACAGAGTAACTCTGGACAACCTAACCAAACTTAAGTTAACATAGAGCAGTGATACTCAGACCTAAGAGCCAAATTAGCTATCAACCTTACCCAAAAGAGCCACCGTAGTGTGAATTGTTTCATTTACTATATCTGTCTATATATTATTCTTACAGCACAATGACTGACCAAGTATTATTATTTTATCAACTATCCTTGGTTAATAACATAGTAAAAGCATCCCAATTGGTTAATAATTAAATCACAGATTGTTATAATATCATGTGTCTTTTGCATTTTTTTTCAGCACATTAAAGAGCCACTTGCGGCTCACGAGCCTCAGTCTGAGTATCACTTACCTAGAGTTTCAGTTAACCAATTTAGAAAATCATAGTTGTACTATGTACACAACACAGACATAGCATAAATAATATCTCCGAAAGAGAATAGCCTGCTAAACATTCATATTTAAGGTAAAAGTGTTGCAGAGAACTGAACTTGTTCTTTTATGTGTCTTGCAAAGGAAAGAGCTACAAAGTCCTAATTCATTATTCAAGTGCCTTGAGCCACCATCTCAGGATGAAAAGCTAGGGCAAGTGGCTTCCAGGGTCTTCCAATTTCATCCAGTCAATAATATAAGAAAAGATTAATCTTGAAAATCTACGTTACTCAGAGGTTTGTTACATTCTCTCATATTGCACAATTTATTTAACCTAATAGAGAAACTCTCAACCTTTGCAAGAGGTTGATTCAGCAGCTTATTAGGACCCCTCTTTCTCCCCTTCCTTCTTCCCCCCATTCCCCCTTTTTCTTGTCTTGCAATGTTTTCCTACATCGTTTGTTCAGGTAAACCATTTGAGTTATCTCTATAGAGTAAAATTTCAAATAGTTGCTGCTAAATTAACATTGCCATTTACACACAGCATTTTACTGAGTATTGCTGCTCAGTGGCATTGTTTGGAGGGTTAGTGCAGAAATTTGAAACCTGGGTATAGGATACTTAAAAAGTGCATCTTCATGATTAGGAGCATGTTGACTCTGGTTAGACTTTTGGTAGGTTCGTGGCAAGCACTGGTGTAATTAATTAAATCTTTTGAAACTCGTCACTTTTCAAACAGTATGTTTTAATGATTATCAGGATCTGTATTATTCTTAAAGGAATGACAGGTAAGGATTTAAAGGCCTAGAGAGTTGATTTAGGGAAGGAGGAGAATCTTGCAGATGCCTGTACAGAAGGCACCTGGTGCATCTGAACATCTGGCTTACTGATGTAATTTTACTTCCAATGTTTTTTTTAATCATTGGTGCTGTTGATGTGCACAAAATCTTTATCATAGAGATCTGCTGCAACTCCAACCTCGATTGTACAGGAAAACTTTTTTTTTTTAATGGATAAACCCTTTTCTGTTCTACAGACTGATTCATTTATTTTTTTATTGTTTAGGTAAAAACAAATTGCCACATGCTACAGTGAAATTAAAATTGTAACACAAAAGAAAATTTCATATTTAAGGATAATTCTCTGGCTATAATGTATGTAGGGTGTACTTCAGTATTGCAAGAATCCAGTGACTGACATATGATTTCATTTTGTATAGCATCTGTTAACTATCCAAAAACAAATTGGAGTTAAGTAGTTGCCTAATTTAAAATAAAAAAATGGACGTGAACAAGAGAAATAAGAAAGAATAACTTTTTGAAAATAAATGGTGTTCCTGAGGCAAAGGGTACGTCTATACTTACCCGCTGGTTCGGCGGCAAGCAATCGATCTTCTGGGATCGATTTATCGCGTCTTGTCTAGACGCAATAAATCGATCCCGGAAGTGCTCGCCGTCGACGCCGGTAATCCTGCTCCGCGAGAGGAGTAGGCAGAGTCGACGGGGGAGCCTGCCTGCCGCGTGTGGACCCGCGGTAAGTACCTTTAAGTTCGAACTAAGATACTTCAACTTCCGCTACTTTATTCACGTAGCTGAAGTTGCGTATCTTAGTTCGAACTGGGGGCTTAGTGTGGACCAGCCCTAAGATTGCCTACAGGTTTTTCTAGCTGGGAGGAGTTACAAAGGTTTAGGTGCTTGCACTATGTCAAGTTTGTGTGAAATAATTGTGGGGAGGCTGGTGCTAGGTAGAAGGGGACTAAAGAAAAAGTATGTGAGGTAGGCTGGAGTTTGTCCATTGAGGGCTTTATGAACAAGGAGGGCAATTTGGAACTGTCCCCTGAAACAAATGATTGAGCTAGTAGAGTTAGTTGAGGTTGATTTGGAACTGCAATTTGACATACATATAAGTAGCCAGCCAGCAGTACTGAAAACTGAAACCATGTTCCCGATAACAATCAGTTGTGGGATACTTTGATAGCTGTAGACAAATGTCATGGAGAAATAGGTGTTTTTGTCTTATTTTACAGAACAGATAAAATACAAGGCTGTAGATTGCTCCTTCAGAAAGACTTGCCACACTGGTTCTCTAAAATAACAGAACACAGTGTAAAACAAACACCTGACAACTTGTGTTAGAGAATACTTGTTGGCATTCATATTACTTACAAAAGTCCCAGAGGTTAGAATATAGCCCTCAGAGTATCCTCATCAACAAGATTTACAAGAGCAAGCATCTGCTTTGTGCAGCTGAAACTTCCTGATGTGAGCCAGCCATGAAGTTTACTGCTGAAGTTGTGAATCCAAAAAAAAAAAAGCCTTTGTTACTTAGGGTATGTCTACACTACGAGAGTAGTTCGATTTTACTTAAATCGAATATGTGGAATCGATATTACAAAGTCGAACGTGTGTATCCACACTAAGGACAGTAATTCGACTTTGTGAGTCCACACTAACGGGGCAAGCGTCGATATTGGAAGCGGTGCACTGTGGGCAGCTATCCCACAGTTCCCGCAGTCCCCGCTGCCCATTGGAATTCTGGGTCAAGCCCCCAATGCCTTCTGGGGAAAAAAATGTGTCGAGGGTGGTTTTGGGTAACTGTCATCATCCAACCGTCACTCCCGCCCTCCCTCCCTGAAAGCGCCGGCGGGCAATCAGTTCATGCACTTTTCTGGTGAGTGACAGCGCGGACGCCACAGCACTGCGAGCATGGAGCCCGGTGCGACAATCGCTGCAGTTATGGCCGTTGTCAACACCTCGCACCTTATCATCCACCTTTTCCAGAGGCAGATGCTGAGAAATTGGGTGAGGAGGCTACGGCAGCGTGGTGAGGACATGAAGTCTTAGAGTGGCACAGACCTCTCGCAAAGGACGGGACCCCGCGCCGAGGACATCATGGTGGCAATGGGTCATGTTGATGCTGTGGAATGGCGATTCTGGGCCCAGGAAACAAGCACGGACTGGTGGGACCACATAGTGCTGCAGGTCTGGGATGAATCACAGTGGCTGTGAAACTTTCGCATGCGGAAGGGAACTTTCCTGGAACTTTGTGAGTTGCTGTCCCCTGCCCTGAAGCGCAAGGACACTCGGATGCGAGCAGCCCTGAGTGTCCAGAAGTGAGTGGCCATAGCCCTCTGGAAGCTTGCAACGCCAGACAGCTACCGGTCAGTTGCGAACCACTTTGGCGTGGGCAAATCTACCGTGGGGGTTGCTGTGATGCAAGTAGCCAACGCAATCGTTGAGGTACTGCTGTCAAAGGTAGTGACCCTGGGAAACGTGGAGGTCATCATAGATGGCTTCGCCGCGATGGGATTCCCAAACTGCGGTGGGGCTATAGATGGAACTCACATCCCTATCCTGGGACCGGACCACCAGGCCAGCCAGTACATTAACCGAAAGGGCTACTTTTCAATGGTGCTGCAAGCACTGGTGGACCATAGGGGACGTTTTACAAACATCAACGTCGGATGGCCGGGCAAGGTTCATGACGCTCGTGTTTTCAGGAACTCTGGTCTGTTTAGACGGCTGCAGGAAGGTATTTACTTCCCGGACCACAAAATAACTCTTGGGGATGTGGAGATGCCTATAGTCATCCTCGGGGACCCAGCCTACCCGCTAATGCCCTGGCTCATGAAGCCCTATACAGGCGCCCTGGATACTGAAAAAGAACTCTTCAACTACCGGCTGAGCAAGTGCAGAATGGTGGTGGAGTGTGCTTTTGGACGTCTCAAGGGGAGATGGAGAAACTTACTGACTCGCTCGGATCTCAGCGAAACCAATATCCCCATTGTTATTGCAGCTTGCTGTGTGCTCCACAATCTCTGTGAGAGCAAGGGGGAGACCTTTATGGCGGGGTGGGAGGTTGAGGCAAATAGCCTGGCTGCTGATTACGCCCAGCCAGACAGCCGTGCGATTAGAAGAGCCCAGTGGGACGCGCTGTGCATCTGGGAGGCTTTGAAAGCTAGGTTGCACAGTGAGCAGGGTAACCTGTGACTATTAAGTTTGTTTACAGAGAAGCTGAACCTGCCCACATTTCCTTACCCAGTGAATGTTCACTATCCTCTCCAGTCACATACCCCATTCACCCCGTTCCCCCCCTTCCAACACACCTTTAAAAATAAAATCACTGGAAATTTGTTAATGAACACAGTTTTCTTTATTACTGTTTTCGCAGTAAAGTGTTGAAACTGGGACGCAGACTGTGGTGGGGAGCGGGTGTAGTGTAGTGATGCAAATGACGCTTCTAAACTCGAGGAATGACAGGCTCCTGCTCCTAGAGTGGTCCGCACTGGTGGACTGGTTGTTTCAACGGAGCCTGCCACCCCTCCTGTTCAGGACTCTGTGTGTGGGGGCTATGTGACTTTGTGGCAGGGGGAGGACGGTTACAGATCCCCTGCTGCGTGGCTCTGTGATCCAGGTTAAGGACCGCTGCATAAGATCTCTAACCGCCCTCCCCCGCCACAAAGTCACATAGCCCCCACACACACACACAGAACATGAAAACCACCTCACAGACTGACCAGGGTGCCTAGTGACTGCAATGTGTGTGTGACCTGCTACTGAACCTGCCCCCGCGTCTGTACCCTGGTAAAGGTGACTGTCCTGTCCAATTACCAACCACCTTCCCCCCCCTTCAAACAGACTCTCCTCTAAAAGAACATGATGGAAACAGTAATTAACAGAAACGTATTTTTTATTAGCAACTACACACTTAGGGGATGAAACTGGGACGGGGGCTTGGGTGAGGCGGGAAGGAAAGGACTTATCAAATTTTGGGGAATGACAGCCTTCTGGTACTTGAGCGGTCTGCAGGGGTGGAGTGAGAGTTTTCACGGACTCTGCTGCCCCTCCTTCTTGGGACTTTGGGTGAGGGGGTTATGGGACTTTGTGGCGGGGGAGGGCGGTTACAGATAGACTGCAGCGGGGCTCTGTCCTCCTGCCTCCGGTCCTGCAGAACATCCACAAGGCGCCGGAGCGTGTCCGTTTGCTCCCTCATTAGTCCAAGCAGCGTTTGAGTCGCCTGCTGGTCTTCCTGCCGCCACCTCTCCTCCCGTTCAATGTGTGATCGATGGATTTGGGACATGTTCTCCCTGGGTCTGCTGGGCTGCCTTGGCTCGGGAGCAGCCCATAAGTTCCGAGAACATGTCGTCCCGTGTCCTTTTCTTTCTACGCCTAATCTGCGCTAGCCTCTGGGAGTGTGATGCCAGGGTAGGTCGGGAAACAGTCGCAGCTGTGGGATGGGAAAAAGGGAGTGAATTCCTCGGAAAGATAAATTTTGTTGTGAACAAAGAACATAGTCTTTCTCTGTGAACAAGACCATGCACAGCACCTATCACATGCGCACTCAGGACAAGGTCGAATTTTCGGCCTTCGCATTCAGTGCCTGGGGTCTTGCAGTGCAGATCTGACAAGCGGGGCAGGACAGCGGAATTTGGGTAGCAGGCTGACATGGTAAGCTGTAGACTTGTGGCTGCTTAAAACTTTAATAATAGCACTGGCCTCCTTTCACGTTCAAAGCAATGCTCCTAGCGTTGGCCAGTTCCGGCTGCCAGCAATCCGGCAAGCATGAACTCTGCCCCTGTCCCACCCCCTCGCGGCTGTCCCAGGAAAAGATCCCTGTATGCTGCCCCTCTCCCGCCTCCACCGCGTGGCTGTAAACCGCCGGTTACAGTTCTGTAAAGGAACAGGCAAGCAGTCCCAATACTAACATTCCCCTACCTAATTCAAAGCAGGTCACCATGAGCGACATCACTCTGATGAGGATTTCAGAGACCGAGAAAGAACGGATGCTTTGTGAAAGCCTGCAAAGACCAGGGCCGTATGCCGCCATGCTCTGCAAGGCAATGATCCCGGAGTACTTGCTGATAGCCTGGCGCAGAAACGTTTCCTACTGTGGAGGACACAATAAGGCCGCTCTCCCAAGGAACCTCATGCAAAGGCTTTCCAATTACCTCCAGGAGAGCTTCATGGAGATGTCCCATGAGGATTTCAGCTCTATCCCCGGACATATAGACCGAATTTTACTGTAGCTGCACTGGCAAGGAATAAACAGTAGAGCGCCTAGGGCAAACCAATCATGATAAACCGGACATTGTTAGATTTTTTTGCAGTAGTTGCACTGCCAAGGACTGAAACGTTAAGCGCCTAGGGCAAACAAATCATGAAAAACACACTGTTAATATTAATGTTCTGTTCAAAATAAATGTTTACATGTTTAAAACACTTACCGATTGATCCTTCCCCTGATTCTGGGTCCGGGTTAACACCTGGGGACGGTTGGTAGGGGATCTCTGTGAGGGTGATGAAGAGATCCTGGCTGTCGGGGAAATCAGCGTTGTAAGCGCTGTCGACTGCCTCGTCCTCCTCATCTCCTTCCTCATCTTCCCTGTCTGCTAACATCTCCGAGGAACCGGCCATCGACAATATCCCATCCTCAGAGTCCACAGTCACTGGTGGGGTAATGGTGGCGGCCGCACCTAGGATGGAATGCAGTGCCTCGTAGAAACGGGATGTCTGGGGCTGGGATCCGGAGTGTCCGTTTGCCTCTTTGGTCTTCTGGTAGCCTTGTCTCAGCTCCTTGATTTTCACGCGGCACTGCATTGCATCCCGGCTGTATCCTCTCTCTGCCATGGCTTTAGAGATCTTCTCATAGATCTTTGCGTTCCGTCTTTTCGATCGGAGCTCCGAAAGCATGGACTCATCGCCCCACACAGCGATCAGATCCAAGACTTCCCGATCAGTCCATGCTGGGGCCCTCTTTCTATTCTGAGATTGCATGGCCATCTCTGCTGGAGAACTCTGCATCGTTGCCAGTGCTGCTCAGCTCGCCACGATGTCCAAACAGGAAATGAGATTCATACTGCCCAGACAGGAAAAGGAATTCAAATTTTCCCGGGGCTTTTCCTGTGTGGCTGGTCAGAGCATCCGAGCTCGGACTGCTGTCCAGAGCATCAACAGAGTGGTGCACTGTGGGATAGCTCCCGGAGCTATTACCATCGATTTCCATCCACACCTAGCCTAATTCGACATGGCCCTGTCGAATTTAGCGCTACTCCCCTCGTTGGGGAGGAGTACAGAAGTCGAATTTAAGAGACCTCTATGTCGAACTAAATAGCTTCGTTGTGTGGACGGGTGCAGAGTTAATTCGATTTAACGCTGCTAAATTCGACATAACCTCCTAGTGTAGACCAGGCCTTAGAAATAGGGCATTTCAGTAGATCATAAGTAAACATGTTTGGATTGAAAGGAATCAGACTTGGTGTATTTGAATCTTGTGGAAACCTAATATTAGAGTTTAAAAGAAATCAGATTGACAAATCCTTGGTTCTTAAATACAATACATACTGTGCAGTACATACTATAGAATCTTAAGTCTTTAAACTATTCTTTTTGTAAAGATAAACCTAGCATGGAGAAATAATCATACTTTAAAATGCACTATTTCATCATTATACAGTATAACAGATCTAGGGAAGGATATTTTATGTATGATGCAGACTTCTTTTATCAGTATCAGTATTTTATCAGGTTTTTGGACAAGTTTAACTAGTCAGAGCAAAAATATTTTAATTTCTTTTGTTTTTAAAGGTGTTTAAAAATGTATGTGTTTAAAGATTACCACCTCTGTCTGTTCTATTGCAGATAAGTATGTGCCTTTCATTGAGAGAAATCAACAGAAAGAGGAGGTTATGCAGGAGGAATAAGAAGCCAATATATCAACAGGGTTGGGGGGGTATTTAAATAGTGTATATTATGGTATGCTTAGTTTGTTGCAATAAATACTATAACAATTTGTTGTACCTCTTTGTATATACAGAAATACTCTAAATTCAGAGGGGTTTACACTAAAATTCAAAACTATTTGGAAAAGAGAGTCCCTTTTAAAACAGGGTATTTTCTGCTTATTTTAATTCCCTATTTGTGTATATGTATGGTATACTTTTCTATACCAATCTGGAATATGTTCACTTATTTTTGCCAATGTAATATTTTAAGTCCGTATCAACAACATCATCTTATGTATGTGTGAATTCTGTAGTACGGCTAGATTTTCTGTAGTTTAGTTGAGATTCTTTCCCTATCTTGAAAAAGCTCTGTGCCAAACTACTGCCTCTTTTTTGTTTGAAATTTTTAACTAAATGAATGTGAGTTGCTGTACGTAAACATTACTTAAAACTGCCAAGTGCACCAATAAAATGTTTACAATATTCCTAACATTTTGTATGACACTTTATTTATGCAGGTTTTAAAGTTGCCTTTGATAGGATCCTGAGAAATATGGTAATGTTATGGCCATTCTAGTCAACCAGTTATGACTGATAATGGTTCCATTGGCTTCTCTAACAAATGCAGTCACACTGACGTAAAGCTGGTGTATCAGAGTGGAGACTCTGGCTCCAGGGGCCACTTTCTCAGTTAATGTAAATCAGTATAGCTACATTGACATCAGTGAAGCTACTCTGACTTCCACCCGCTGAAGATCTGGTCCTTGGTATTCAAAGCCACCCAACAAAGGTAGAGCAAGAAGCCTTCATTTAAGCCTGTAATCCTTTCTTTAAGATATTCCAAGTTAATGGAGTGGCTGATATAGGACTCCGTAAATAAAGAGTTAAAGGAGAGTCATATAACTAATGTCAATCAACATGGGTTTATGGAAAAAAGATCCTGCCAAACTAAGTTGATGATGTTTTTTCAATGAGATTACAAGTTTGATTGATAAAGGTAACAGTGTTTATGTAGTTCCTTACAGAAATTTAAGTACGTTTGACTTGGTACTTCATTACATTTTGATTTAAAAAAAAAATTAGAATGATAGAAAATTAATATGGCTCACATTACATGGATTAAAAGATGGCTAACTGATAGGTCTTGAAATGTAATTGTAAACTGGGAATCAGCATTGAAAGGGCCTGTTTCTAGTAGGGTCCCACAGGGATCGGTTCTTGGCCTTATGCCATTTAAAATTTTTATCAATGACCCGAAGAAAACATAATTATCACTGAAAGTTTGCAGATGACACAGATTGGGGGAGAGGTAAATAATGAAGAAGGTAGATCATTGATACAGAGCCATCTGGATTACTTGGTAAGCTGGACACAAGCAAACAATATGCATTTTAATGATTAATATAAATGTATACATCTAAGAACAAAGAATGTAGGCCATACTTACAAGATGTGGGACTGGATCCTGGGAAGAAGTGACTCTGGGGTTTGTGGTGATAATCAGCTGAACATGAGCTGCGCTGTGGCCAAAAGGGCTAATAAGATTCCTATGTTTATGCATCGAAGGATCATAAGTAGGAGTAGTGTGTGTGATGGGTTGGATCACAGAAACCCCCCTGGGAGCTGCCACCTGATGTGCCAAGACTACCTCTGCTCCTGTCTTTCCCTGCCAGCTCAGGACTCCAGACACTCCCGTCTGCTCCAACAAAGACCCAGGGTCTGAATTATTTGCCCCAAAGCTGCAGGTTTTCCTGAAAACAGCTCACAGAAATGTACTTGTCTTTAGCATTCAGATGCCCAACTCCCAATGGGGTCTAAACCCAAATAAATCCGTTTTACCCTGTATAAAGCTTATGCAGGGTAAACTCATAAATTGTTCACCCTCTATAACACTGATAGAAACATTTGCACAGTTGTTTGCTCCCCCAGGTATTAATACATACTCTGAGTTAATTAATAAGTAAAAAATGATTTTATTAAATAAAGAAAGTAGGATTTAAGTGGTTCCAAGTAGTAACAGACAGAACAAAGTCACCAAGCAAAATAAAATAAAATGTGCAAATCTATGTCTAATCAAACTGAATACAGATAATCTCAACCTCAGAGATGCTTCAGTAAGTTTTTTCCTCAGACTGGACACCTTCCAGGCCTGGGCACAATTCTTTCCCCTGGTACAGCTCTTGTTCCAGCTCAGGTGGTAGCGAGGGGATTCTTCATGATGGCTCTCCCACTTTGTTCTGTTCCACCCCTTTATATATCTTTTGCATAAGGCGGGAATCCTTTGGGTCTCTCTGGGTTTCCACCTCCCCCCCCCCCACCCCCCCCTACCACACACACACACTGAAAAAGCACCAGGTTAAAGATGGATTCCAGTTCATGTGACATGATCACATGTCACTGTAAGACCCCCCTAAGCCTTCATTCCTACCAGCCTGACTCACAGGAAGGCTTGCCTGCAAACAGAGCCCCAGTCCATTGTCCTGGTGATGGGAGCCATTAAGATTCCAAACCACCATTAATGGCCCACACTTTGCATAATTACAATAGGCCCTCAGAGTTATAGTTCATATTTCTAGTCCCAGATACAAGAGTGGTACATTTATACAAATAGGATGATCGCACTCAGTAGATTATAAGCTTTGTAATGATACCTTACAAGAGACCTTTTGCATGAATCATATTCCAGTTACATTATATTTACTCATTACCATATTTTTATAAAACCATATAGACTGCACAACGTCACAGAGAGGTTATTTTATTTCTGTATTTGTCACTAGTGTGACTGCTGCTGGAATACTGTGTGCAGTTCTGGTGCCCACAATTCAAGAAAGATGTTAATAAATTGAAGGGTGTTCAGAGAAGAGCCATGAGAATGAATAAAGGATTAGAACACATGCCTTATAGTGAAAGACTGAGCTTCTTCTTGAGTCTATTTAGCTTAACAAAGAAAAGGTTAAGAGCTGACTTGATTACAAGCTGTAAGTCTCTTCATGTGAGCAAATATTTAATAATGGGCTGTGCAGTCTAGCAGAGAAAGGTATAACATGATCCAATGGCTGGAAGCTGAAGCAAGACAAATAAGGTGTAAACATTTAACAGTGAGAGTAAGTAACTGTTAGAATTTACCAACGGTCATGATGGATGCTCCATCAGTGACAATTTTTAAATCAAGATTGAATGTTAGTCTAGAACATCTTGTTTAGGAATTATCAGAGGAAGTCCTATGGCCTGTGTTATACTGAAGGTCAGACTACATCGGGGGTGGAGGACCTACAGCCCCTGTGCCAGGTTCGGCCCGTTGATTAATTTTATCTGGCCTGCGGAGTGGGGTGGGGGGCTCGTCCCACTCCGCCTGCCCACCTGGCACTCCAGCCGGGGAGCGGGGTGGAGGTGTGGGGCCTTGCCAGCCCGCAAGCCCCCTACCCCACTGCCTGCCTGGTGCACCGGGTGGACAGAGCGGGGTGAGCCCCCCATCCTGACCCAATTCCCCGGCAGGAGCGCTGGGCAGGGGGTCGGAGCAGGTCGGGGCACAGGAGTGCCCATTTTTCTAGGGTCCCCCAATTGGCAAGAGCTCCTGTGTACGCCCCTTTGGCCCAGTGGGAGGAGGATGGCAGGCGAATGAGCGGCAGCCCAGCAGCGGCAGAGGAATGCTCAAAAAAGGTAGGCCTGTTGCTTGGGGAGCCAGGCCCAGCATGAGACACTGGGACGGGAGCCGTTGCCACTGGAGAGCGGTGTTTCCTCTTGGAGCTGGGTGTGCACCTGGTGCCCCAGAGGGCCCCTGTCCAGAGTGTCAATCTCCCTCTCCAAGGCCAGCTGGAGGGGGTGGGAGGGAGGCGGCCCCAATCCATCTGTCCTCTTCCCCATCGCCCACCCACCTGAAGTCGGGGCCCACCCAAGTGTCCCGTCCTTGCTACACCACTGGGCCGACCACCCCGGAGCAGGGAGAGGACAGCCCCTCTCGGTCCAGTTCTGGGGAGGAGTTCCCTCCCCTGCCCTCACCCCCAACATCCCAGGGATCCTGCACTCAGCTCTGGGCCCCCCAGAAATATACTGACAAACCGGGGGAAATTCAGAGAAGAGCCACACAACAGCACCAGGGGATGGTAGGGCTGATTTATGATGAGAACCGCATCACAGCATCTGATCCAAAGACCGGGGTAGTCAATGGCATGGGCTTTGGATCAGACCCTTGCTTTTTACTTGTGTGTGGGCCGCGATTGATTTTTTTCTCTGGGTCAATGGCCCCGATAGAAAAAAGGTTCCCCACCCCTGGACTACATGATCACAATAGTCCCTGCTGGCCTTGGAATCTATGACCTCATTTAAGAGCGCACAAATTATGTAGCTAGCAGAGCTGAAGACCATAATTAAAGAGCGCAAACAAACTAATTATGGCTGTCAAGTGATTAAAAAAAAGAATTACGATTAATTGCACTGTTAAACAATGATAGTAATCTGCCCATATGAATAGCTACGGTGTCTCAATGTGATATGGAGATTTACTAGTAATATTTATTGAAAGCACATGAAAATAGTGTGTTTAATGGAATAGAAATGCCTGCTTTTTCTCCAATTGTTGCATTACAGTATTTCTAGAAATCTCAATGGGGAGAAATGCTCTTCTACTTCTAGTTAGAGCTGGGCTGAATTTTTCCACTGAAACTTTTTTGGCTGAGAAATGCAGATTTGGGTCTACTGAAATACTTCATGAATTCATGTTGATTTCAGCAAATTGTTTCAGATGGAAAGAAGAGTGAAAAAAGCAAATGTCAAAACAGTTAATTTTGACATTAACAGAACATTTTGATGTGTGTGTTGAGGGGAAGGCACTAGATTTTTAAGGGAACTTAGGTGCCATTCACATAGCTGAGGGTGAGGTAGGGTAATGGTGATTCCACACACTTATACCCAACAGTCTCCCACGTGAGTGCCTTAATCACTAAGGGTATGTCTACACCCAGCCGCTAGTTCGGCGGCTGGCAATCGAAGTTCTGGGTTCGACTTATCGCGTCTTGTCTGGACGCGATAAGTCGAACCAGGAAGTGCTCGCCGTCGACTGCGGTACTCCAGCTAGACGAGAGGAGTACCGCGGAGTCGACGGGGGAGCCTGCCTGCCGCGTGTGGACCGAGGTAAGTTCGAACTAAGGTACTTCGAACTTCAGCTACGTTATTCACGTAGCTGAAGTTGCGTACCTTAGTTCGATTTGGGGGTTTAGTGTAGACCAAGCCTAAGAAGCTATGCGGTATTTTGATGTGGAGCTGTTACACTTTGTATCTATATAATATGGTTACAGGATTGTCACTCTGAAACCTATTATGTCAGTAGAGGTCAGTGTGAAGTGAAAGAAACAGCTAAAATTACGGCTGAGGGCTTTCTTCATTCAGAATATCACCAGGTTGAATCATCACTGGGATTAATTGCAATTGTCTGTTTCCATCCAGTGTTAAAATTCGTAGCCATTTTGACGTTATGAATTACATCTAAATAAAATACAGCTACATTAAGGCATGTAATCTGTTATGTCAAAAGTCCTAGACCAGCATTTTTCAAAGTGCGGGTCGCAGCCCAGTACTGGGTCACTCTGGTCAGCAACGCCGACCGGGATGTTAAAAGTCCCGTTGGCGGTGCTGCCCAGCTACCTGTTCTGACACCGTGCTGCACCCTGGAAGTGGCCAGCAGCAGGTCCAGCTTCTAGGCAGGGGAGTCACAGGGCTCCACATGCTGCCCCTGCCCTGAGCACCAGCTCCGCAAGCCCATTGGCTGGACCAGCCAATGGGAGCTGGGGGCGGGAGGGCAGTGCCTGCCTTCCGCCTAGGAGCGGACCTGCTGCTGGCCGCTTCAGGCACAGTGTGGTCTGCGGTGCCAGCACGGGCGGGAAGTCTGACTCTGCACCCGGGCTGCGCCGCTGACCAGGAGCCACTTGAGGTGAGTCCGTGCCCCAACCCTGCGTCCCAATCCCACGCCCCACCTCTGAGCCCGCCCCAATGCGGAACCCCTTCCTGTACCCCAAACCCCTCATCCCCGACCCCACCCCAGAGCCCTGACCTCCCGCATCCCAATCCCCAGTCCTAAGCCCCCCCAAACCCGGAGCCCAGCACAACCTCCTAGATACAAATCAGCACAACCACCCACACAACAACACAACCAGCACCCATAACCCCAAATGCACAGAGCCACTCATGGCAGCACACATCCTGTTTGTCACACACACAAATCCACACAACTCTCCCAGCACAACACAAGCCATGCATCACAATATCACACCAAAGCCTAGAATAATTACTGGTACTTCAATGTGAAGAGATGGAAACAGCTAAAGAATGGCAGAATGTTTTTGTTTAGAATATCACCAACTTCAGCCATCACTGGGATTCACATTCTGTTACTATCCCATTTTTAAGTTCTCAGCAATTTTTGGCTTTTTTACACACAGGACTTTATGAATTATATCTGTGTGGCAACACAGGCTTCCAGCTGCTAGTATATGCCTATACAGTCATTGGGGCAGAGAGAGAGAGTGACTCTAAGCTAGGTGGTTAGGGCTCTATCCTGGGAAGGGGGACAACTATGGTTCAAGTCTCTGCTCCAGAGAGGAGATACAAATCTGGGTATCCCATATCCCAGGTGAATGCCCTAACTGCTGAGCTGTTGGGTAGAAGGGTGACAGCACCTGCACCCCCTCTACTTTCTTTTTGTGAATGATGCCTAAGTCCTCTTGTGAATCTAGCTCTTTGTTTGCAAAGCGTACTATGTCCATACCATCAAAGTCCAGGGCCATCCAGAGGATTCAGGGGGCCTGAGGCAAAGCGGGGGAGTGGACATAAAAAAGGCGTCACCCGCTGCAGTGCTTGTACTCACCGGGCGGCACTCCAAGTCTGCGGCAGTGGCGGGTCCTTCAGTCGCTCTGTGTCTTCAGCAGCACTGAAGGACCCGCCGCCGAAGTGCCGCCGAAGTCCCGGAGCGGGTGAAAGGCCCGCCGCTGAAATGCCGCCGAAGACCCGGACCGCCGCCAGGTGAGTAAAAAAAAAGGCGCCTCTAGCCAGGGAATGGATTCTCAGCCAGGGCTCGCGGGGCCCCTGCGGGGCCTGGGCCCTGGGGCAAATTGCCCCACTTGGAACCCCCTCTGGGCGGCCCTGTCAAAGTTGAGTGTCTCTCTAAATTTATTCTTAGCCAAATTACAGTGGTGATAGTAGTTTATATCTTTGGGCTTCCTTTTCATTGATTTTTTGTAAGTGAATTTAGTGCAGGGAAAGTACCAGATTGACAGCCCTGTAGCCGGAAGGTCTCTGAACAGAATAGGATCAGTAGTAGTTATTAAGCTTCCCCACGCTGCACTGTATACCATAGCTCTGACCTCTAATGATAAGGTAGTTTGAGCTTCACTCATGTTCAGCCCTTGGTATTTCTGCTGAGCCCACCAAAGGGAGTGCCAATTGTGGGTTTGGTGGTATTCTCTTGTTTGATCAAATAAATACATTGCCTACAAATAATAAGCTTGGAAGGCTTAGATTTTAATTTAGCAGACATAGATTTCACTGTGCACACACAAACGGATTAAAAAACATTTCCATCGATAACTGAAATGTATGGATAGGCAAAGTAAGAAAAATGTTGCTTGAGAATGTTAAAGTTTGATTGAAGGATATTTATTTTGTATATTTTGACATGTGATGTTTATACTTTGTGTTTTAGCTGTTGTAAAGCTTTAACTTTTTGAATCTTAGCATCTACTGTCATTAACTGGTTGTCTGACCACCCTATAATTTCCTGCAACTGTGGTCATTTAAATTGATAAAAATCAAAAATTGATTAAAACCCATAATTTTGTGCAACTGAAAATTTAAATCTATGATAATAGAAAAATATGCTTTAAAAAACCGTTGACATTATCTACTGAAATTATTTAAAAAAAAAAATCAAAATCAAATTGTGCCAACCCGATCTACAAAGAACTAGTCTGGGATAGCCAGATTCAGTTCACAGAGGTATAACCCCAAATAGCCATCAGATAATAACATTTTCATTGTCAGCTGGTCTTGATTTGAACTGATTGCTGAGACATGAAAGGCTTTATATCTCATTATCAATCCCCAGAAGTATTCAATTCTTTCTCTAACAGCTCTAGTTAAGATGGATTCTTCTATACTCAACCTGGCGTATTTAGAGGAGAATTTTTTTTAGTTGCAAATGATGTGCTTTAGTTAACTTCAAAATAACTCTGCTACCCACACCAGCAATAACTCAATATTATTTTCAATATTGCAACCTCACCAGCTAATCAATATTTAGGTCTGGATTCAGTAAAGCACTTAAGCACATACTTAAGTCCCATTTACCTCAATGGGGCTTAAGCACTATTGTAGAATTGGGGTAGACTGTCAGGTTCCAGTTAGTGAGTTCAACTGTAGGAAAGTGGATAAAAGTTTATATAATGTTGTAACCACCCATAACAAATGTTAACGGGAAAAGGTACAAAATGAAGACTGTGATAGTTCAAACAAAAATGTTTACTGTTATAACTCAAGAACTGCGTTGAGATCATTTCTGGTAAACAAGAGGATTGTGGGATACCAGCTGTACTGTTGGAATGCAGCTACCTGTGGAGGTACATAGACAGACATAATATCCTTTCAATTTCTATTCATTATATTTATTTACAAGCTTAAAGCAAAACTGAATTTAACAAACTATGGAATTTTGACCTATTTTGAAGCAGGTGTATTTAAATGAAAACTTGCAATATGAAAATAGATCCATGCCCCACATTTAATGTAGTTGAATATTCAATGCTCCTTATTGAGTAAATCTGGTACTTTTGCATGAGCACAGAAGCATTGCAGATTGAACAACTTCCCATCGGTGTGGAACCGGATAAATACTCTGTCAATGTCATGAAATGCATCCCTAAGCATAGCTGAAAAAAGGATGGAAAGGAGCATGGAAGCCAGTATGCAATCTTGTGTGGTAACATTGGTGACTATAAAGGGGTTCTTTATCTCAGCATTTTCCACCTGTCTGGCCATCGTCCCATCATAGAAGGTCTAAATTATAGAAATAAACTTTGCAGGGCATCCAAAGATGAACAAAAGTTTCAAGAGTCTCTCACGATTTACAGCGCCAAAAGCTTTAGTTAGGTTGACAAACACCATATCAAGACCATGGTTTTGCACCCAGCACTTTTCCTGAAGCTGATGGGCTGTGAAGATTATGTCTAAAGTGCCCTGTCCAGACTGAAATCCAACTGAGACTTAGTGAGGATGGTTTCTATAAGATGGGTGTTAAGTCTATTCAATATGACCTGTGCAACAATTCTCCCAGCAAGAGAGAGTAGAGCAATCCGTGCTTATCACAGTTTGCCCTATCACTGTTATGTTTATAGAAGTGGACAAGATTGGCATCCTTGAATATCTGTGGCACTGACTTTTGGTCCCAGATAATGCAAGGAGAGCCATGTGAGGTGCCTGGCAATGTGGTAGCCACCCTGCATATATATCTTTGCTGAAATGTCATCCTGTCCAGATGCTTTCCTTTGTGACATCTGCTTGATTGCTCTTATAGTCTTTCATAAGATGGTGCTACTGCAAGTTTTTCTTTTTAATAGGTGTTGTGGAAGAAATGTTGGAATTGTGATTAAGAAGTTAACTGAAATGTTTCATCATTGGGAAAGTATTTCTTTTTTGTCAGTTAAGAGTTGACTGTTGTCCAGTGTCCCTATAGGGGTTATCCCATTGAACCTGTGGCCATAGATAGCACAAAGACCAGCAAAAAAGCTTTCGGTGTCTGGTCTGCTTCCAGTTGTAACTCCACCGCTTTCTTTTCCCAGCACAAGATTTTCATTTTCCAAAGTCTGGGCTGGATCATCTGTTTTGCTCAGTGGATATGTAGCCTTCCTAGCTCCCGGCTTCCTTGTATGCTCGATGGGTTGCATGCAATGAGTTCAAGAGTTGACATATTTCAGGTCATTCTCATCAAATGAGTCCTGATGTTTCCTCTTAACGAAGCTGAGAACTTCAGCAGCCATAATATAGGTCGTATCTTGAAAATGTTTCCAGGCTGTCTCAACTTCCACTGAAACTTCTATAGCTAAGGGAAATACTTCCATGAGTTTCTTTTGGAGTTCGGTCTGTTTGTTTGAATTTGTTATTTGTTGATGTTTGTGCACTGGTTGATTGATGACATTCAGTTTTTAACTGATCACTTTACTTGTGCAGTAAATTCCTTTGGTTTCACAATTAGCCTAAAGGAAATGGAAGTACTGGACCAACCTATTCTGAGGGACGTACATGTTGATCTTAATAATTAGATAGACAACTCTCCTCTGAAGTCCATGGGGAAGTTTTGCTACCTAGGGAGTATGCTGTCACAGAATACCACAACTGATTATGAGATTACCCATTGCATGGCCAAGGCCAGCTTTGCATTTGGAATGCTGTCTCACCACCTATGGAATGATAGCGGTGTTAAAACAAGCACTAAGCTAAATGTCTATGGGAGAGTTGTGTTCCCAATGCTTCTATAGGGTTGTGAGATCCATACCTACTGTCTTCAGTCTGTTTGCAGGGTCAAATGGTGGGACAAGAGTCCCAATATCAAAATCCTTAATCATTGTTGGATCTCTGGCTCAGCTGTGTTGGCCTGTGCATCTTTTTCACAAGGCCAACTCGAGAATACTCAAAGCCCTATTTTATGGTCAGCTATAGCAAGACATTCATTCTCACGGTGGCCAGTACAAATAATATAAAGATACACTGAAGTCAAGCTTGAAAGTATGTCAGGTTGGACCCAGCAACTCAGAAGCAATCCCCCGCAACAGAGTATGGTGGCAGCAGATTTGTCATGTCTCTATTAACCACTTTGAAGCAAATCACGTTAACATTTATGCGAAAAATGTGAAGAGTGCAAAGCAAGGATACAACAGCCTGTAATGGTCCTGGACAATCTTGTCTGTCCCACATGTAACTTTTTGTGATTCTTGCATGTTTCTGACTTCGCATATACCTATAGTGTTTTTGAAATACTCGTACGTTGACAGTTGACAAACGCTATACACAATGTATGTTCAGTAGGATGGGTGCTCTTGTATGCACTTCTAGCAGAGTAAAATAAGTGTCATTCTCTTAACTTAAAAATGGCAGCTGCATATTTAATTTCCCACATACTATGCTGAAAATTAAGGAAATGAAGCGTTTGGCCTTATTGTCTCCTGTGCCAAGAGTACAGTGAAATTTTAACCAGCTTCTGTTTGCTGGTAAGGACGTTACTTGATTTCTTCAAATAGAAATTAGTTTACTAGGGAGCTTTTGTTTGTTTTGAGTTAGTAATTAATATAAACTGAAAAGGGAGGGTCAGCATACTTGCTGGATCAGTAAGAATCCATAGTGTCCAAAAGATTTGATAGGGAACAAACTCTGGTTTTTGCTGGGATTTTTTTTGGGGGGGAGGAGGCTTGGTGGGCTAGGTACTTCTCTGTGTGTGTGTGTGAGAGTATGTCTCTGTGTGTTCTCATTGCTCCTCATAGTTATTAATCGTGATGTTCTCTGGTCCTATTTTATGGGGATCTGTATTAGGGTTTTTTCTGCTTCTTTACATTTGCTTTGAATAACAATATTTTGTTCTTCCCAAATGGAAGATGTTTCTCAGTTTGTACTCATTTCTGATCTGGAATAAAAACTTCTCATACACAAGCAGTCCTTCCACCTGAAATTGACTATTGGGTAACCACACCATAGGCTCTTATGGAAGCAGCACAGAGACAATCAGGTGTTCACTTTCTGTACTAACAATATAAAGACACACTGAAGTCAAACCTGAAAGCATGTCAGTGTATGTATGTAAATCTCTCTCTCTCTCTCTCTCTCTCACACACACACACACACACACACACACACAAGTTAGAACATGCCAAATTAAGATTGTCTATGTAATGTTCAATGATCAGGTGGTGCTGTGTGTAAAATACCTTATTGAACCTAACCTTACCCATACCTAAGAAAGCATCAAAAAATCTTATGGAAGACACATCTCGTGTATATCTTTCTGAAAACTAAGCTTTGTAGTCAGTCTATATCTATATACTGAAGCCTGACCTGCTAGTAGCAGCCCTGCAACCTTCTGTGTACAAGAAGTAAATGACATGATGTCCGAAGTAAACTAGTGCCAGGGAAGAACAAATAGAAAGAACAAAGCAACAACAGTTGCAAAGAGAAGGAACAAAGCAACAAAGTTTGCAGGATATCATCAGCATGCCCCAGAGAACATAAACTTTGATAAACCTTCACAATGGACAGACTGGAAGCAGTATTTTTGCAACATTTCAAATTGCTACAAAGCTCCACCAGGAAACTGGAGATATTCAGGAATCTAATTTATGCTACAGGGAAAGCAGGAGGAGCATCTTTTTGAATCCTTTGACTTTACTGAAGACAGTCACAAAAATGCCTATGAAAGTGTTCTGCCTATGTTTGATGCATATTTTATATCAGAGAAATGAGGTTTATGAAAGTGCATTTTTTTCACTAGACCTTGGGAGAGACTAGCTGCAGATGTGTATGAATTCAGAGGACAGCATTCCCTGATTGCTGTCGACTAGTTTTCCTGGTATATAGAAATAATACACTTGAAAGACATAATATTTCACAGTGTTATTGAGAAACCAAAGTGCACTTTTGGTCATTTCGGTATTCCTTAACAATTAGTGATGGACAATCAGCCATAATTCATTGCAGCAGAATTTGTCATTGGGAACGAAATATTATTTTGTTCATACTACTTTTTGTTTATTGTACTGGCAGCCATTGACTGTACAGACAGTGAAGGAAATCCTACAGCAGGAAGAACTATTTCTTCCTCTTCTGAATTTCAGATCATCACCATTAGCAACACAACTCCTGATAGGAATGTATTGAAACTCATTACAACTAATGGACAGCCAGCTGACCAAGTTGTTACACATTTGAACTGTGTAATTAGAAATACAGCATGATTCAGAGACACTTAACAGACTGATATGTACTGGACTTCAAAGTTGATGTGATAGTGTATATTTTGTAAATGGTAGGAACGTAGAACTTAAAGAGGCAGATGCAATGGAATGCTAAAGTGTATTATACTGTTCAGCCACTAGGTGGTGCTGTATGTAAAATTAGCTTATTTAAGCTAACCTTAGCCACACCTGGTAGATCATTAAAGGATTTAATAGTGAACCCATCTGGTGTGTATCTCTTTGAAAAGTAAGCTCTGTAATCAGTGTATATCTGATGCAGAAGCCTGACCTACTAGTAGCAACCCTGCAATCTACCACGTGCAAGAAGTACATGACAGTCTGTGAAGCCTTAACTTAGCCCCCTTGTACATATGCATTATGATGCAGCATAATAGAGCAGATGGAGTGGAAGGTTTTGGAGTTGGATCCATGCCCCTGCAAAGAGTTTCGGGAGAAGCAGGACAAGGTCCTGGCCCTCATCTCCTGATCTCTGGTTTCTGACTCCATCCTGACTTTGACCCTCATTCCTGCCTCTCAGTTCTAACCCGGTACTGCCTCTGATCTCTGATCTCCGACCACGATCTCAGTCTGACTCTGACCATGACTCTTGTTTACAGGACCTGGCTTTGTGATTCCTTTAACTCTGGCCTGGTGACTCCACCGCAACCAGACCTAAACCGTCCCAGGCAGGACCATCTTCAACAATATCTGTACATGCTCATGCTTCATACCATCCACTTCCTTGCCCTCATGTCCTGCCCCGACACCAACGGGTAGTATTGTTACCACCTGCAGAGGGCAGGGAGCCCTAGTGGTCCAGTCTGTACTCCACTCTAGTTCCACCTCCCACCAGGGATAGTAGTTGGCAGTTCCTCCATAGCTTGTATCTGGCATGGTTCATGGAGTCCCCTGATACCTGTCCCTTCTGCAGCAAGAGGGAGACCCTGGTGCACATTGAAGTACTGTGCGTAAGGCTGCAGTCCCTCTTCTGTCTCCTTCTGACACTCTCTTACTGAGGTTCTGACTGCACTTTACCCCTCTTGTTTTTAATCTCAGCACACCCCATCCACGGTCCCACAAAGTCATCAACCTCCTCCTGGCACTGGCCAAGATGGCCATCCATCACACAACAAGGGAAGCTAGAGTGGGGGGGAGTAGTACTCCGTGACTGTGGTGCATATTTCTAGTCTCTTGTCAAATCATGTCACCGAGTGCAGTGTTTGTGGGCAGTGTCCACTGCCACCTTAGACACTTCAGAGGAGGGGCAGGCACTGCCTGGAGTGTCCCATTCTGGTTCCCTAATTTTCAACCTTTGACCTCCACTCCCATTCCTTGTTTTTCATTGTTGCCCTAAGTAATCATTTGGTGCCTGAGCTCAGTAGTTCCTCTCCCTTGGTTTAGGGTGGGTGGGCCTTATGTTTTGGAAGGGTCTTGGCCCACATGTTCCCACATACTCCATAGGTACACACCTTCCAACCTCTACAACAAATAAGGCAGAGGTCTTATAGACAACAGCCTAATTCACTACACAACACTGATTTATTCCCAGAGCACTACACCTCCATTGCACTGATTTGCTTGAGTGTATTTCTTCCATATTTGAACATATTAACCCCCATTCTGCCCTCAGGTACTGCTAAAGAACCCCTCTACCCCAGAATTTGATTTCTTCTGCATAACCTGTTACAAAAATCTTGTCTGTGCTTGAGAGGCATAAAGAGCCTGAGGGTGCTGGACGGGAAGTTGGGCATACGAGTGCACATGGCTAGGCTGCCCCAACATGCAAATTGAGCCTACACAGACTCCCTGTTTGGGAGGAATAGCTAATGGACCAGAGACCAAGTGACAAGCCCACATGACCAAACTACAGGCCTTTGACAGCCTGCACATGGCTGTGCCCGCCCCAACAGGTGAGCTGAGTCTGTAGTGGAGAGGGACAGTGTTTGCGGGGACAGAGCTGTTGGGGTTGGATTGCAGCAGCCAGAGGAGAAGCAGCCCAGGTGTTGCTCCCTGCAGCAGAAAGGGAGGTGCTATTTTGTCTCTCTCTCAGCCATAGGGCTTGAGACTGATTCAGAGCCCCCAGCTGCACAAACGAGAAAATGAACTTCAAGACTCAGCCACACCTGGAAGGACTGATTGCCAACTGTGCCTGTTAGCAGGGGCAGCGAGTTATATGGGCCCATGGTACCCATGCTCCTGCAATATTCAGGGCCCGGGGGCCTGGCTCCACCAATGTTCAGGGCGAGGTCTCTCCCCCGACCCCACCTGCCGCCCCCGCACACCTCCCCTGGAGCATCCCTGCCTTCGCCCTGGGCAATGGGTGGCTGCCCTGCTGCTCCGCACTGCGCTCCCTCGTTGGCCACTGCTAGCTTTAGCAAAGGGAGCGGCGCTGGCAGCAGGCTGAGGTGGCTGCTGTGCCTGTGGAGGGAGGAGGGGAGAAGACGCACAAGTGATGGCAGCCCCCCTCTCCTGTATCACCCACCAGTAGATGACTCCAACTCCGAGGGGGTTCCTGGCGTCTGGACCTAAGCAGCTGGGGCTTGGGTGAGTGTTGAACTTGTGACACCCTGCCCCTCCCCTCCCCTGCCTGCAGTCACCACTCCTGCCCCACGCTGGGGAAGGGGCAGCCCCATCCCCCACCAAACAACGATGAAAAATGTTTGCTGCCTCCTGAAGAACATCACAAAAGAAGGGGCTACATTTTGTTTTAATTTTAGAAAGTATTTGCTTTTGAGGGTTATTGATCCAAGCATGCTTGGCTTTTTCCTTATTCAAAAAAGGTTTAATAAAGTTGAAATTCTTAGTTAAATAAAATTTTCTTATGATAGTGATATTGTGCAATATAGGGAAACTGTTAAACGCTTACTGGTTCCAGTCCATTTTTACATTATTTTAAAAAATATATATCGGCTTACAAGGCAGGTGTGTGTGTGGGGTGGGACTTGGACCCATTCTGGGCACCACCAAAAATGATACAAACCTGCCACCCCTCCCTGTTAGGCCTCCTCTGTACCAAGGGACAGCCAGGGCTTAATGCAGCTGGGCAAGCCCTTCATCTGAAAGGGTGACTTGTCAGTTTCCCAGCAAGAGATGCCAGCCTTTCTCATTTTGCTCCAGCTCCATCAACCAGCAAGTCCTGTGGGGACACTTTGGGGGCATTTTAGTTATTTTTTACTTAACTTGGGAGTAGTTCACATTTATTGCTGTGCAACTGGTTGATAGCCTGAAGTCCCTTGTCTGTTCCCTTTCCTTTATTTTAGTTTTCCCTTATCCTTTCTGGGAATAAAACGTTTGTTTAGCTTTATAATCTGTCAGCCCTTGATTTTTTTCCTTCATTATGAGTAATGTCTTACAGATCATAGGCAACGTCTGTTAGTTTATGTACCTGGCTGCTTGGTGGAGGCACTGAGTGCGAAGAATATCTAACAATTAGATAAATGGGGGAAAACAATGTGAGGAACTCAGAATGGGACTGTGCTACTTCTCATAAAAAAAGTCAAGTAAATTATACTATAAATTTTCACTTTTATCCTATGTTATGCAGAGTGCCTGCACTCAGATCCATACATGACCTCTAAAGAAACAAGATGAATGCACCTCATTAAAAGCACAAAAAGCCACAACTCCACTACTCTGGAAATTCCCAGAAGCATATTCTGTATATAACATTACTACACCTCAGATACACAGAGAGCCCTTCTTTTAAGAGGACTCTCAAATTGCTACACAATGAATTATAAACGATACAATTAACTCAGGAAAGAAAGCAATTTTCACAGAAGATCAATGGATTTTTTTAGGTATGATTGCAAATGGCAGATTCGGAATTTATAAAGCAACCATGCTGTCATCAATTATTTAAGTACTATCACCATGACTTTTACTGCCAAATAAGCTGTGCTGGTACTCATGTTATCCTGAACGTAGAAGCTGCAAATTTATCAACTTTCCATCCATGAATGTCACCTTTTTAATTTGGCCCATGAATCACCTGATTTGATTCATATTATTTATTCTAAGCAAACTTCATATTCAGCAGGAAGAGTCTTCAATGCTGAATCACGCAGGCCTCACTGAATAGATTGTGGAAGCAGTTAGGGCATACAACATGCAGAGATGTGTCTCTCAGAGAAACCTAATTGTGTATGTTTTCAGTGCATGATTGATTTAATTCTGTTTGCATGACACGTTTAAAATGTGTAACAGTTCCTTTAATATCTCACACAATGGGCTCTGAAATAGGAAGGAAGGACTCTTAATTAGGGTTAAAATAGTTAGACAATGGTTTAATTGAAACAGTTTAATAAAGAGTGTGAGTCTACAAAAACATTTACTAATGTCAATATTTTACAGACACAACTCTGCTGTGGACGAGACGGACTGCTGATCTGTACTGGCATGAAAATGCATATATTCCTCATGTTATGAGTTTCCAGTTTTGGTATACAAGTTCTGTGTGGAAAGACAACATTAAGCCCAGTAGTCTAAAATCCAGTTTTGGACTAGGAGAATGGAGAGGAGGGAAAAGCTAAACAAATGTGGGCCAGCAAATCCCTTGGCCCGCGCCGCTTCCTGCAGTCCTCATTGGCCTGGGACGGCGAACTGCAGCCAGTGGGAGCCACGATTGGCTGAACCTGCAGACGCAGCAGGTAAACAAACTGTCCCACCCGCCAGGGTGCTTACCTTGGTGGGCCGTGTGCCAAAGGTTGCGGATCCCTGGTCTAGAATATCCTCAACTTGTGTAAATCAGGGTAGCTCAATTGACTATAATGTAGCTATGCTGATTTACACCAGATAGGGACCTGGCCCATAATGTTTGTGTGAGTGATATGGACAAGCCTCAGTAATGGGCTAAGTTATAAGGCACTTTTTATAGATGGGACTTGCCATTTGTGGTACTCAGTCTCCAGCTGACGGGGCCAGGTGTCACTGATGTGTCTTACAGTAGTATTGGTAGGGAGAGGCCAGTTTTCTATAAGGCTAAGTTAAACCTCTAATAAAGTTGCAGTGGGTGTCTTTAATCCTCTTATCTGTGTAGCTTTTATTTATTTGCCCAGGCTGTGAGACTCAACAATGTGTTTTGTGTGCTTCTGCATTTGTTAACTTTATAACATACACATGTGAAATTCAACCAAGCAGATCTATCACAAGCAGTGCCATTGAGATCCAGACCTTTCCCTTCAATTTGCCTCCCCACTGTGTTTTGCTGCTTTATAAAGCATTCCTATTCCTCTGTGTTGTGACTCCTTATCATATGATAATATGAAATGTTACTTTTCCTTTGTATGTGCTGCTGCTTCGTGACCTAAATATCATCAGTATTTTAGATATCTTGAATAAGGCATATTGATTCCTCTAGTTTTCATTGTGATGGATAACTGAATTAACAGCCAATTCTGCCTATCTGGAGTTTAGATGTATTCTGGGTGAGTTGCTGTAGGACTGTACACAAGTGCAGAAAAGCCGCCTTGCTTTGATGTAATTATTATTGCTTTGGAGGAGGTTACTTTTTTGTGTCTCTTAAAAAACTTCTCTAACTTGTTCTGGGACGCAGGCCTGTGCTTTAAGCATAAGACTATTCTTCTTCCCCTAGAAGGTGGGTTTAAGGAATTGATATCCCGGAGACAGTCAAAATCAGTTGTGGTACTCATGTATCATTAGGATGTCAGCAAATCCAGAGGTTAGGAGCTTGGGCCACAATGAGAGTGGGTCTTATGGTAAGAAAAAATAAATAGTAAACATATTACAGGAACCTGGCTTGGGAAGAAATACTCATGTAATTTTATACCACCCTGATCTTTTTTTTTAACACTCTTTATTGCAAACATTACAAGAATAGACATGTTCATAATGCTTTTCTTTGTTTTCAACGACATCTAAATCTGCACTATACTTACATCGTGATCTCCAAAGGATACAAAATTGTATAGAAGGGGTAAGTCATATGTATTTTTAAATATTTGACTGTTTCCTTTTTCCTTTCAAACTCCTCTGAGTTCTGTGTTGTCCTTGCTGAGTCTTGTTCCATTATAATGTTTACTCTAATCAGTTTTACCTCTGGGGGCCATCCATCTTCCCACCCAGAGCAAGCTGCTATGTTCTTGTTGGAGCCTGTAACCACATGTGAACAGCCTGCTTTGGGAGCTCTCCTTAATTGGCTTGAAAAGATCCTTTCTTTTACTTCCACAAAGGCCCTTTCTCAGTCACTGGTAGTTAGATTGTGGGTTATTACAGAGCGCTTCCTCTCCTAATCTGAGCTTCAAAGGAGAGCTATCCTGCAGAAAAGTTGCAGAGTATGGGGCGCTGGCTCTTTTAAAGTTGTGCCCTGACTAACTTTGCATCAGTTGGCCAAGGATGAACCCTTTAAGTTGGGCAAAAGCTGAGACATCGAAAAATCACTAGTCACTGAAAATCCTGGTCACCTATCTCTGTCTATATCTGTGTGGTTAGCAGAAAGGAGGAATGTCTCATCAAAACTAGGAGGATCTCCAGTGGCTATGCAACCCAGGAAGATGGCAGAACCTCATTTTTTTGTAGCAGTGCCCTCAGTAATTTAATAAATAAACACAACAGACTGTTACACTCTTATTTAATGCACTACAGGAAACATACGCTATTGATACCTGCAGGTGTAGTGAGCAATTAGTTCTACATGCTTGGTTTTACTTCAGATGTAATTGCTAAACAGGTAGTTTTGATTCGCATGGGATGATTCCTTCTTGTGCCTTATATTGCAGTCTCAAAATGACATCGCTGCATTCTGTTCATGCCTAAAAAGACAGTGAAGGGGAAAATGAACAGAACGCATTTAAAATACTAGAATGGGAAAGAGAAAGATGACAAAAGAAAAACTGCAAGACAATAATAAAATGATTGAACGCAGCATAAACAATGACTATACTCTGCATTTTTAAAGCAGCAAAAAGACTTTTAGCTGTTTATAGTGTTACTGCTATCAGGGGTGGCTCTATATATTTTGCCGCCCCAAGCAGGGCAGTGAGGCAGCCTTCGGCGGCATGCCTGCGGGAGGTCCGCTGGTAATGTGGATTCAGTGGCATGCCTGCGGGAGGTCTGCTGGTCCCGCGCCTTCGGTGTACCCGCCACCGAATTGCCGCCGAAGCCACAGGATTGGTGGACCTCCTGCAGGCATGCCGCCGAAGGCAGCCTGACTTGTGCCCTCACAGCAACCGGCAGGCTGCCCCCCGCGGCTTGCCGCCCTAGGCACGCGCTTGCTGCGCTGGTGCCTTGAGCCGCCCCAACTGCTATGAATACTTAGATCATTAAAGTTGAGTCTTGTAATACCTTTTCCAGGAGGATTGGCACTGAGCTTTCGTCTCTAATCCTCCCCCACAGCAGGAATCCTGCTTCCTTCTTCTCCTCTGCTTTCTTCCTTCTTCTCCTTTCTCACCATTTAGCCACTCACTAAGCCCTTCCTCTTTCTGCCACACATGTACTGATACATCTAGTAGGCCTTGCACTCCCCACGCACTTCCTCTCAGCTGCTTCCCTCATATGTTTCTGTATCCCATGTGATTTATTCACTGGCCCCAAGCTAACATCCTGATGTGACATTCTTCCTTTTGCTGAAGCCTAAGAAAGTAGCCAGACCCTCCAAGTAATATTCAGTCTCCTCCCTGTAAGTCAATGTGTATTAAACAATTAAATTTCTGATCTGCTTTGAATATATACTCTAGCCAGACCCCCTAAGGTATTAAACTGCCATGCAATCTCCTCCCTGTGTAAGTCAATGTGTATTAAACAATTAAATTTCTGACCTGCTTTAATATATACCCTATAGTCTAAATCTGAACTGGAACTGTAAACATTCAGAACAAGAATTCTTCCCACCTCTCCCTAGAAATACTAAGCTAATTACTATACATATTCCCTCTAGAGCTCCTGTATTTGAACCTTGGTCTTACATTTAATTTTAAAAGTTTTGCTTCAGGAAAGAAACAACTGATATCAAACATCGTAAGAGTAGTAACAAAAATCATTCAGATCATAAACAGCTGTTTGGTTGATTATGTTCATGTCTTTTTATTCACTATAAATAAACATTCACACGAATATGGTTCATTTCACCCAAATGTTTAGGTCATGGCTGTTCTTTGTAAAAATTCCTGTAGTTTAATGTAACCAGAAATAATAGCACATGAGTAGGAGTACGTGCTATTCATGGTTTGTCACTCAGTATTTTGTATTCTTGGGTTTAAATAGTTTCAGTCGTCAATCAGGCAACAGAAACAATATCATCCAAACAATCACATATCATTCATTAATAGTAGATAATCAAAATGAAGGTTGCAATCCATAGACTGATGACTGTTCATCAGTATGCAGTAAATCAGGATCAGTTCACAAATCATTTGCTAACAGGAAAAAAGGGCTAAACTAATGACATATAGGGGAATAGATCATAAGCTGCAGCCAAGGAGCACAAAGGAAGAGGGTCACAAAGTTGTCCTTTCAGCTTCCCCAGTACTGATGCCGAAGAAGCACCTCTCCTTCTAAGGCTGCTCTAAACTGTGCCAACTGCCAACCACATAAAAGACTGCTACAGCCACCAGGGATTGCTGGGGAGAAAGGAACTCCAGCAGCAGGCTGTGTGGGATAGAGGCTGTAGAGAGCATGTAAGAATTCCCCTATAAAAGGAGCTGAAATTTAGGGCTTCGTGCGAACACGGTACAGCTCAGCATAAAGGCTATTATTTGAAACGAATACTTCTGTCAGCTCTAATATATCTAAAGAATATTGCAATTGAAAACTATGTATTGTATTGTTAAGTACATTGTTTACTTCTATTATTTTAAGACCAGACTATAAGCTGTAGAGAAGACCCAAACTACAAAATTCACATGTGGATTTTGAGCATGCCAAAGTTTGAAGTGTTTGCAGTCTGGGATTCTGGTTTGATCCGTTATAAGGACCAGGAACAATAGAAATAATTGGATCTGGAGTAACATAAAGTTTTCAGTTCCCTCAGTGCCAGAAGTGTGTTATCTCTTCTGTTTTGCTTCAGGCCCATCTTTAAAAGTGGTACGTTTTAATGGCTAAGATTTGGGGCCAAAATATTGTTTCCTTAGGAAACATGCTTTGATTGCTGTATGAATAAATGGGGACATATAGTTCCACATGAATCCGAATGGAAGGTTTTGAAATAATTTCTGTAAGAGTATGAGTATAGCTAGCCTTTTGGGGCTGGCATGTGAAGTTTGAGTTGGAGTGTCATTTTAATTCCTCCAGCCTCCAGTCAAAATGTAACAGCAGAGTAACAAGACAAAATAATGATGACAGGTGAAAGAGTGGTGATATGGGGTTGAGAGAAAAAATTCCTGAGTTGCACCAAGTTCCTTGAGACAGAGGCCAGAGGGAAGGGGAGCCAGAGGAGAGTGAAGAGAACTGACTGAGGATATGACACTTAAGGCAGAAAGCCTGGGAATGGAAAGGAAGAAAACCAGTAGGAGATATTGAATGAAAGCATGAAAACTCAAAGCAATAATCGGCACATATCTTTTCTCGGTTTTATTTCTGTTAGGATAAAACTCAGCCTGTTCAATATCCGAGTAAGTAGAAAGCAGGCCAGGATGCTTGCAGCCACTTCATACTGTGCTTTCAAAGTCCAGGCATAAAGCAGACATAAAAAAGCATACTGCACCACCTGGATAGCTTTCACATTTATGCTTAACATTAGAGTCATTTTCTAGTTGCTGCACTGCTGATTATAAACCCTGCCATTAGACATGGTACAGACATACTTCAGTAGGAGGGCCTGGCTGGTAGAGGAGGGGGTGTTCCTTTTCACTGGGAAGATGGAGAAGTTTGTTGGGGTTTTTTTTTTAAAAAAGAAATACACTGACTGTCAAAATGAATTTGAAAAGCTAAAAGGTTAAATACAAGGAAAGGAGATTGAGAGAGATCAAGACAGTCATTTTCCACATTTCCTTAACCTCTATTTAGTCTTTCTTCCTCTCTCTCCCGCTGTGCTGCTGAGTTCTAACACTTTGTTTGTTTCACTTTATTTTCTCCTTTTCTTCAAATTGCATTTTTTTGTGTGTGTGACACTTGGGAATCCTTTCCCGCTAGTACTAAATCTTGTACAAATTATTTAGAATGTCATTTAGAAGCAGCAAAGTGGGGGCATGGTCAGAGAGGTACTGTTCTGAACATGGCACATTCTTTACTTATCTGTGCCCCCAGGAGTCTTCTAAGCTTTATTCACTTAGTTTGCTCACAAAATCATGGTTTACTGTTATCAATTCAGAGTCAATATAGCTGCTGAAGAGCAAGCTGTACACTGTCCTTCCTTCTGCAGCGGTGAATAGTCAGCTAAACTTTTGATTCCAGAATTTTTCTCCTTATGATCACTGGTAATGACATATGAAGCAGAAAGAACAGCTTGTTTTGTGGATGGGAAATTGAGCTTGCTGTAAAAAAAAAAAAAATTTTTTTTTTTTACTTGTAACGAGCAAATCTGTTGCTGAAGTCAGTGATGAAGAGAAACATGGGAAACTCAGGCTGCTGTTTTTACAAAGTCACATCCCTGATCATAGCCATGCACTAAATCCCCTTGAGAGTAATTTGTACATAACTGTGCTATTTAACGTGAAATGTTAAGAGATGATTCTGGAGAAGCTCAACAGAAAAATGCAACTGAGATTTAATTGCTCATATGTTTATTTCCCTTTAATAATATGTACCCATGCAGTGAGGATATGAAACCACAGAGACTTGAATACAAAACTGCAATCTTACTGCTTATCTTCCAGTGTTATGCCAGTTGGAGTTGTACGCAAGTGGGGTCACCTGAATTGATGATACAACTCCAAGTATTCCATTGATCTTTTTTAATGTGTGTTTTTAGCCGTAGAGCAATTCTGAACAATTAAATGTAACACAAAGATGGTTCTGTCTAGAATTGCTTCAGAGATTTACAGATTCATGGATAAGGCCAGAAGGAACCATTTTGATCCTCTGGTCTGATATCTGCATAACTCAAGCCATAGGACTTCTCTGAATTAATTCCTGTTTTAACCAGAGCATTTCTTTTAGAAAAACATCCAATCTTGATTTTAAAATGGTCAGTGATAGAGAATCTACCACAGATCTTCATAAGTTGTTCCAATAGTTAATTACTGCACTGTTAAAAATATTGTGCCTTATTTCTAGTCTAAAGTTATCTAGCTTCAAGACATTGGATCTTGTTATATTTTTTCGGCTAGATAGGACAACCTCCCCTACTATCACAAATCTGCTCCCCATGTAGATACTTATAAGACTGACCAAGTCATCCCTCAGCCTTCTCTTTGGTAAGGTAAATAGATTGAGTTCCTTAAATCATTCACTATTAGGGTGACCAGACAACAAGTGTGAAAAATCAGGATGGGGGGCGGGGGGGGGTAATAGGAGACTATATAAGAAAAAGACCCAAAAATCAGGACTGTCCCTATAAAATCGGGACATCTGGTCACCCTATTCACTATAAGAAATGTTTTCCAGTCCTTTAATCATTCTTCTGGCTCTTCTCCAATTTTTCTAAAGCCTTCTTGAAGTATGGACACCAGAACTGGACACAGTATTCCAACAGTGGTCACTTCAGTGCCAAATACAGAAGTAATATAACCTTCATATTCCTAATTGATATTCCCTTGTATAGACATTCAAGGATCACTTTAGCCCTTTTGGCCTCACAATTATACTGGGAGCTTATGTTCAGTTTGATTATTCACCAATTCTTTTTCAGATTCACTGCTTCCCAGGCATAGATCCTCCATCCTGTAAGTCTGGCCTGTATTCTTTGTTCCTAGATGTATGATTTTGCATTTGACTGTATTGACATGCATATTGCTCGCTTGCTCATGGCTTTACCAAACATTTTAGATTGCTCTGTACCAGCAATTTACTGTCCTCTCCATTATTTACTATTTCCCTAATCTTTGTGTCATCTGAAAACTTCATTAGCAATGATTTTATGTTTTCTTCCAGGTCATTGGTAAAAGTGTTTAATTCCATAGAGCAAAGAACTGATCCCTGCAGGACCCCCACTAGAAACATACCCCTTTAATGGGTCAATTTATTGTGTGCCTTGTTTTACTTTTTTTAATCAATATGTGTGCTATCAGGTAAGTATCTTATAGAAGTCTACATCTTTTAGATCAACACTATTAATTTTATCAACAAAACCTGTAATCTCATGAAAAAAGATATCAAGTTAACTTGCCAAGATAGATTTTCTATAAACCCATCTTGATTAGCATTATTTCTATTACCCACCTTTAATTCCTTATTAATTGACTCCACTAACAACTGTTCCATTATTTTGCCCAGGGTTGATGTCCAGTTGACAGACCTATAATTAGCCAGATCATCCTGTTTATCCTTTTTAAATACTGACACAATATTAGCTTTCTTCCAATCCTCTGGAACTTCCCCAGTGTTCTAAGAATCATTGAAAATCAACATGAATGGTCTAGATTGGTCATCAGCCTGTTTTTAAAACTCTTGAATGCAAGATATTTATACCTGCTGATTTTAAAATGTCTAACTTCAGTAGCTGCTGTTTAATCTCCACCTGAGTTACTACTGGCATGGAAAGTATTTCATCCTCATCATATGATATGAATATATCACTTGACTTTTTCCCATTTAAAGAACAGAAATATTTATTGAATACTTCCACCTTTTCTGCATTATTATTAACAATTGCATCATTTCCATATAATAATGAACTAATACTATTGTTAGGATTCTTTTTGTTTCTAATATACCTATTGAAGTCCTTATTGTCCTTAACTCTGCTGGCTAAAGATTTCTTCATGTGTTATTTTGCTTCCCTTATTAATTTTCTACAGTTATTAGCTTCCGATTTAAATTCATTGCTATTAACTTCCCCATTTTTCCATTTGTTATAGATATGTGTTATAGCTGCTTTCCCTTTCCCTCTTAGTCAGGTTAGTTTTTCAAACCAGTATAGCCTTCTTTCTTGATTATGGCTTTTGGGGAACCTAGTTAAATATTCTTAAACAGCTTCTAAGTATCCTTCACATTTTTCTGTTTAAATGCTTTCTGTCAGTTGATTTGGTTCATAATTGGAGCAGGTCAAAATCACTGTGTTTAATTAAAATATTTATTCCAAAATGCTAGCAGTTTTTAAACAAACACTATTAGAACAGCTAAATGAATAGCAAATAGGCAAGGTTAAAAATATTCAAAACAAAACAAAACAGAATAAAAAGATAAAGATTGGAAAAGGAAAAAAATATTGGGTTACATTTCCTCCTTCCCTCCAACTACAGCGGTGTGAATAATTTTGGGGTGAACCACAAACTATTTTAAAAAAATTGGAAGGGGGGCAATCAAAAAGTCAAAACCAATATTATTTTTAAAAAATAATGAACTGAAATTTTGAAAAAAGTTATTTCGAAATGAAAATCTAAAAGTTTTGTTTAAAAAATGTCAAAATGAAATGTTTTGATTTTTTTCTAATTTTTTCGTGGTATTGAAACTGATACAAATTTGCAAAATATTTTGGTGTCACTGAATCGGCATTTTTCTCTGAAAAAAGTTTCAGACAAAAAATTTGCCCAGCTTTACCTCCATCTCCTGTTTTTCTGTCCTTTCCTGTCTATGTTGCCTACTTAACATCCAATCCTTCAAACACTGACTATTCATTTCAGTGCTTATTATTATGAGTAGCATTAAGACAGGTACTGGATTGCATAGATGTCATTCAGAGTATAATCTGAAGAGATTGAGATCACACAGATGCAATATGAAAAATATATACTCATCTATATGATTATGTGCAGGCACATATATCTGGTCTTTTCTGTCTGCTTAAATGAGCTGTACTCAAATATTTGCATATGCTTAACTTTGAAAATTGGGTCCTAAATATTAGAATTGGCTTTATTCTCCAATCAGCACAGCTCTAAAATTACAAATGTTAACAGACACTCTTTGGGTACGTATACACTGCACATTTCTTTCATCAGCATGAATTGTAAGTACATGTGTGGCCACCCTAGCTTGGGTACAAATATCCATGTATCTGGTGAGGCATGGCTTAGTCAAATACAGTAAAGACATGCCTGAAGGCTGTGAGTATATACACAAGTACACACCTTACACAGCTCTCTAGTCGCCAAACCGTGCCTCCCCATCTACACTATTTTTAGCAGTGTAGTGTCCCGCTGTTTCCCCATTGCTGGAGCCTTTTCCCTACACAGGAAAAGGCTCTGGCCGCATGGGGGCAGTGGGGAAAGGGTCTGTTAGCGCCCTACTGCTGGAGGCTTCCCCTGCTGTAAGGAAAGACACTGGCAGCAGGAAAAGGCTCCAGCAGCTGAGTCTTTTACCTCTGCTTCCTCCCTGCCAGATTCCTCCACACAGTGAAAGGTTCTGGCAGCGGGGAGCTGCTGATGCTTTTCCCTGCTGTGTCCCCTCTGCCAGAGCCTTTCACTGAACACAGCTGGCTTTTCACTGCAGTGTGTAGCTACATGTACACTACATGCCATCACCAGTGGTGTGTAGAGTAGAAGTATCGTTTGGCTGTTGGTGAGAAGTGGCAGACTCCTGAATATTAATTAGGTAGATTTGCTTTACAAAATTCTGAACATATATATTTTCCATCCCATTTGTCTCTCTTCTCTATTTAGACAGTGAGCTCTTCAGGGCATGGGCTGTCTTTTTCTGTGTGTTTGTTCAGCACTTAGTACATTGGGGCCCTTATCTGGGTTGGGGCCTCTAGACTTTACTGTAATAAAAATGATAATTATAATTAATAATGCATGTGCTTCTTTATTTATTTATTTATTTTTAAAAGAGAGAGAGTTTCCCTATTTACCTGTGACACAGGCTGATTTTGTTGAAGTTATAACCTGAGGTCTCATGATTAGGGCCCTACCAAATTCACGGCCATGAAAAACACGTCATGGACCATGAAATCTGGTCTTTTGTATGCTTTTACCCTATACTATACAGATTTCATGGGGGAGACCAGCGTTTCTCAAACTGGGGGGTCCTGACCCAAAAGGGAGTTGCAAGGTTATTTTAGGGTGGTCACGGTATTACCACCCTTACTTCTGCACTGTCTTCAGAGTTGGGCAGCCAGAGAATGGCGGCTGTTGGCCAGGCACCCAGCTCGGAAGGAAGCGCCCTGCCAGCAGCAGTGGAGAAGTAAGGGTGGCAATACCATACCAAGCCACTCTTACTTCTGCACTGCTGCCTTCACAGCTGGGTGGCCAGAGAGTGGCAACTGCTGACTGAGGGCCCAGCTCTGCAGGCAGCAACACAAAAGTAAGGGTGGCATGGTATGGTATTGCCACCATTACTTCTGTGCTGCTGCTGGGAGTGGCTCTGCCTTCAGAGCTGGGTTCCAGGCCAGCAGCCTGCCACTCTCCAACTTCCCAGCTCTGAAGGCAGCGCCCCTCCAGCAGCAGTGCAGAAGTAAGGGTAGCAGTACTGCAATCCACCTACAATAACCTTGTGATCTCCCTAACCCCTTCCCCACCCCCCAACTGCATTTTAGGTCAGGACTCCTACAGTTACAACACCATGAAATTTCAGATTTAAATAGCTGAAAAAATGAAATTTATGATTTTTTAAATCCTATGACCATGAAATTGACCAAAATGGACTATGAATTTGGTAGGGCCCTACTCATGGTATTTTCTTTGAGATGTTATAGAGCAGGGGTTGACAATGTTTGGCACATGGCTCGCCAGGGTGTTTACCCTGGCAAGCCGCATGCCAAACGTTGCAGACCCCTGTTATAGAGGATCAGAATAATGATTCATGGTCACAATAATTCAGAAGAACTCTCAGATAAATCTTCCATGTTATAATATAGATTTTTTTTAGATTTTATTATTGCTTTAATATTGGAAATGTCATACTGTTTGTAAACATATTTTCCCTTTTTATCTTCTAGAAGGGAATTTGGCTTTCCTGAAAGTGTTTTTGCGATTGTAGTATAGTACATGAATCTGCTTTGATCAATAATGCATTGTGACTGTCTGCTCTACAGCAGCTTGTCTGACTCTTATGTTTTCCCCAAGGTGAACACTAGGTTCATTCTCTGAGCAGGTTACCAGGGTATGGTAAAAATCAACATGTTTAGGCAGGTTGGTTTTCCCAAGAGAGTGGGGGCACCACCTTGCTGACATATTTAGCATTATGAAAAACTGAAGTCTGTTCCCTAAGCAGAGCCTTCTGGATCTCAGGTGGGTGGTAGCATACCAGCTGCCTAAAACCAAAGGCATTTCATATTTCAGGAGAAAAATCACAATGACCTTGAACCAGGCAATAAGTTAGATGTTTATGAAATGCTGCATATCAATATCAACAGCAACAGCTTATTGTTTTGATAAGTAACATGATTACTTATACAGGAAACAGGAATTTCAAATTCAACAGATGAATGCTTTGAATCTTCACTAGAATTATTATGGGTGGATGCCAGTTTGCATTTTCATTACCCAGCGTGAAACAAGATCACAGGCTATCTTTATATTTATAATACAGTTTATAAGAATTTGAACTCTGTTGGGTATGAACATTTTAAGTCAGTTTCACTAAATTTTCCCCTGTTTAGTACCTGTGTGCTGTTATTAATTCAGGGACAAATGGAATGATGAAGTTATTCTACATAGAATGATTCAAAAGCTCTGAGGCTCAATGAAAATTTGTGACGTTCTGCCAGAATTTATATGCAAAAGTGGCATTTTGTTTGTGAAAGAGGAATTGGACTAAGATGTGTGATGTTGTATATGATTAATGATAACAGCAACTAATAGGAGAGAACATGAAATAAAAGGGGGAAAGACTAGAAACAGCAACACCATGCAGGATAAAGATAAAACAGCATTCTGGAGGGCTTAAGTCCAAGCAACCTACTGTAATGAATTTCTGTATTGCAAACTATTAGGAGACATATTGTGACCCCTTTTACTCACATTGATAAGCAGTTACTCACACAAGATTGGGACTACTTGTGAACTCACCAATATGCATAAAAGGAATGTGATCTGCCCTAGAAAAGTGACACACAAATCAGGAGCCAGGACAAAAGCTAAAAGATCTCTCCTATACCTACTAGTAGTATAGATAGTCACTTATCTTCTCTCAGCAACAACCACACTAGAAGGCACATCACCCAGTTTGTATACACAAAGCCAGGATGCCACACCCCTCGATAATTTACTTTCAAGAATATAGTACTGGTGAGAATACTTTTTTTGCTTCTTTGTTTAGCTAAGAGCAGGCCACCTCCAGATGAAAAAATATTAAATGCTAGATTTTCACATTGTATATTTAATTAAATCATGGGAAATTAATTATAAGACAGCAATATAATACTAAGTAATAAACTTATATTTCTGTAACTTAGATTTGGTACTGTAATTTGATTAAGAATCTAGAACAATAGAAAACCAACATAGCACACATTAAAAATAGGGTAACTTGTAGGTCTAAAATGTAATGTAATGGGGAATCACCATTGAGCAAATGTGTTTCTAGTGGAGTCTATTGGGTGATTGGTTCTTATCCCTACGCTATTTAATGGCTTTTTCCCTCAAAGGCCTAGAAGAAAACATAAAATTATCAGTAATAAAGTTTGCAGGTGACACAGAGGTTGGGGTAAATAAGAAGACAGGTCAAGCAAGCAAGCAAATATGCATTTTATTACCGCCAAATGTAATGTCATACATCCAGGATGGTCTACAGGAATACAGGTCTTACTTATAGGATGGGGGACTCTGTCCTGAGAAGCAGTGACTCTGAAAAAGATTTGGGGCAATGGTGGATAATCAGCTGAACATGAACTCCCCATGTAGCTCTGTGACCCAAAGGGCTAATGCATTCTTGGATATATAAACAGGGGATACTTGAATAGGAACAGAGAGGTTATTTACCTCTGTATTTGGCAGGGGTGCAAACATTACTGAAATATTGTGTCCAGTTCTGGTGTCTATGCTTCAAGAAGGATGTTGAAAAATTGGAGTGTTCAGAGAAGTGCCAAAAGAATGATTAAAGGATTGGAAAACATTTCTTATAGTAACAGACTCAAGGATCTCGATCTATTTAACTTAACAAAGAGAAGGTAAAGGGTTGACTTGATCACAGTCTAAAAGTAGTACATGGGGAACAGAAATAGGATAATAGAGGGCTCTTCAAACTAGTAGACAAAGGTATAACAAGATCAAATAGCTGGAAGTCGAAGCTAGATAAACTTAGACTGGAAGTAAGGTGTACATTTTTTAATGGTATGTGGTAATTAATTACTGGTACAACTTACAAAAGGTTGTGGTAGATTAGCCATCACGGGCAATTTTAAAATCAAGATTGGATGTGTTATGCAGGAAGTCAAACTAAGTGATCACAATGGTCCCTTTTGGCCTTAGAATCTATAAATCTAAGAACACATTCAAAGTACTGTACAATTATTAATCAATCAATCTTCAGAACAGTCCTATAAGGCAGGTCAGTATTATTAATGACCCCTCATGTAACATATGGGAAAATGGAGACCGAGAGCTGAAGACATCCATCCCAGGCCAGTCAACAAGAAGATGACTGTGGTAGGTAGTCCTGACTGTGGTAGTTAAACGTAACTACCACTTAGAAGTGGTCAAAATTTTTCCATCAGAAAATGTAGTTCACTGGAGGCAAATGTTTCATGGGACATCGTTGAAAATCAACAAAGTTGTTTATTTTCCATCAGGAAATCAGAAACAAACATTTTGAAGCTAAACAAATTAATATGTTCTGAAATGTCTATTTGAAACTTTTAAAAAGGATTTTGAAATATAGATGTAAAGATAAATGTAGTTGCAAATAGACATTTCCATTTAAAATGTAGTTTTAATAAGAAATGTTGAATTGAAATTTAAATTGTTTTTGAATCAACATTAACACAAAAATATTTATTTTGAATCCACATTTTTCGAATCATTGGGTTAGGAGGGACTGCAAGGGTCATCTAGTCTAACCCCCGGCCAAGATGCGGGATTTGTTGAGTCTAAACCACCCAAGACAGATGGCTATCCAGCCTTCTTTTGAAAACTTTCAATGAAGAAGCTTCCACAACCTTCCTAGGCAGTCTGTTCCATTCTCCTACTGTTCTTACCCATAGGAAGTTTTTCCTGAGGTTTAATCTAAATCTGCTATTCTGGAGTTTGAACCCATTGCCTCTCGTCCTGCCTTGTGTGGCAAGACAGATCAACTTTTCTCCATCTTTTTTATGGCAGCCTTTCAAGTATTTGAAGACTGCTATCATGTCCCCTCTCAATCTCCTCTTTTTCAGACTAAATGTACTCAGTTCCTTCAGCCTTTGCTCATATGGCTTGCATTCCATCCCTTTGATCATCTTTGTCACTTTCCTTTGGATCCTTTCCAGTATTCCAGCTGAACAAAATGAAGATTTTGTTTCTGAAGGCAAAATATTTCATTTCAACATTTCCTGTTCAAAATTTTTCAGGTCTTCTTCTCCTATGAAATTTTTGATATTTGGGACAAAAGCAATTGTCAAAATACTGGAATTTCCCACAAAGCATTCCTGGGCTCATTCCTCCCCATCACAATGCCTCCCCAACCTTGTATAGAATCTTAGAATCATTTCTCAGATGCACTAAGAACTTTAATTACACTTCTGAAAATAATTCTAAGGGTTTGTATGCCTCAGTTCCTGAGGACCTGAACCTACAGCCCTTATGAGCCAGATTTTCAAAAGAACACAGGACTAGATTTTCAAGTGCTCAGCACAATCAGAACCAGATTTCTAAAATAGCTGCTCTCCCATTTAAGCACTTTGATAAAGGCTGGATTTTCAAAGATGTTCAGTTCCCATTGTGATGCTGATAGGTTTTTAAGAGAAGAGAGAGAGGTTTTAAAAGCACATCCTCCTATGACAAAGAGATGCCTGTTATATCCCAAAATAGTTGTTTTAATCCAAAAATATAACCTCTGCCTAGCTATAGATTTATTTGTAATTATCTTTAAATGTTTTAGCTAGAATCCCAATAAGTAAGTGAACTATTAAATATGAAATACTGAAACAAACTGAGCTGAACAAATGAAAACATGCCTACGGCAACAAACAGGTTTTTATGTTTCTCTCTCTCTCTCTCTCTCTCTCTGCTGTGTCTATCTATCTGATGGATAATGTGACAAAAGAATCTTCACTGAATTCAAAATTCCAAATACGCAGTATGAGCATGTGTAACATGTTTGCAGTCCCACTGCTTTTCTTCAGTTTTAGCCATTCACATGGCCAATTGTAGTCAGGGACCATGATTCAGCAATGCAGCTGACGTGGAAGGATAAAAAAACAGATGTTGGAAATCACTGAAGAGTGGAAAATCTGAGTGCTGGTATTTCTTTCTATATTTGTGTGTATGTGTGTACATATTCTCACACTCAGAGAAAGTTCAAGGTCTGTCTTTGGTAGAGAGGATTTTTTTTCTTTGTTCCTTTAATTGTTTTTATTATTTTTTTGAAAACACCTCATTTGCCCTTTCACATTGGCTCATGCCTGTTCTCAGAACCTGCCCAGGTCATATTTCTTCACCCACTGTCCCCTACCCTTCCCCCCACACACACACAGAGGGAAAAATATGTTTATAAAAATAAAACACTGCAGTACTGCTATCGTAAGAAGTAGCATTTGCACCATTATTATAGTACTTTTTAATGAAAGTATTGTTTGTTTAAAGCTGTATTCAAGGCTCTGCAGCCACAGGTATCATTTCATCAGGTCTAGTATGCTAAGCTAGAATAAACTTGGTCAGTATTTGGATAGGAGGCCTCAAGGAAAACTCTGGAAGCAGTTGAGGCTATGACTGCTGACAAAGAGCAAGATACCTGAGTCTATGTTGGGACACTGGGTTCAACTGTCTGGACCAGTTAGAGTTCATCAGAATTATAAGTGATCTTTGACAGTTTGGTGTCCTCTTAATAGTTGAATTTATCACTGTCCTGACATACTCCTCCCTCTAGTTTCTCCAGTAATTTGGGGAGATGAAATAGCTTAACAATAGCAAATTAAGGCTGGGAGCGAATCAGACTCTAGCTGTTATAGTTGTAGGAGGGTGGGGGTGGGGGAGAAGAGAGTCACTCCAGAAGAGTAAACATTCACCATTTTGAAAGGGTGGTTGATGGGAAGACAGCTAATATATTTTAAGGAGTCTTTAGATGCTAGATATTTGTGTGCATTGGAAAGAGTGCACTGGAAAGAATCCCTTTGTGCCAAACAACACCCAATTTGAGCGCCATCATCTGAACTGTGGGGGGTAAGAATGGGATGTAAGCACATGGTGGTATACCAGAGAATCCTGAAGACCCAAAGAAACACTGGGCTGATGAAAATGTGGCTGTGCTACCTAATGACATAGGCAAATTTGCAGTGTAAGATGAGTTGGCTTTTTTGTCACTTGTAACTAACGAAAAGTCACATTTTTTCACACTTGCTTTGCAGTGTTTCCCTTTTTGTGAATGTCCTTGAGAAAGAGAATAGTCAATTGGTCTTTTGTTTTTGTTTTTTTTTAAATATTTTTATAGTAATTGCTTCTGCCCCCTTGTTGATTTTTAATGTTGTTCCTTGATTTAAAAAAAAAACTATCATTTGAGACAATGGCTCTTGATACTTCCACAGAGTTTAAAACCTTTCTTATTATTTCCACTTTTCCTTGTCATTTGCATGGCCTGCCTTAAGCAAGATGCTTTGGGAAAGAAGTGCTGTCTAAGCAGTCTTTGTCACTATTCCAAGGCTTATCATATATCCCCTTTATGAGTTTATTTTGATTTCTATCCTGAAGGAAATAGCCATATATTTTGTAAATTTCCTTTTATAATGCTTTCTATTTATTATACACATCTAATGGAGCTGTGTGTTGTACTTTGGTCACAGTGGCCATTGCTTCAGTGCACATGTTTAATAGCCTGCTATATATCAGAAGATTAACATCAATCCTGAAGACTTTACTCTTCACCCAGTGTGGTTAGCTACATTCAGAATCGTGAAGAAGTTTGTGTATGTACTGTAACACCGTGATCAAGATTGGATACAACTTAGAATATATAGTATTTATAAAATCCTCTGTTTTCTCATAATTATCCTCCATTTTTTTCTCTTGAGTTCTTTTAACAATGAAAGGCCAAAATCTGTGGAATTGAGTCTGTGTAGGAGGGTAATTTTGTGAGCAATGTGAGGCTCGTGAGACTTTGATGTATTTGTTATGAACACACATGCATAAAAGCTGCAATTTAATGAGGAATGAAACTGTACGTGAGGAAGAAGTTAAGGGAGCCTGAAGAAATTCATAGTCCAATACGTAATTAACAAGGAAAGAATAAAGCCCTCTCCTTCATCCCTCCCTCTCACTCACACTCAGATACTTTACTGAATTTGCATAGCTATTAACTAGAATCCTGGTGGGATCCTCAGGATAGGCTAGCAGCACTCTGGGAGGTGAGCATCTTCTAAGCAAAATGTCTGGGCTTAGCTGGACTGAGTTCAGAAAATGGAGGAGTCTGTATGTAAAATGAAGGATTAAGTGCTGACAAGAGTATTTGAATGAGCATGTAGCTTCCTGTGCATAGAGGGCAAGTGAGTAGGCAGAAGACACAGGTACAAGGAATTGTGGGAATGGCAGTAGAGGACTGCCTAGACTTGAAGCCACCTTTGTTACGTCCAGAATGCAAAATGGGTGGGTCACAGGCCAACACACACTCTGAGTCATACCCTTTGGTACCTCGCCAGCTTGGGTTCAACATGCATTTAGATACATGACTAATGGGTTTGAATATGGATGATAGAAAGTATGGATAAAAATGCATGGCTCCACAAACACAAAGCCTGCAACGCAGACATATCCCAACTATTACATCACTGTAACATTAGCATGGATGAAAACTTCCAAGCTTATTTATCCCAGGGAGTTGCAACTTCCGCTAGTTTTTTAATGAAATCCACTTGTGTCCTAGGAAGTAGGCTGAGACTAGCAAATCATTTCACATACAGTGGGTCAATAGTGAGCCGTCATGCTCAGTGTCCTTGTGGAAGTATTTTGTAGTGCGGGTCAGGAGATCTGGGTTTGATTCCTGCTCTTATTATATTATACCCAAGAGGTTCAGAAAATAATACAGTAGAATCTCAGAGTTACAAACACCTTGGGAATGGAGTTATTCATAACTCTGAAATGTTCATAATGCTGAATAAAACATTATAGTTCTTTCAAAAGTTTGACTTCATACAGCTTTGAAACTTTACTATGCAGAAGAAAAATGCTGCTTTCCCTTTATTTTTTATAGTAGTTTACATTTAACACACTAGTGTACTGTATTTGCCTTTTTTTTTTTTTTTTTTTTGTCTCTGCTGCTGCCTGATTGCATCCTTCCAGTACCAAATGAATTGTGTGTGGTTGACTGGTCAGTTTGTAACTCTGGTGTTTGTAACTCTGAGGTTTTACAGTAGTGGGAAATAGTTGCAATGTGCTGCCATAACACCCTAGACTTTGTTCGTGTCAGAACTCATAAGCAAGTGTGAGTCTGGTTGGTAACTTGTATGAGAATACTTACAAGAAAAAAAGAGGACATGTGGGCTCCATATACTTAGGAGGTGTCAGACCGGACAGTCTCTACATAAAAGAATAAATGGACACAAATCGGACATTAGGAATGGTAACATACAAAAGCCAGTAGGAGAACACTTTAATCTTCCTGGACATTCTATAACAGATTTAAAAGTAGCCATACTTGAACAAAAAAACTTCAGAAACAGACTTCAAAGAGAAACTGCAGAATTAAAATTTATTTGCAAATTTAACACCATGAATTTGGGCTTGAATAGGGACTGGGAGAGGCTGGCTCACTACAAAAGCAGCTTTGCCTCTCCTGGAATTGACACCTCCTCATCAATTATTGGGAGTGGACTACATCCACCCTGATCGAATTGGCCCTGTCAACACTGGTTCTCCACTTGTGAGGTAACTCTCTTCTCTTCATATGTCAATACATAATGCCTGCATCTGTAACTTTCATCCATGCATCTGAAGAAGTGAGGTTTTTTTACCCACGAAAGCTTATGCCCAAATAAATCTGTTAGTCTTTAAGATGCCACTGGACTCCTTGTTGCATTACATGTGAAATTTTGTGACACTACATGGACTTAAGATGAATTTTAATATTAAAGCCTATGCAAATATAAATTCAATAGAGTTAATTTGTGCGTAAATTGTACCTTTTTTGCTTGTCTTTCAGTTTAGTGACAACTATTGTAAAATTGTACTATGCCTACAATGCAATTACTTTATGCAGAAATCATTTCCAGTAGAATGAAAAAATGTTAAATTGCACAATAACAACTTTCTTGTTTTCCCCCAGTTCTTGAGTACTCTGTATTCAAAACAATTTGATTGTAGGAAAGTTTCCTTTTTATTTCTTTTATGGCCAAATTTTCAAAGGATGCACCTGTAAAAGTGCACATGCACCCATTGTGCATGCAATTTGGTATTTTCGTGCAGAAATCAGGTAACTTTTGCCTATGTAAAGGCCTAATGAAAACCCCATTGAAGTCAACAGGCTTTGGATCAGGTCCCAATTACCCAGTTTGCACACACAATTTTTGGATTTCGTGGACACAACAGGTGTACCAACGTTTAAAAATTTGTCTTTTAATATACAATTGCTAGATTGTGTAGTTCCAACAATTCAGTTTATATCTCTGAGTAAGCTCCTTTAAACATTGTGTGCTGTGATCATCTGATAAAAGTTCTAGTATATTTCTGATTCCAAACTTCTACCAGAATGTGCCCTTCAATAAACCTGGTTTCTTTCTACAAGTCTGGCTATAAGAGTGGCTTGCTGATCCATGCTTCAGAAATATTCAGCCAAAAAAGAACCCCCCAAAAGAAGCCAGAATTTAAATATTTCTGATAATTAAGGCTAAGATTTTGTCATGGATATTTTTAGTAAAAGTCATGGACAAGTCACAGGCAAAAAAGAAAAATTCACAGAAGCCGTGACCTGTCCATGACTTTTACTAAAATTATCTAGGACAAAATGGAAATCTGTGGGTCCCCACACCACCTGAAGCGGGGCAGCTTCGCAGGGTGGTGGGGTACCCCTGCTGCATGTAGCTCCAGGCATCCCTCCGCTGCCCGTGGGGGCCAGGAGCTGTGAGGTCCCCCCTCCTCCCATGTCAGCTGGTAGCTGTGGGGTACCCCCACTGCCCGCAGATACACGGCCCAAAGGGGCCGGGAGCTCAGGGGTTCCCCTGCAGCTACAGTGGCTGGGAGCTGTAGGTGCCCCTGCCACCTGCGGTGGCCAGGAGCTGTGGGGTACCTCTGCTGCCTGCAGCTTTGAGAGCCGACGGCAGCCGGGAGCTTGCGGGTTCCCCTGCAGCGGCTGGGAGCTTGGGGTTTCCCTTGCCACCAGTAGCTCCAAGGGTCCCCACCATCTGCAGCGGACAGAACTCAGGGGTTCCCCCGCCACCCACGGCGGCCGGGAGCTTGGAGGGGGGGCACCAGAGGCGGTGGGGGACTCTGCAGTTCCCGATCACCGCAGGTTGAAGTCATGGAGGTCACTGAAAGTCATGGATTCCATGACTTCCGTGACCTCTGTAACTAAATTGTAGCCTTACCGATAGTTCGTGATGCTTTTCTCTAGTCCCAAACATATCACACGGCCTAGAAATGTTCTTATCAGGTAGTGCAGTGATGATCTTGCTAATAAGGGATATCCTTATTTAGAGTAAGTTTAAACACCATGCTCTCAATATGTAATCTGTGATATTACACCAGGGTGGATTATTTCTGATTGTATTAGAAACATTTATATACCACAAATGTTGACCAGCAAACCAGTATGTACTGAGAAGGCTGCCTGTAGTAGCATAATACTAGAGGCATCACAGTGTTTTTTACCTGTGGCTGTAAGAGGTTTGCACAGACTCTGGCAGAACAGGAGTCTAGTGTTGCTTCAGTGTTTTCAGCATCAGATTATTAAGATACATCCAAGCACTGAATCTGACAATTCAATATGGCTGTCTGTTTTGTTTTCTCCTTGGGCATATTTTAAAATGCTTTAGTAAAGCCTACAGAACATAGCATTCAAAATTCCTGTTCAGAACAAATCATAACAGCATTTGTGGGCAAAAGGTATAGTTCTGAGCACAGCCTTAGACTCACATTATGCGGCATTTTGTACAACATACGTGGCCATGTAATGAAATACCCTATTGTAGTACATATGCACAAAGGGGCAATGGGCATCCTAACTCTGAAATTCATAGCTTTTATGTCTGATTAAAGTGTCATCCTTAATATTGCATTTACAAAGGGTTATCTTATGTTACTGAAACAATTCTAGACACTGCCTGTGCAATGCAGTATGTGACAAGCTTCCTCAACTTCTTTGTACTTGGTAGAAATCTGTCTCTCCTTCATTTTTGAATGAATTTCTTCCCCTTTCAAGGAGAACCAAAGCAAGTCAGTAAAAGCATCATCTTCTGCAGGACAAAATCTTTCTTTAAGATGATCCAGCTGAGTAGGAAGTAGGAAAGTAGAGTTACTATGTTGTCTAAACCAAAGGAATAGAAGTTTAGGATGACTTAGCTTGAACAGGGTTCAAAAAAGAACTAGATACGTTCATGAAGAATAGGTCCATCAATGTCTATTAGCCAAGATGGGCAGGGATGGTGTCCCTAGCCTCTGTTTGCCAGAAACTGGGAATGGGTGACAGGGGATGGATCACTTGTTGATTACCTCTTCTGTTCATTCCCTCTGGGATACCTGGCATTGACCACTGTCGGAAGACAGGATACTGGGCTAGATGGACCTTTAGTCTGACCCAGTATACCCGTTCTTATGTTCTTATGACTTCTGGGTTGACTTTTCCAGCTTGAAATCCTGACATCAACACTGACAATTTATTTGCAGGAAAGATGGCTTGTCATTACACATGCCCTTCTGTCAGGATGGCATTGTGTCCCACATAAGGCAGCAATCCAGTTTCACTAGAACGTTGGTGCTAACCAAAAATATCTCTGGTTGTCTGAGCAGCTTGCATAACACTGCAAGTAACTCTGCTTCTTCAGGGAATTCCTCCAGGGGGACAGTACTGACCACTTTGGTAAAAGATACTACTCAATTTTCACCATATCTGCTGTTACTCATGTGCCAGAAAGGAGAGGATAACACCGAGTGTTCATGCACATAAATTGACACTACTGAAAGCATAGGTTATATCATAATTAGGGATAAAATAAAAACACACACAAATGTTTGCGTATGGTAACATTTTCAAAATTATGTAAGTGACTTAGGTGTGAGGAGTCTAAGGCTATGTCTGCACTGCCCCACAGTTTAGATTATTGGTGTGAATAACAGTGTGCACCAAAGTGTTGCTCAGTAATGCCCCGTGTGGAAGCTGCAGGTGCAAACTAAAAGGTTCCTAATTGGCATTAATGTAATCCATTTCGCGCCTTTTTCCTGGGTGAACAGTGCAGACGCCATACCACAGCAAGCATGGAGCCCGCTCAGCTCAAGACAGCAGTCATGAACATTGTAAACACCTCGTGCATTATCGTCCAGTTTATGCTGAACCAGAACCTGCAAAACCAGGCAGCGAGGAGTAGGCTACGGCAGCGCGGCAGCGAGAGTGATGAGGACATGGACATGGAATTCTATCAAACCGCGGGACCCGGTGCTTTGGAGATCATGCTGTTAATGGGGCAGGTTATAGCCGTGGAACGCCGATTCTGGGCCCGGGAAACAAGCACAGACTGGTGGGACCGCATAGTGTTGCAGGTGTGGGACGATTCCCAGTGGCTGCGAAACTTTCGCATGTGTAAGGGCACTTTCATGGAACTTTGTGACTTGCTTTCCCCTGCCCTAAAGCGCCAGAATACCAAGATGAGAGCAGCCCTCACAGTTGAGAAGCGAGTGGCGATAGCCCTGTGGAAGCTTGCAACGCCAGACAGCTACCGGTCAGTCGGGAATCAATTTGGAGTGGGCAAATCTACTGTGGGGGCTGCTGTGATGCAAGTAGCCAAAGCAATCACTGAGCTGCTGCTACGAAAGGTAGTGACTCTGGGTAATGTGCAGGTCATAGTGGATGGCTTTGCTGCAATGGGATTCCCTAACTGTGGTGGGAGATAGATGGAACCCATATCCCTATCTTGGCACTGGAGCACCAGGGTACCAGTACATAAACCGCAAGGGGTACTTTTCAATGGTGCTGCAAGCACTTGTGGATCACAAGGGACGTTTCACCAACATCAACGTGGGCTGGCTGGGAAGGGTTCATGACGCTCGCGTCTTCAGGAACACTACTCTGTTTAAACAGCTGCAGCAAGGGACTTACTTCCCAGACCAGAAAATAACCATTGGGGATGTTGAAATGCCTATAGTTATCCTTGGGGACCCAGCCTACCCCTTAATTCCATGGTTCATGAAGCCATACACAGGCAGTCTGGACAGGAGTCAGGAGCTGTTCAACTACAGGCTGAGCAAGTGCAGAATGGTGGTAGAATGTGCATTTGGCCATTTAAAAGGTCGCTGGCACTCGTTACTGACTCGGTCAGACCTCAGCCAAACCAATATCCCCATTGTTATTGCTGCTTGCTGTGTGCTCCACAATCTCTGTGAGAGTAAGGGGGAGACCTTTATGGCGGGGTGGGAGGCTGAGGCAAATCGCCTGGCTGCTGATTATGCGCAGCCAGACACCAGAGCGATTAGAAGATCACACCAGGAAGCGCTGTGCAAGAAGCTTTGAAAACCAGTTTCATGACTGGCCAGGCTACGGTGTGAAAGTTCTGTTTGTTGAAAACCCGCCCCCTTGATTGACTCATTCCCTGTAAGCAAACCACCCTCCACCCTTAAATCACAGCTTGCTTTTAAAGGAAATAAAGTCACTATTGTTTAAAAATCATGTATTCTTTATTAATTGATTATAAACATAGGGAGAGAACCGACAAGGTAACCCAGGTGAGGTTTGGGAGGAGGATAGGAGGGAAGTAAAAGGCCACTGAAAAAATTCAATATAATGACAGCCTTTTGGTTGGGCTGTCCACTGGGGTGGAGTGGGAGGGTGCACGGAGCCTCCCCCCCGCGTTCTTACACGTCTGGGTGAGGAGGCTATGGAACATGGTGAGGGGGGAGGGAGGTTATACAGTGGCTGCAGTGGCACTCTGTCATCGTGCTGCCATTCCTGAAGCTCCACCAGATGCCGGAGCATGTCCGTTTGATCATGCAGCAGCCCTAGCGTTGCAGCCAGCCACCTCTCATCTCGAGCGTCCCTCATGACCTCACGTTCACTGGCATCTTTCCTGTACTTAGATACCGTGTCCTTTCAAATGAGCTCTTTCATTGCAGGTGCATTCCATTATTTCCGAGAACATCTCGTTTCGCGTCCTCTTTCTTCGCTGCCTTATCTGAGATAGCCTTCGGGACGGAGGAGGGAGGCTTGAAAAATTTGCAGCTGCTGGAGGGATGGAAAAAGGAGAGACGTTTTTAAAAAGATACATTTTACAGAACAATGCTTATACTCTTTCACGGTGAACAACACTATTCACGTTACATAGCACATGTGATTTCAGTACAAGGTCACATTTTCCATCTTAATATTGAGTGCCTGTGGCTTTGGTGTTAGAGATCACAGACGCAGGTCCGGGCAACAGAATTTGGCTTGCATGCGGCCATGGTAAGCCATTGTATTTTGGCTTCTGCGCCCTCCTTTCCCACATACCAAGCAAAGCACATTGACTGCTGTGGTTTTCCTGTTAACCTTCAGCAGCAGAAAACAAACTAACCCGCTCCCCTCATCCAATTCTCTGGGATGATCGCTTTATCCCTCCCCCCACCGCGTGGCTGGTATCAGGGAAGATCCTTGCAGAAACCAAACTAACCCCC
>NW_020664420.1:55569096-55718485 GCF_002925995.2 Terrapene triunguis
TAACTGCAGGGAAGGATTTCTTTTCAGCCACAGGCAAACAGCCCAGTAGGAACGGCCACCTCTGTCCCCTTAATTAAATTCCTGTATTTCAACCAGGTTACCATGAGCGATATCACTCTCCTCAGGATTACACAGCAAGATAAAGAATGGATGTTGCTTGAATGCCAGCAAACACCGGGACCATACGCTGCCAGGCTTTGTCATGCAATGATGCCAAATTACTTGCTACTAGCATGGCGTGGTCAAGTGTCCTACCATGGAGGACGGAATAAGGCTGCATTGCCCAGAAACCTTCCGCAAAGGCTTTTGGAGTACCTCCAGGAGAGCTTCATGGAGATGTCCCTGGAGGATTTCTGCTCCATCCCCAGACACGTTACTGGCCGCGAATGCATTCCAAGTCCTCAGGTCAAATTAATCATTAAAAAACGCTTGCTTTTAAAGCATGTTTTATATTTTAAAAGGTAAACTCACCTGAGGTCCCTTCCATGGGGTCATGGTCTTGGCTACTGGCTTGGGAGGCTTGGGAGGGTACTTCACTCAGGCTGAGAAAAAGATCCTGGCTGTTGGGGAGAACTGAGTGCTGTGTGCTCTCCGCAAGCTCGTCCTCCTCCTCCTTCTCTTCCTCCTCCCCCTCCTCTTCCCCATCCACAGAATCCTCAGGTGTGGCTGATGAGATTACCCCCACCTCGGAATCCATGGTCACAGGTGGGGTAGTGGTGGCGGCCCCCCCTAAAATTGCATGCAGCTCAGCGTAGAAGCGGCATGTCTGCGGCTCTGACCCGGAGCGACCATTTGCCTCCTTTGTTCTTTGATAGGCTTGTCTGAGCTCCTTGACTTTCACGCGTCACTGCTCTGAGTCCCTATTGTGGCCTCTCTCCATCATGCCCTTGGAGATTTTTTCAAAAGTTTTGGCATTTCGTCTTTTCGAACCAAGTTCTGCTAGCACTGAATCCTCTCCCCATATAGCGATCAGATCCAGTACCTCCTGTACGGTCCATGCTGGTGCTCTTTTTCGATTATCGGACTGCATGGTTACCTGTGCTGATGAGCACTCTGTGGTCACCTGTGCTCTCCTGCGCTGGGCAAACAGGAAATGAAATTCAAATGTTCGCGGGGCTTTTCCTGTCTACCTGGCCAGTGCATCCTAGTTCAGATTGCTGTCCAGAGCGGTCACAATGGTGCACTGTGGGATAGCTCCCGGAGGCCAATACCATCGAATTGCGGCCACACTAACCCTAATTCGAAATGACAATATGGATTTCGGCGCTACTCCGCTCATCGGGGAGGAGTACAGAAATCGATTTTAAGAGCCCTTTTCTTCTAAATAAATGGCTTCGTTGTGTGGACGGGTGCAGGGTTAATTCAATTTAACGCTGCTAAAGTCGAATTAAACTCATAGTGTAGACCAGGCCTAAGTCTCATTGAAAGTTCCAATGCCACTTCTGTGAGGTAAAAAGAGGAAAGTAGGGGCCAGAATCTGGCATTGGTTTTACATTTTTTTCCAAATAATGGCAGTTGCAGAAGCACATCATCACCCTCTTACACCTTGCTAGAGCACTGATTTGCAGGGAATCATCATTTTGCTGCAGTTCCATTGACTGTCCTCATTCCACCAGGTTTCTGCGATGCCTATTATATCAATATCCTCCTTTAACACGAGGTACCCTACTTCACCCATCTTATTATTTAGACTTCTAGCGTTTGTGTACAAACACTTTAAAAACTTGTCACTGTTTCTTTGTCTGCCCTTTTCTGATGTGTCAGATTCTTTTTTATGTGAATGTTTCTCATCTGATCTGGCTCATACTTTATCCTCTTCCATCCTCTCCTCCTGACTAGAACCTAGAGAATCTCTATCAATAGACTCTCCTCTCAGAGAAGTCTCTGTCCAATCCATGTGCTCCTCTGCAGCAATTGGCTTTCCCCCATCTCTTAGTTTAAAAATTGCTCTGCAACCTTTTTAATAATTATTAACAAGTTATAGCTCTATCAATCCACTTTGTCACGGACATTTAATAACCAGTGATCTTTCACTCTGGTAACTCTTAATACAGGGGTTCTCAAACTGGGGGTCTGGACCCCTCAGGGGGTTGTGAGGTTATTACCTAAGGGGTCGCGAGCTGTCAGCCTCCACCCCCAAACCCTGCTTTGCCTCCAGCATTTATAATGGTGTTAAATATATAAAAAAATGTTTTTAATTTATTAGGAGGGTTGCACTCAGAGGCTTGCTATGTGAAACGGGTCACCAGTACAAAAGTTTGAGAACCACTACCTTAATACATATCTATCCCATATGACTTTTATTTTGGGAAACTTCTGTTGCCAAAAATATCTGAGCTGTGCTGCAATGACAAAAGCATAGGGAGGGAAGTTTAACAGATTTAATTCTCTGACATTTCTGAAGGTGAAAACTCCATCTTGTAAAACCCAGAATTCACTGATGGAGCAATGATAGCATTGTTTAAATATCATGTTCCAATTTCCACCTTTCATGCATTCGTACACCTCACATTGATTTCAGTGTTGAGGCAAAGAACATTCAGCTTCATCTCTAGGACATTTCATCACTCTTGACTGTAATGTGAATCCTGTATGCTCATGGAAAAGGAGAATTTTGTCCAAAGAGTCTGACTCAATTTAAAATAAAAAAAAAAAACACCAAAAATCCACTGTCCAGCTTTGCACTGCAGAAGCCCATGAAAGACAGAGGAAATCCACCCCCCAAAAATAATTTGCATGTAGTAGTTGGAGGATATATTGTTTACTTAAATGGAACCTATTCTGCAAATAAACTAAGTAACATTAAATTACAGTACTTCTATTATATAGAATTGATTGGGGGGAAAAAAGCAAGTTGAGATCATAAGGGGAGACTGACAATCCAAGCTTAACTTAAAAAAATATGTACCACACCAACACCAATTGAAGACTGCGTTTGAATGATGCTATAAAGGTGTGGTTTGTGTTTATATTTTCTTTAGGATATTTTGTTTTGTTTTTTCTAGTGACACTAAAAAGAGCAACAAATGTAAAACTCCATCAATTACTGGCAACTACTCAAATTCTGAAACAATAGATGCTAAAATCCTTAGTCCCAGAAATACAGATTGCCACTGTGTTAAGGAATGCCTTCTGCCATTTCACGTGACCCTTCATCAGATGAGGACATATCATGGTGATTCGTTTGTCTCCTCCAGGCAAGACAATTGCAATTTACTGTACTGTAGGCTAATTGCAACTGCCACAAGAAGGCTGAAACTGGTGCAGTATATAGCAGTGCAGCTCATAGGCAACAAATGTTAACATAAATATTGCCTCTTGCACTTTGTCTCTCTGATAAATAAGTGTGTGCTTTGTGAACTCCACTGGCTCACCCTTCACTTCAGAATAGAATTGAAAGACATGGTCCTAATCTATAAAACTCATAATGAATTTGGAATGGACTCCCTCAGAGACCACTTTGCTGGCCACCACAGGGATGATGCAGCTGGAGAGACCCTAGTTTAGGCTCTGAGATGCTGGAGGCTGAGTGTTAGTGAGATCCTGATTGTGGAACTCCTTCCCAGAAGAGATGTGAATGACCCAAGATTAGCTGTCTCTCGTATTCCAATGATTCCTAATTATATATTCTTCCCAACCCACATGTTCTGTGCTATCTCACTGTCAAAATCTTTTGCCAAGACCCTAACTCTCTCACCTCAACTACCGCAATCTCCTCCTCTCTAATCTTTTTGACACTAACTTCATCCTTCTCTAACTATCCAAATTGCTCCTGCCAAAATCTTATCTCTAGTCTTGGTTATGTGACCCTGTTCTCCCCTCCCAAGCCCTTAGTTCTTACATTCCTTGGGACTGGAACTGTGCTTCTACCTGTTTGATAGCACTTCTGCATGCTTGAAAAATAATAATTCTTAATAATGTTCTCCAGTGCTTACATAGCAAAGTGATAAGTGCCTTATAGAACCCAAAGACAAATACATTGGTCTCCTCCCCAAGGAGTGGAAGGACAGTGTGCACTGGTGGACCAACCCTTGGAGGTGGGAACCAGGCACTCCTTAGTTTTAATCCTGACTCTGCCCCTGCATGTTGTGGGAGGAATGTATCTTCTCTGTGTGTGGACAGATTTTATATTTATGGATGTATAGTTATCATTTGAATGGGTTGAGTGGTCTATTAATATATTGTTTGTGATAAATCTAAATAGCTAGTGACCAGACCAAGCACCAGATTATGCCAGGTGCAAGGGCAAGGTCTGTGTGTGGGGGTGTGTGTGTGTGTGTGTGGAGGGGGGCAGCAGACTGCGGGACAAAGGGAACAACAAGGAAGAAGGGTATGAAAGTTTTAGGCCCTAATTCTGCAAAGACACCTGCTCAACTTTAATTATGTGAATGTCCAACTGACTTCATGTTTCTCATTGTCATCTACAAAGCCCTTGACTTCATTAGAACTATTCACATGCTTAAAGTTAATCACCTGAATGTTTGCTTAGGGCGTAGGAGCAAATTTGATAGAGAATGCATGAATAAATGTGGCAGAGAGTCAGGGCAAAAAGATGAGGGAGAGAAAAAAAACAGAATAGAAAGGAGAAATAAACAAGAGAACTTTCAGAAAGGGAAAAGAAGAAAACAAAATCATACCAGGTGAAGTCAACGGGAGTTTTGCTGTTGACTTCAATGGAACCAGGATTTCATCCAAAATATACAAGAGGGAGGAGCGGGAACCCTTTACTCTTTGCCCCCTAGTTGTGCATATACCAAAACTCTTCCAAGTACATTTCCCTGGCCCTCATCAAAGCTATCCCTGATGTCACTCCTTGATCCACTTTGAAAATCTGTTCAACCTAGTGGACCTGTGCAGGGCTTACAGGAGGGAACAAAAAAACATGAACTTAGTACAGCAGCAAAAAGGAATGACGGAATTCTAAAAAGGGAGTCAGTACTCTTTGTGGTGCATTTGCAGCTGTATTTGTGTTATAATTATTTACTGGATAACCTTGATGTTTCAGTTCATTAATCATTAGCATAATTTCTTAACTAGGTTATTGTGGATAATGCAAAAAAAACCCTATGTTCTTTTTTAGGGATTTATTTATTTAGCAGTGGAACAAATATAATTTGTTCATACACACACTAATCTCCTGTAAATGTTGATGAAGTTAAGTAATGGGACCACAGAAAGTGACTTTTTCCGATGGCAGGGGAGAACTGTGTTTCCCCAACCAAATTTTTCCATAGTTCCCCTGAAGGGATTCTTTCAAATGGGAGTCTTAATTTAGGATCAGGATTTGGCACCAGGGCAAGCTATTTAAGGTTATTTAGGCACCTAGTGATATTTTTGAAGGCATCCAATTTCCATAAGAGTTAAGCACCTGGGCACTTTTGAAAATGTCACTGGTGCATCTATCTGCATGTTTAGGCACCTAAACACCTTTGAAAATCTGGCCCATAATGGCCCATTAACCACTTTTAAAAATTGAAGGTTTCTAAAGGAAAATGTTACAATCCCTGGCCATCTTCCTCTGTTCATTGCACACGTTTGATATCATCAGACATTTCTTCAGACATGCAGAAATTGACCTTCCAATTAAAATTCACATATGTACAAGACTCATATGAGACTACACACACACACTTCTCCCACAATGCTTTGTGAACTCCACTGGCTTACCCTTCACTTCAGAACAGAATTTAAAGACATGGGCCTAATCTATAAAACTCATAACAAATTTGGAATGGACTCCCACAGAGACCACTTTGCTGGCCACCACAGGGATGATGCAGCTGGAGAGACCCTAGTTTAGGCTCTGAGTTGCTGGAGGCTGAGCGTTCGTGAGACCCTGATTGTGAAACTCCCTCCCAGAAGAGATGTGTCTTCCAGCATTTGTATAATTCTCTTCCTGGGTATAACAAACACTTCATAATATTAAGCTTAGTTACACTATAACTGTTAAAATATTAATATTTATTTTACAGCGGTCTTACAAGAGCAAGCCAACACTCATTAAATAAACAGAATGAATACAAGTTTACATAGAATCATATAATACATGAGCTGAGTTTTTAATGATGGCATTCCTAAAATATGGATTAGTTTTACATTAAGGTTATGAATGTCAGTGCTGTTATGGGTCTGAACTTCTGCATAGAAGTTGATTTTTAATTACTCACAGAAGATACGTTTTCAAACTGAGACTAATTTGCTAACCATAAACTCTTGTTGCATTTATGAAAGAGGAACTTTCCTTTTTATATCCTTTTAGGATCTGTAGTAATTAATGTAATAATATTTGATCACTTTAGGCAGTGATGCACTTGAGGAAATAAAACCTTGTTTTAGGAGATCAGACTCAGAAAAGTATTAAATTTGAGAAACTACATGGGAAATGAAGGAATTTAAAATATTATATTCAAACCCTCTGAAATGACGAGGGACACTTCAAGAGAAATCTCTGTTGCTAGGGTAACAATCACAAAGTGTTGGGATAATGTTCCTTTAGTTTAATTAAAAAATATTGATTAATGAACATGTTTAACATGATGAACAAAAGTATCACAGGTATATATTAAAGACAGGGTGAGGAATTTAGTTTATAGCCAATGTGAAATGAAAGTCTTCAAAGTAAAGACAACTAAATCATGTGACCATGATCTGAATGCCCCAAACCTTGTTAACTGCTTGATTAGAAGAACACAGACACATAGCTGAGAAGTATACAGAAGTGATTCCAAAACATAAGTTGACTAAGAATAAATAAGGATCACAGATACTTATACATATACAATGGTTTAAAGATTTATACAGCTATTTCATCCTGCTGGTGTTTAACCAAGCTAAGACTGTTGGAGAACTGGTGGCTCAAGTGAATCTGTACTGTTATGTAATGGATTGATTAAATAGATTTATAACAGCATGCAAGGAGCTGGAGAGACTTTACATAAAGGGCAGGAAACTTTAGAGTGGGCCTTCCTGCAAAGAAATGAAGTTGCTGATAGAGAAACATCAACCTCAGAAGGACACAAAATTCTTCTAAATTAGCCAAGGAAGACATGCTGAACAGATTGCCATGAACATTACTCTGAACACATGGGTCTTATAGAATCACTGAAAAAGCCACAAAACTACTTACATGAAAGTAGGAGACCCCAGAAAAGGTAATTATGAGCAAGTATACATCAGGTGCTTAAATCATTGAAATTCCCAAAGCAGAACTGGAATATCCTAAGACATTTGCACTGGAAGATTTACTGCAAACTTTGAACTGAGGTTACAAAATCCACAATAACCTTATTTGGACCGCCTCCACATTTCATGTAAAGCAAGGATTGTATCATTATTGGTCCACATCAGCTTTTGGAAAATGGAATCAGTCAATGGACTGCCTATCAAAACTGAAAAAAATAATCTCATGCTGCCTTCTCTCATCCCAAAGACACAAGGGCCAGAAACTGATGGTTAGATTTGTCATCTGGTCATTGAAGGCACCTTATATTTGTAACAAGTAGAACTTATCACAGATAAGCACCTTACTAGTCTCTCAGCAGATCACAGCAATAATGGATCAAGACTATAGCTGAAATACCACTTTGAACTAAAACTACATTGAAGTGAACTTTCTACCTATCTTGAGAGACCAGCCATTTTAAACTGTCAAACTTAGCTGGAGAATTTACCAGCAACTCCTTTTTTAGTCTGATATGTACATAGATTTTTATGCACGTATTTCCTTTTAACCAAGTGAAAACTTCTTGGAAGGTATATACTGTTTAAAGGCATGGAAAGGCTTCAATATGAAGAGAGACTGAAGGAACTGAGCCTGTCTAATGAGCAGATGAAAAAGAGGGGCCTGCAGGTGGCTGAATATGGCTGGAGAACGGGGGGAGGTGAACCAAAAATGGTGATTTGGGGGTTTTTTATTGTTTTTTTTATATCTTTATTATTTTGATGCAGATGTTATCTCAAGCTAATTTCTGGGTTCTGTTTACTGTATGAGATTTTTTAAAAGAATTTGTCAAGGATTTTAGATGGGTGCTATTTTCTGTAGTATTTTATAATTTGAAGAAATAATAATACATTAAATAATAAGAGACATTAGAATGAATGGCATAAAGAAAGTAAATTGAGACAGATGAAAGACCTTTGAAATGTGGAAAGTTTGAAAGACCATTATATTGAGATGAGCCATAGGTTTAGTCATAATTTTTTATTATTTATAAATGTTATATGGTATCTTTGGAAGGTAGGGATTTTATTCTAGCTCCATGGGGAAGGGTTACTGAACTTCCCCCAAGAAGTAAAATCAGTGGCAGCTAATTACTGAAGATCCTGGGACAGGTAAACAACTCCAGAGATGTACCAACATCTGGGGGGAATTACATCTACTGGTTTAGACCAGGTTCAGGAAGCCCAGGAGACAAAGAGAGGGCTTGTGGTATAAAAGGTCAGCATAAACTGACTTGGGTCTCCCTCATTTTGATCCAAAAATGGACATGAGATGTAACCAAGAGGGCAAAACCCTGCTGGAAGGCTTTGAACTTGGCAGCATCTCCATGTGGAAAATGGGTGAGTAATACCTGGTAAGCTTAGCATGTGGTTAGATTGTTTATTGTTTTATAATATGTTTATCCCTGTAATACTTTTGTCCTAAAATACATGTACTGTGCTCTCTAAAAGCTGGCTGTCACTGTTAACCCTGTCATTGTCCTTGAGAGAATGAACAGCAGATGCTGAACTAAGGTCAGATCAGCTGGAATAGTCACATTGACTTGCAGGGGGACTGCAAGCCTAAATCCCCAGTCTAGGGAGAGGGACGTAGGTCCCTGCCCAAAGAAAGGTGATGACTGGAGGCTTGAGACCTAAATGAGTGCTTCTAACCAGATCGCAAGGGGACAGTTAACCCCAGAACTGTGACAATATGGTCAAGATGGAATTCAGTGGAACTGAAAAACAGCACATTTAAAGATGATAAAAGGAAGGGGGGGAGGTCTTTGTCATCTCTACACAATGCAAGTTCAAACTGTAGAGCTCACTGTCAAAAAAAAGAAGTAGACATTTATACAGATAACAACATCACAGTTACATTAGAGAGAATGTGTTAAAAATAGGGATATAAACAGAGCTGAGCAAAAATCAAACTTTCCATCCTGTGGGAAATTCCAAAACTTCAATACATCTCTCTATTGTAGATCTGAGACCTGATCAACAGCCCCCCCCCCCACTCCCCCACCCACATTAAACCAGCCTTGGATGAAACTCAGGGAGTTCACCACTAAAATTGAAAAAAAGGAATGTTCTGCTGCTGATAAAGCACCTCCACCTCAGGAATGTCCCTAACGAGAGTTATAACCACCAAGATTGTAAAGACTCTGGGAAATTAGGGAGGATACAGAAAGAGACTCAACAAATGGTGAGATAAGCTCTGACCAGCGATTTATGCTGATCATCTGCACAAATAGAGAAGGTCACAATTAAGTTACAATTTGGGCATGAAAGATAAAATGGAAAGAACTTGGGCAGGAAGGAGGATACATAGATGTCAGTGCGTAATTGGTTAAATTTTTTGTTATTTAGGAGTGTGGGATGATGTGATAGTTTAGTAAATTTGAAGAAGAGAGCTAGTTTTACCTATATAATGTAAATGAAAAACAATGCTCTTTGGGAACCATTTCAGAACTGCAGTTCAACATCAAGCTGCTGGCACTCTGACTCCTCTTCATGACTGTGATGTGCAGAGGCATCGCCGGGAACCCCCAATGAATTAATCCTGACTGGCCATCGGGTGAAATTTGTCTGTATATTGGGAGTGGTGAGCATAACAGATTTGCTTGGTATATGTGTGGTGTGTGTGTTGCTAATAAATAAGATGTTTAGAGCACAACGTGTAAGGCTCTTTTGCTGGGAAAAGATTACGCAGACCCGCAGAGCCTTGAGCCCCAAAGGAAAGGGTGGGTACTTAAATTGATCAGGTTTCTTCCTGAGCCCTGTGGATAAGGATACGTGCCTTATACCCTGAGCTGTCAGAAGGGAAAGGGTGGGGGTGCCTAACGCCTTGAGCCCTCAGTAGGGTATAGGCGGGGTGCCTTAAATTGAGCAGGTAGTATTTAATGGAATTTGTAGTTTGTCTGCCTGATGTCCCCCTCTTCCTATGGGCTGGATTTCCTGGCTGGACAATATATCTCCCATGATGCAATTCCTCAATTCCTCTCCATGATGACTCTTTCAACAAAACAGTCATTACTATGAGGTATCCTTGTTACATTACTAGGGTATGGTCAGCAACAATTGATCTCGTATACTGGCCGTCTCTATCTTCCAGATGATTCTTCTTACCCACACCGCCAATATCACCATGCCTAAAAGCAAAGCCAATTGGATTCCAATTATCACCACCATGGGGTGAATCATTATATTAAAAGCTCCCAGCAATGTTTCCCACCAAGAGTGATATCCTGTTTCAGCAATGGTTTTTAAAACCTTAATTACTTGTAGGTTGTTGTGCTGTCCTTAATGCAAATTTGGTCCTCAATGCATTTTATGTATTGCTAATCATCTTGCAGCATAAGGTAGATGCAATTGTTGAACCAAACTCATATTTATACCAACATTAACAGGTCTTATATCATTAAATACATGGACATTATATTGCAAATATTCTACAATCCAAAGGGGTTCATAATATTCAAAATTAAAACCCTTAACTTTACTAACATTACACAAACGTCTATCAATCAAATATATCATAACATACATTTCATTATTTACAATAATTTCCAGACAATAAATTCTAACACATACACAGCCTTTACCTGCATAATTTACAGCTAATTTTTATTCTGTAACCACATTAAACAAACACCTTTAAGTACCCTTTGTTTTAGTGTGAAAACACTTGTCCCTTATTTGCAAATTTTGATCCTTGCATACATATTTAAAATCTTTATAAACTATACATTGGGATACATCTATGGTGTGCCATTGTTCATGCATGGTAGTCCACCATATACGTTACCAAAATTTTGGTTACCTGAATTCTTATAGGTAATATTGGGTATATATTAATGGTGCAGCTAGGGTAGACAGTTATTACGTACGATTGAATTTGAGCTTTATAAAAGGCAAAGTTTATCCATTTCTACTGAGACACCAATTGTCTTTTTTTTTCTTCCATGAAATTGTTTTCCAGAACAACAATTTTTTATTTCAAAAGGCAATTTTTTTTTTTGCATGCCTTCTCAGATCATTTGGATGACTAATTGCCGACTTATTTCCTGGGCTTGTGTACAGGCTAATACTAAGAACACATTTCCTTGTATTGTTTCCATAGTCCCTGCTAAAAAAGTAATACATTCTTTTCACCTTGCTGTTGCCATACTACCAGTATTTTAGAAAATAATTGTTGCCCAATTTTTAATTTTAACAAGGATGCACTGATGGGCTTTTCCTATTCTTGTATTTCAGCTGTAACATAACTTCATTTTTTTTTGCCAATACCTGTATGTTAGTAGCATCCAGTATTTCAAGCCCTAATTCAGTTCCCGCCCTTCCTTATAGTTTTCTTTTTTTTGGACATACCATAATTTTAACCATGCTGCCCACCCCTTATGGAGAGTTTGTACATATTGGGCACATTGGGGTATGACTTTGGATACATTTAACACGGTGAGGTCAAAGTCAGTTTGTTTTAGAGATCGTACTGGAGTTACAATAGCTTGTTCCATATAATTCAATTTTACCAATGGGTGTCTCCTTTTTTTTTTAATATCAGAGCCAGTTTCAAGTACCTTAAAGTTTAATTGCACCCAAATACTTAGCCATGTATATTTACCTAACTGGGTAGGGACGGTATGAAGAAGTGGTCAGACACTGATATTGTAAATGAACTTTAGATTACTTTTTAATACATTTACTGTCCTGGGTTTCTTTGATTCATTCTAGGGGTTCCATTTTTCCTATATGCCTAGAATCCACTTCCCAAGATTCATTGGTACAATTCCCTAATACTCAAAATACTCCCAGATTTGAACCAATCTTACGTTCATTGAATCCCATGAATACCCTGATGTCCATGTCCCCTCCTGGCTGCCAAGCAAATTCAATAACCTTCAGTATTTCACATTGGGGTTGTAATGGGGCACCTATACCTTCAATGGACCTTTATTGTACTGCCCCCCTTTTAAAATACCCATCACAGCAATGCCAGCAACAAGACAAACAACACAAAATACAGTCTTTGTCACGACAGTAGATCCATGGTATTCTGAGCTGCTCTTCAGCTGGTGCCAGCTTTTCCTAAAATTCTATAAGACAAAAAGAACATTTTCCTACCCCCTCTGGGGGGGGTGGGGGTGGAGCAGCAAATCATTGCTTAAAATACCTCTTCCTTTTACAAATCTCTTGCTGATTGTAGGCAAAACAGAGGAATTACCGCCGTACATTTGTGTGTTTTTGTTCCATAGGCCGGCCAGGTTTGAATGGCTTCTACCCTTAAGGGAAAGCGTGAATTATTTCACTGTTCATTTATTAAATTCAAGAGTACCTCAGTTTTCCTTCTATAGAACATACTGTATCAGGTTTGTAATGGTTTCTTCTGCTGTACCAAGCTTTACATTTGTTCACAGGTAATAACTTAGAGGCAGCATCACCATAAAGCTTCTTACCATGAAATGTGTTTTCAATTACTATTTCTAGCATGCTTAAAGATTTTGCCTCAAAATCATACAGATTATACATTGTTAAAGGGTTACTTACTAATATTAAATTTATCCCAAAGTTTAATATTAACTCTATTACAAGTGGGTGTTTATAGTAGCTTATTATACCACATCATTTATTTAGACAATTTGTCTCTGAGGACAGTGTGCTCAATACCCTTTTGGAATCTTTGCATAGGCTTTTAATTTAATTATATACTTGGGATTTTGGTGACTAAAAGTGGTAGGGGTATTATGCATATGAGCAGACCCCTTTAGTATCTGTTTTTAGATTTCACCACTATGCATACACAAAACAAAAAAAACAAAAAACTCTTTTCCCTACTTAGGGTTAACCTGTCCCTCTTATTCTCAGGGTTAACTGCTTTTCCCACATCCCTTTTTCTGGAGGGTGGAAATCTGAACCTTTTTGGTTTTAAGTAGTTTGTCTGATCAGGGATGTCCATTATCTGCTGCTCCATTATGCTACCATATATAGGCAGATCTTTTCCTTCCCTGTCAGCTAGGTAATTTGCATCAACACAGATGCTTGCTTTTGGATCCAAAGCAATCACCAGCTCAAAGACTGTACTCTTGTCTTAAAAGAGTAAATTTCCACTAGCAAGTCGGAACCAGAGTTCTGATTACTTTCCACTTCCAGTTTCTGCTTCCAGCAATCGGAAAAAGAAAACATAACCTATTGTGGCTCCTTTTGGAGCCCTAATAGGATTTTAATTAAGTAACATGTTTTATTTACATTTCTCTTACCTATTCTACAACATATGCTGCATATTTCATGGCAAAAAATACACATTCCTCTGGTCCTTATTAAAAAAAACTAAACTTTATAAAAACATGTACCCAAAGGGTTAAATGCTAAATACCAAAACCAAGCCACACTAGATGCCTGTGTCTGGCAAAAGGGTCTGTCAATGTAGCAATTTGAATAAAAGTTTCAAATGGATTTTCAAATGGCATTATTTAAAAAAAAAATCATTTTAAACCTACAGAACAGGTTTTTACAAACCAGGAGTATTGGTTTAGGTCATTAAAACCTTACATAATTTACACAATATCTTTACACACACACAAATTCTGTTTTTCTTAACATCCCTTGCACTGCTTTAATTATTTTTTACACAGCTGTACACAGATTACATTCCCTTTTATATACTTGAATGCAGTTAAGTTCCAATGGGAACACCGTATGGGTTTGGGGTTTTTTAGTGATTTTTGACCAAATTGTCCATAGTCAAATGATTTAAATCAGATTGCTTCTCTGCCTGCTGCCTACAGCAGTCCTTTACAATTGATTATTTACAGACCATTCCTTTGGGGGAAAGGGCCCATTTTCCTTCAGAATAGCTGTAAAAACTCCTGGGAACAAATATATCTACACGACCCCCTTGTATAATTTGTTTAAAGATCAGGGTTTTACCCAATATGACTGTACCAAGTTGCACATATATTTACATTTACATGACTGGGTTTTATTATTAAACCCAGAACTCTCTTCTTATAACACCACAACTGTCGCTCTTTAACATTTTCACAACTCCCAACCGTCTACTTTCCTCCAGACTGTATCGTATTAATTTCTGCAAAAGCTACGGGTATCTCTTTACTCTCTCTTTAAATCACTTACTTCTGCATCCAGTTTATTATATCTTAGCTTTATTATATTGTTCTCTGCTGCCGTAGCTTTTAAAGTTTTACTGGCAACATAGTTTTGTAATCTTAAGCCCTCTCTGCTTTCACTCAAAGTTCTGTGTATCATTTATGCTGATTCTTATGTATTTTGCATTTATTTCTTAAGGTGGTGCATTTTTCCTGTAATTACTTAGCCACCAAGTACCGTCCCTGCAACACAGATGCCTTAGTTTACTCTTGCAAACCCCAAATTTGTTCCCCCTAGTGTCTGTTGCTTTTGTTTGCATGCCAAATGGATGGCAGGATTCCTCTTCTTTGCTGAAATTAATTGTTCCGGGGCAACTCCATGGATTAGTGCATTAACTCTAGATATTAACCCACTCACTCTCCATTTTTCACCTTGAAGAAAAAAATTTTTCTAATCCACTCCTCTGGGATCAAGTCACAACTCCAGTGTGTCTTAAGGTGGTCTGTACATTCTGCTACCATGCATGCTTCCTGCCATTCCCTTCTCAAGGGGGCATATGGCCCTTTGGGAAAGGCGGGGGCGAGGAGGTGTGGTATGACCATCCAGGTTCTGTCCCCTTGGGATTGGTCCAAATATCTCACCCGAAATATCCCAGGGGTCTGAAGTACACCGAGTATCTGCATCTACTCCTCCCCTTACTACTGCCGCAATGTCCCTCTAGGCTTCCAGTTTATATTTCAGTTCTCAATCTGTTGCATGCAGACGAAATGATCGCCGCTTGCCTGGGCCTGATCCTGTTTTTCCTGCAGGATTGTTCTGACAACTGCCTGAGCGGTCCCTCAATTTCAAGCACAATATCTCTATTTCCTCACTTATAGAGGTTTATACTAATTTAAGGTATCCTTTACCATACCCAATTCCAATTCACAGTCTTCTAACTAAAACAACGAGGAGTCCTTGTGGCACCTTAGAGACCAACAAATTTATTTGGGCATAAGCTTTCATGGGCTAGAACCCACTTCATCAGATACATGGAGTGGAAAATACAGGAGCAGGTATAAATACATGAAAAGATGGGAGTTGCCTTACCAAGTGTGAGGTCAGTCTAACAAGACAATTCAATTAACAGCAGGATACCAAGGGAGGAAAAATAACTTAAGTAGTGGTAATGAGAGTAGCCCATTTCAGACAGTTGACTTTATGTCTAGTTTGTGATACATTCAGGCTTTGACAGATAAGCATTTAGAATTTTGAAATTCATACTTCAGGCCATGTGTCTTGAAAGCACAAGCATGTGGGTTACTGATCAGATGTACATTGACATATACACTGAAATACCTCAGGACAGAAAAAGAAAAACAGTCTCAAAACTCCCAAATCGCTAGAAGAAATTAGGAAAGAAAAGGATATTCCAGCAGAATTATACACTGAAATCTGCAGTGCATTCACCAGTTTTTGCAGAGGTTCCCAAACTGTAGTCCTGGGTCACCAGTGGTCTGCAGAAACCTGGGAAACCCCCTTGTGGGCAGATCCTGCTAAAACACATCAAAACTTGCTCCTGGAAGCTGTGCCCAGGGTCTGCTGCTGACACTGCTCCAATAAAAGAGTTGCCTCCTCTTCCTCATCCCCTGCAGAGCTGCCAGGGAACCCTGAGGAACAGCAGAGGGGCCTGCCACTGCTGCTGAAGCTGTCATTGCTGCAGGATTAGACAAGAACAAGGGATCAGCTGCCATTATGAGAATTACTGCTTCCACTGCTATTGCCACTATGGGACCAGTTACCACTGGAGGAGGTAAAACAAGGGATGTTGGTGGAACCTTGAATGGGCCAGGAGAGTAAGAGATGGAGAAGCTGCAGGGGGAAATAGTGAGGAAAACATCATTGAGGGTAAGTAATAGATTTAAGAATGGGGGTGTTCTTGAGTGGGGAAGGGGCGGTCAGAGAAGGAGCACCCGAGAAACCCCTATTGTGAGATAGTGGTGAGGGGGATACGAGGAAGCTTTAGTGGAACCCTGGAAGGGGGTGCCAGCTGGAGAAGGCCAGGATTCCTGAAGGACTTCAGGAAGTGAGTTTGGTGGGTGGGGGAATTGATTATGAGCATGCATGAAGGGAAGAATTTGGGTTTCAATGGGGAAAACTGATTTTGATTGTGGAGGGGAAATTATTCCTGTGACGAGAGATGGAGTGATCCTTTTTAATTTGTCTAGGGCTGAAGAAAATTGATTTGTGAAAAGTTGTTGAACAAGATGAATTTAATGTTGAAGTGGTAAGAAAATGTATGTGATTTTGGGGGGATGACATTAAGTTAGATACTAAAAGGCTCTTTAATTTAGCAAACAAAGGCACAATAGCAGCCCATGTCTGGAGTGGGAGTTAGACAAATTCAAACTAGAAATAAAGGTGCACATATGTAACAGTGAGTGTAACACTGGAACAACTTACCAAGGAATGTGGTGGAACCTCCATTACTCAAAGTCTTTAAATCAAGACTGGATAGCTTTCTAAAAGATGCCATTGTTCAACCAGGAGTTGTTATGGGCTTGATGAAAGAATTACTGGATGAGGTTCTTTGACCTGTGTAATGCAGGAGGTCAGACTAGCTGATCATACTGGTGTCTTGTAACCTCTCTGAGTGTATGAATCTACGATGATTTACGGTAGGGTAAAGTGAACAGATTTTGAATGTGGAATAAAAATTGACCAATTCATTTTTATTGCAGAGGAAATTAATCTTTTGGGCCTGGGTGCAGAGTGAGGAGGATTTATTTTGATTTGTCTGGGCAAGAGAAAAATTATGAGGATGGTGAGGAATTGTTTTTTTAATGTGGTGGTGAGACAGAATTTTGACTATGATGGTTCTAGTCCCAGAGTAGTGGTGCTGATGATGGCAGCTGGCGTGAGGTGGGAGCAGTCCTCCAGTGGCAGGTCCCAATCAGGTGGGGGAGCGGGGAGAGAAGGTGGTCTATCAGATAGCCTCGCCCATAAGAGGTGCACACTATGAACAAGTTTGGGGATTCCTGAGTTATTCGTCTGTATATACCACATATGAAATTTGGGGGGAACAAAATATTTGGGGTTTCCAAACTTAGCCTGTCTCACTGTGTCTGAAATGGGTACAAACCTCACTGCACTTGCAGATCCTTTGAGTGTTTTTTTTTTTTCATTCCACTGAGTGCTGACAAGTACATAACAGAACCAGATGACAGCTTGCTTCTTAATTTGTAATTTATCTTAACCTGCACATTTGCAAATTTCACCTGGAGCTGAATCCACCAGATTGCGTGTCTTCAGATATCAATAAAAAAGAACAGAAGAAAATAAGTGAAATGCAGCTTTCCACAATTGTTGTATTGCTATTGTGTTTATTAAGGAAGAAGCTGAAATTTTCTTATTACCCCTTTCTCAGTTCTACATAAAAAGAGATGCCATTCTGTTTTCTGTATACTTCACATTAAAATATAGAGGAGTGTCCTGGCTTATGGTGAAGAGAAAGAACTGGTTTGGAAGCAGCTACCATCTTGTGTTTCATTTTGGGTGCAGAGTATTACACTGTGATACCCCCACCCCCCACCCCACATCTTATAGAAATTTAGTTGTTTGTTACCTTAGTTATTTAGATCTTTGTCTGAGAAAATGTAACAGGGGGGCTGCAATTAGTATACTGGAATTTTTGGTAGCTGTCATCTGGCATGTTTTACTAAGTGAGCAAGCACATAGGATTTGAAGCCATTACTTGAATCAATTGTAATTTCTCATCCTCTATATATTTAGTCTGCTACTAATAATTTGAAATAAACAATATAGTTTTCCTCTGAAAGTGAGGATAGGAAAACAGATGTTACCAGTTCAATGGGAGTTAGTCAAGAGAGAGTTACAGATTATAGGGTGGTATAAGACCAGGGATGCTTTGGACTTTAAAAATACTCTGAAACTATGTTAGTATTTAGGGTTTTACAAAAGATTGTGTCCAATGAAGAAATTTCCCCTTAAAATGCAATGAGAAAAGTGAGTGTGAAAAGGCATCTCCTATTTACCCAATCTGATTCTTGAGCCCAGTTCTGTTCCCAGTGAAGCCAATACATATTATTTATTTGTATTAGAGTAGCATCTTGAGGCCCCAAATGAGATCATAGTACCACTGTGGTGGGCACTGTATGAACACATATTAAGAGACAGTCCCTGTCCCCAATAGTTTACAATCTAACTAAAAGAGACAGATGGTGGATGGGAGAGGAACCAGACAGAGGTGAACAGACTTGCCCAAGGTCACACAGCAAGTCTGTAGAAGTTCTGGGAGCAGAATCCAGATGTCCTCATTACCACTCCATTGCTCCAGACTACACTGCCTTTCTTCTAGTGACTTCAACAAGAGTAGGGTCCACCTCCATGAATATTCTGTGTTGTACCTGATTATTTTAGCAACAAAATATGTTTTTACTACTATTTACTCCTCTTAGCACCTCAGCCAGCATCACTATGGCCTTGGCTACACTTGCAAGTTACAGCACAATAAAGCCGCCCACAGCGCTGTACCTCACTCCCCATTCACACTGGCAAGGCACGTACAGCACTGTGTCTCTGCAGCTACAGCGCTGCTGGTACTCCACCTCCCCAAGAGGAATAAAGTTTATTGCACCGCCGCTGCTGTGGTGCGGCGCCAGTGTGGCCGCCCAATGCGCTCTGATTGGCCTCCAGAAGTATTCGGCAGTATCCCACAATGCCTGTTCTAGCCACTCTGGTCATCAGTTCGAACTCTACTGCCCTGGCCTCAGGTGACCAACCATCAGACCCGCCCTTTACATTCCCTGGGAATTTTAAAAATCCCCTTCCTATTTGCTCAGCCAGGCGTGGAGTGCTATCAGCGAATCTTTCCAGGTGACCATGTCTCCACGTGCCAAGCGAGCCCCAGTATGGAGCAATGGTGAGTTGTTGGACCTCATCAGTGTTTGGGGGGAGGAAGCTGTCCAGAACCAGCTGCGCTCCAGCCATAGGAATTACGATGCCTTCAGGCAGATATCAAGGGACATGATGGAAAGGGGCCATGACCAGGATGCACTGCAGTGCAGGATTAAAGTGAAGGAGCTGCAGAGTGCCTACCGCAAAGCCCGCGACGCAAACGGCCGCTCAGGTGCTCCCCCGTGACCTGCCGATTCTACAAAGATCTGGACGCGATACTTGGGGGTGACCCCACCTCCACTCCGAGCACCACCGTGAAAACTTCAGAGTGGGAGGAGGAGGAGGGGGAAAGCAGGAGTGAGGGTGATGGGGTGTGGGGAGACACCCCGGAATCCCTGTAGGCATGCAGCCAGGAGCTCTTCTCAAGCCAGGAGGAAGGTAGCCAGTCGCAGCAGCTGGTACTTGGTCGAGGACAAATAGAAGAGCAGGTTTCCGGTAAGCAGCTTTTTTTCCGGGAAGGAATTTTTTCGGTGCGGTGTCTTTGGGAGAGGAGGATCAGGGCTGCATGCATGCCTAGATGCGGAATAGCGCATTGATCTGGTCTATCACATAATAACATCTATCAGGTTATCGGCCTCGGTAATCTCTTCGAAAGTCTCATCCAGAACGTGGGCAATGCGCTTGCGCAGGTTTATTGGGAGAGCCACCATGATCCTTGTCCCAGTCAGGCTAACGTGTCCGTGCCACTGTGCCGCGAGGGGCGGGGGGACCATTGCTGCACACAGGCAAGCTGCATATGGGCCATGGCGGAAGCCGCATTGCAGTAGAAGGCCATCCCTTGCTTCCCAGGTCACCCTCAGCAATGAGATATCTTCCAGGACGAACTCCTGTGGAAATGTTGGGACAGTGTTCAGTGTAGGTGCTCCCTGCAGCTGTTGGCTCTCCCCAAGGCACAGAAACCCAGAGGACAGTACAGCCGTGAAACTGTCCCCCTTACTCACCATTTTGGGGCTCCCGTGGGTTATGTGCGCTCTCTTTGGGATAGGAAAATTATGCTATTGTGTAGACTGTGTGCCCTCCTTAAGTGCGGGGGAATCATTACTCTGTCTGGTATTAACAATACTGCCTCTGTTAAGTGTTGCATTTTGCCTTTACAGATGCAACCTTGAGATCTCAGCCATCCGTGTTAGCACCGGCTGAGAGACTGCAAAGACTCAGGAAGAGGCCGCGAAAAAGCAAAGAAGACATGCTGCAAGAAGTGATGCAGCAATCTCTTAAAGAGAATCAAAAAGCGCAGGAGTGGAGGGAGAGTGAAAGCAGGATCCGCCAGGAAAACGCAGCACACCAGCGGCAAAGCACGGAGCACCGGCAGCAAAGCACGGATCGGCTGATAAGCATCATGGAACGCCAAGCAGACTCCATCCAGGCACTCGTAGCCATGCAGGCAGAGCACTACAATGCCCGCCTGCCCCCCCCCCTGCAGCCCTTGTCCCAAAACTCTTTCCCTTGTGCCCCCATGTCACCTCCAACCCACTTTCCCCAACATCCGGTTTCTTACCACCAGCAGCTGCCTCCAACACCTGTATCTTCACCACCCAGCCCTGAAAACTACGACCCTTAGCCTCTGCACTCAACCCCCATCACCATGCAGTATAGCCATCCTGATGTGCAGCACTCATTGCACAGCACTCCAGACAGGACATACGCAAATCTGTAATTGTACCGTTCCCCACCCCACCCCCTTGCCCTTTCTGATTCCCAAGCAGTTGTGTTTCTTTTCAATAAATGGATTTTTTGGCTTTGAAAACATTCTTTATTATTGCATAAAGTAAAGGATACCTTAGCCCAGGAAAGAAACAGGCACTGCAAGTCAGCTTAGCAAACACAGATTCCTACTAACATTGGAACCACTGCACTTCACTCCCGTGCAGGGCACCAGACATTACTGCTAGTTTTCAGCCTCAAATTGCTCCCTCAAGGCATCCCTAATCCTTGCAGCCCCGTGCTGGGCCCCTCTAATAGCCCTGGTCTCTGGCTGTGCAAATTCAGCCTCCAGGTGTTGAACCTCGGAGGTCCATGCCTGAGTGACGCTCTCACCCTTCCCTTCACAAATATTATGGAGGGTACAGAACGCGGATATAACCGCGGGGATGCTGTGTTTGGCCAAGTCCAGCTTCCCATACAGAGATCGCCAGCGGCCCTTTAAACGGCCAAAAGCACACTTCACAGTCATTCGGCACCGGCTCAGCCTGTAGTTGAACCTTGCTGCTGTCAAAGCTCCCTGTGTAGGGTTTCATGAGTGTGACGTTGTGCAGTCTATATGGTTTTATAAAAACATGATAATAAGTTAATATAATGTAACTGGGATAGTTTTATAAAAATTTGATAATAAGTGAATATAATGCAACTGGGATATGCTTCATGCAAAAGGTCTCTTGTAAGGTATCATTACAAAGCTCATAATCTACTGAGTGTGATCATCCTATTTGTAGAAATGTACCACTCTTGTATCTAAAACTAGAAATATAAAACATAACTCTGAGGGCCTATTGTAATTATGTAAAGTGTGGGCATTTCGACTTCCCCTACTGTGATCTTCCGCTCTGGGAAAAAAGTCCCAGCCTGAAGCTTCCTGAACAGGGCAGTGTTCCGAAAGATGTGTGCATCATGCACCATTCCAGGCTAGCCTGCGTTAGTGTCAATGAAATGCCCACGATGATCCACAAGCGCCTGGAGAACCATAGAGAAATACCCCTTCCGATTAACGTACTCGGATGCTAGGTGAGGTGGTGCCAGAATAGGAATATGCGTCCCATCTATCGCCCCTCCACAGTTAGGGAAACCCATTTGTGCAAAGCCATCCACAATGTCCTGCACGTTACCCAGCGTCATGGTTCTTCTGAGCAGGATGCGATTAATGGCCCTGCAAACTTGCATCAACACGATTCCAATGGTCGACTTTCCCACTCCAAACTGGTTCGTGACCGATCGGTAGCTGTCTGGAGTTGCCAGCTTCCAGGTTGCAATAGCCACCCGCTTCTCTAGCGGCAGGACAGCTCTCAATCTCATGTCCTTGCGCCACAGGGTGGGGGCGAGCTCCTCACACAGTCCCATGAAAGTGGCTTTTCTCATCTGAAAGTTCTGCAGCCACTGCTCATCATCCCAGACTTGCATAACGATGTGATCCCACCATTCAGTGCTTATTTCCCGAGCCCAAAAGCAGCGTTCCACGGTGCTGAGCATGTCCGTGAATGCCACAAGCAATTTCATGTCGTACGCGTTACGCGACTCGATATCATTGTCAGACTCCTCACTGTCACTTTGGATCTTAAGGAATAGCTCAACTGCCAAACGTGATGTGCTGGCGAGACTCGTCAGCATACTCCTCAGCAGTTCGGGCTCCATTTCCTGTAGACTGAAACGGAACACAGATTGCGCTGCACAGAAACCGTTGAAAGATGGCGCCAAATCGGGACGGAATCCCAGGGATTGCTGGGATGCGAAGCGATGCCTCACGGGGCGTTGAGACAGGACCCAGAATGCCCCGCACCCACGCCCCCTTCCCACAACCCACAGCGCCAGAATGGGGAGAGGTGCTCTGTGGGATAGCTGCCCATAATGCACCGTTCCCAATGCTGCTGCAAGTGCCACACATGTGGCCACAACAGTGCGCTGGCAGTTGTCAGTGTGGACCGACTGCAGCGCTTTCCCTACTCAGCTGTACGAAGGCGGGTTTAACTCACAGCGCTGTACATCTGCAAGTGTAGCCATGGCCTAAGAGATAATGAGCTGGATTCTTTTCTGGCTCAATCCTCATCAAGAGAATTGTTAAAGGCCTACCTGAAATATTTTTATTATGCCAGTGATGCAAAAGTCAAATAAAATCCATCTTTACGACTAGGTCCCAGGTGGAGTTCTCAGTGCTGGCAAGTAGGAACAAAACCTTTTTCACTTATAAATTGAGCAAGTATGATTTTGAAGCCACTGAGAGAGAGTAAATATCAAATTTCATGATGCCATTTTTACAGAGACACTTTTCAGAATATAACTGTATTTTAATGTAAAACATGTTTTTTCAAGAGAAGTTTAATTTTAAAATACGAATGTCTAACTAAATGAAAACTTGTGCTACATAAACAATAAAGATACTTATCTATAGGTAATGCTTCCCCTGCTTCCAAGACTATTAAAAACATCCAGTGGCCCAGAATTCAGACAATATCACTATTCAGATTTTCCATTGTATGAGTGATAGAAGGGTGTGGAAGAAAAGCAGCTGGTTTACACCTAACTTGGGAAACACAGTTGATGCTGGTGGGCAGAGTGGAACACTATGACAAAATTCAAAGAATTTTAATCTCAACTTTTGTTGTTGTTTGTTGCTGAAGGCATCTGACGACATTATCAAAGTGCTGTAAAATCCTGGAATTCTATTCAACCTCTGATTATTCCTCAGCACTTGGGTCCCTGTTCAACAAAGCATTCGAGGAGGTGCAAAATAGAGTTAAGCATGTGCTTAAAGTTAAGCATGAGCTTAAGTTCTTTGCAGAACGACAGCCTTTTTAGATGATGGAAAGTTGAGTTTTGGGCTACAGCTGCAATTATAGGTCTTAATATTTAAAATTATTGGATAAACTTTCAAAGGCTTGTGATCCAGCCTCTCTTTTTCTATCTGCATTTTGTGACTGCAAACAATAAATTGTGTACATCTGGTCACTTGCACCTGTAGTTACTATTTTTAGAAGGGAATACCCAGATTTGCATTCACAGTTGAATTGCAGGGGCAAAAGGAGTCTGAAAATGTTCACTTAAAATAGGGAAAGTGACTGTGACCCTAGACACCCGTGCATTCACAGCCTACACACTACTGCAGTAATATTTGTACAAAATATGCCTTGTGAGGTATATGAAAGCTAATAACATGCTGCTTATTAATATCATTGTAAAATGCATGTGTTAATGTTATATGTGAAGTCATCAATTTCCTCAGTATGATGTTACTAGAACATGTTTAAGACTAGACTGCCTTGCTTAGGTAAAGGTGATAAACAGGTCTGTCCTAGACAAAGGAATGTGGGTTTACCACAATTTACATATTAACGATAAATAAAGCTATTGAGCTAAACCAGCCACAGTTATCGTATTCCTGAACTCCAAAGAAAGAGAATTAGCAAGGTTTCTGCATCCCAGAGAGACACAGGAGACTGAATCCCCAGGTGGCCTTTCTGACTTTTAAGACAAAGACATCCCTTTGGGCACATAAAGAACAGAGACAGACTCCATCTTTGTCAATCACCTTAGGAGACAAAGAAACCAAGCGATTTGACTTCTATGATGGATCCTGGCCAGGCTGGCCAGCAAAAGCTGAAAAGAGACTGGGTGAGAAAAAACGTCTTGAACAAAGACTGTATCTTGCTAGGTTAAATTTTAGACTTTTAGATGCATGCTTTCACTTTTATTTGCTTGAAACCATCTCTACCTTTATTTCTTTTAATTGGTGTCACTTAATCCATGCTCTTTTGTTAATAAACTTGTTTTGCTTTCATTATAAATCATCAATGCTGCATAAGTAAAATGTGTGCTGTTAGATAGCTAACAGGTTGGGGTGTTTTACTGTCTCTGTAAATGAAGAGAACCTAACACTTTCTCTGTGAGGGTCCAATTGAGAAGGACTGATCTCTGCAGTAGGATGATTTTGAGGAGAATTCACAGCTGGAAGGATATTAAGGTCAACCTGCAAGGAGTAATCAGGATGGGCAAAGGCAGGCTGAGGCTTGTGTGCTGCTGGCAGTCTGTTGGAGTCAGTGCTCTGGACCAATCTGCACAGCCACAAGACACACAGGGTTACAAGGAAAATGGTGACCAAACCCCTTACTGACCTGTGTGGACCCCAAAAAGTCAGAGTGCCCTTTTGAAAATTTGGCCACATATGTCATGTATGTTTGCTAAGCACAAATCCTGATATAATAATATAATCAAGGAGATGTTTCTCTCAATGTGCTGAAGAAGGATGTGCTAATTATTTTTAAGCAAATGTGGCAGAATATAGACATAAGAGCCAAAACAGTAGAAAGAAACAAGCTTTTGAATTTTTTTCTTCATATTAAATGAACAGTAACAATCAATTCTTTTTATAAGTGTAAAATATTTTTTTCAAAGAGTGTTATTTAAATAATTAGCAATGTTTTATTATTCAAACTACCCATGAAGCTGATGAAGAACCACATTGGAGGAGAGGGCATTTAATCAATATTTCCTACCATTATGGGCTTTATAATTATAGTAATCGACCACTGTAGGAGTTATGCTTCTCAGATCAAAGGCAAAAGTCCATAACATGTTCCAGGTTCAATTATCTGAAGATATTGCCTGAAAGAAAAGGAGATTATTGTTATTAGAAAAGATTTTAAAATGTCAATTTTTAAAAAACATATTTGCTAATACATATTGAAGGGAACAAATCTTTCAACAAAATCTTCTGACTGATGATGCCAGCTTGTGAGTCAATTTTTAACACTGCTGGAAACAGATTAGAATTTAAATGTCCCTTACACTACAACCTCTATCATAAATTTCAATTTAATAAAATAAGCAGCTGAGTTTATAAAAACACAGCCTGCATTTTATTGAGCTTTAATGTGCATGCTTTGCCTTTTACCCAGCCTTTGTCAATCAACAGATGAGCAACCCAATGAATCTTATATGTCATCACAATGATACAGAAATGGTCTCTTCTACATAGATAGAGCTGTAGAGATGGTTACTGCTACACACATATAATTTAGTGTTCTGTGGATGAATCTGAAAAAATGGTAAGATATTTCATCTTTTTTTTTTAAATGTACAGGCAAGATCCTTAACTGTAAGTCAATTACCAACACTGACTTCAATGGAGCTACACCAATTTACACCAGCTGAGATTCTGGCTCATTCATTGTAACTAGAACAAAACCATGACTTTCTGCATCCTCTGTTTTTGGCCAGAGAAAGTACCTTAAGACAACTGGTTTTCATGGAATTTCCAGCCTGGCCAAAACTAGACATTGTTGGAGATCTTATGAGATCTTGGTATCTTGTAAAATTTTCAGATTTGGTACCTAAAGATTAGTAAGCCATCTAATCCAATCAACTGCCAGTGAAGAGTTGTTCCTTCCATAATATCTTCTAGTTCTTTATCTACTTCACCTTTAAATGACCAAACAATGAGATTTGTGTTGTGCTGAAGAATACAACCATAATATCTTTAGTGGGTAAAAAAAAACATGATCATGTTCTGTACTATTACTCATGAAAAGAAGTATGGAACAGAGCTGAAATGGCTGGTGCAAATTGGTTGTATCTGGAGGGGAAAAAATTAATTAGGGATTTTTTCAAGGCGTCTGGTTGGTTCCACAATTGTTTTAGCAACAGACCACAGTGTTGTTAAGATGGGAAGGAGTGTCCATGCATTGGCCCACTGGATGTTTGTTTTGACTGCTAATGTTAATGAAATATCCTTGCTCAGACTCCGTATGGGTGGGCTGTGTCAATGGCACAATACCTGTGCTCCCCGTGAACTCTAGAAGGCACTGTGCAGTACAACGATCCCAGCTCTCCACCCCAGCCTCAACGTGAGGATGTGCCCACAAAGCACAACCGAGTCCTACATTAGCCATAGCACTCGACTGACAGTAGACAAATGATAGGGGTGAAGAAGCTTGATAATCTAACCTTCCTAAATCATATTGTCCCATCCTTAAATGATTCAGTTCATCTTAGAGTTGGAGCATAATAAACGTTCACCCTATACAGGATCAAAGTGAGATTATGAAATAATGTACAATCTGAAAACTAATCAAAGGGCAAGGCTAAACAACAACAAAGACTGTTGCATGTTAAGTAGCATTCACAGATAAGTGCTGTTGTCCTTTAATAGTAACTGCTAATTTTGAACCCCACATTATAGAAAAGTAAAGAACATTGTCGATGGAGTGAGCACTAACAAAGGCCACTGCAGATTCTGGTTAGAAATCTCCCGACAAAGAGTTCAGGTAGTTGAGCTTTGTGACAAACCAAGAGGGCAGAAGAATGATACAGATAGCTGTGCCATAGCTTGCATGCTCAATGAATTTATTCTCCTTTTGGGACAACAGCCTATTTCCTACATCAAAGATATTGGGAGCTGAGGAAAAACATAACACCATCCTGATATATAGACACACAACCTCAGAATAATCTTATGATTAAACAGCTCATCTTCTAGTAAGGAAACAATATTATAAAATTAATAGAACTACATATATTGGCATGAAGCTGGGTAGCTAGTCTAATTCATAGCAAAAGGCAATATTTAAGAGGATATTGTGAGGGGAAGAGGGAACACAAGCTAGATGACTCAAGAGAATACAGTGGAACAGCAATTTGGAAATGTTGTTAATTAGCTAACGTAACTGAAATGTGAGCCATGTAAGAAGCTAATTAAGTAGATATGCATAATTTTCAGCAATACTACCCTTCATTATGTATAAAGCTATAGTAGGCTGGCAAAATGCAGACAATAAGTTTCTGGCGGACTGGATGCAGAATAGAAGGCTTTGACTTCAACTTCACTTTAAAGCAGATGCATCTGCTCTAATGCTTACTCTAAGCCAGGCTCTCACGCCAATGCCACCTTTAGAAGCCCCTGCTTTTCCCCAGGACAGTAGGCTTTGGGAATTAAGTGCAAATTTTACAATATAGCATGTGATCTGTTTACTACCTCAATATTAAGTCCAGATTAGAACATTTGTCTAACAAGAGTGAATGACACACTGATACAGCATCACAATGAGAACTTCTTGAAGATCAAAGACAGACTGGAAATATTGTAACTGTTCCACTGCTGGTTTTTCTCTACTGCATCATCAGTGCTGCATGTAGTGCTAGTTTTCCACTGAAATACAGTAGTAACCACTAAAATCTTTAAAAATGCCTTAGTATTCCCTACATGCTAGGTATGGAGAATTTTGCAATAATGCTATCTGCTTGAAAAGTTAAAATTGTTATAATTTTAAGGTGCCCGCAGTATCTGAAACATCTGGCAGCCCTGGTAGGTGTATTTTGAATAATCACCAGGCATATTCAATGGCAATAAAGTTGTTAAAGGGACAAAAAAAATTTAACTATAACCATAAAATGAAATTCTCTTATGATGAAGATCAGTGGGGTTATCTCTCAGTTGTACAAAGATTTCTGCCCCACAAGCAGAGATGATCATACTGAGTCCCTGTGCCAGACAAGCAGATGTGGATGTAGTGAATCTGGAAATGCAAGGGCTGTCCAGATCTGCACAATGTAAATACTTGTTTGGTGTTCAAACCAACTTTACTTTAGAAGATTGATTTAAGTGTGCGATCTCAGTTCTCAGTCTTGTTCCAGCTGCCTGATAAAGATCCCATTTTCTATTTCACCCATCATTCTCTTATGCAAGAAGTACAATGCCCAAGACAAACTAATTCTGAAGCATACTCAGACACAGGAGTTAAATAAAACTCAAGGACCCTGTAACTTCAAAAAGAAGGCACTTTAGTTCTGGTTGCTTGAAACATATGTTTCCCTGTGATTTACATGATGTCAAGTTTACAAAAGCAGAAAATGCAGAGACATAAATAACAAAACAATTTGTATGTAAACTACCAAAACCAAAAGTAAATAAAACAGATTGAATAAAATAACAAAACAAGGAATTTTGCAATTATAAAACTATTTCCATAACTGTCTCCCCCTGAATTAGTTAATGTTTGGACATCTAATGTAGACATTCAATGTGAATTTGTTTTTCTATGTAATTTTAGTGGCTGTAGTTGTTTTAATTATGGTTGTATCATCTCCTTCAACAGGATATGAAGGGAGACAAATTTACCTAGAAATTTAAAAGTCTAATAGGAAATAAGCACATTAATGCTACTAGGGAGATGGGATTTTCGCTCTGTTCTCCAATCCCCTTGAGAAACAGGCAGAAGGTTTGCCCCTTCCCCTCAAAGCCATGACACATGTCCCAAACTTTGATAGATTCTCTGAAATGGACAATTTCCCAAACAGAATGTTTGATCTACTATCTAAACACTAAAATCCATGTTTCCAAGCTCCTTTGATTCCAAACTTCCTGGAACTCAGTTCACATTTAGGTTAAGTCCCCTGCATGAATCCCAAACCCAATAATGCTCCCTATTATTCAAAGCTCATTTATCTAAATGTTTTTGATATCCTCTAAAACATTTCTGATAAATGGGTTTCCATTGTACTATTCTTTACCTGGGTGTCATGTTTGCTTAAGTACTATTCACCATGTTTTACTGTATCAGCTTGACATACAGCATGGTCCAATGTAGCAGGATATAATGGAACTGATGTAATGAAACACAAGACAACCTTTAAGCACTGAAGTGCTGTTTGGGTGTCCATGGGTGTATAGATATATATACACACGGACACACACACGGACACTTAGAGAGAGAGATTCTGAACAATAACTTGTAACTAACACTGAAGTATTAACACTGCATAATAGAATCCCCTATAGCTCTATTTGAATACACAGGTCAAAATGACCATTTTTTAATTGTTACGTGATTTTGCTATAACTAGTAGTACTACAGGAGCACAAATGTAGTGTTTTATTAGTTTCTGTGTTGGTTTTCATTATTTTAATCTTTTGTGGTGACTATAATTTGAAATGCATGATTGTCATTTTGAAGGTCTCTCCATAATTATTCGCTAACAATGCCACATTTAATGAAACTGAGAGCTGCCATAAACAACACCATCTGAAAGATATATTGATATTAAAACTGTGGATTGCAGCGTCTTGGTCTTTTCATGGTTTTTAATAACTGTTCTACTTGAGCTGCTCCTCAATGACTTCAGCAATGTATTTTTATAATTATATTTATCTTATAATTAAGAATAGTTTAACATGCTGTGTATCAGCTTCACCTTACCACAGATAAGAACTAAATTAAAAATGAAATAGGCCAATAAGTTACCTGGCAACATGCTATGACAGTGGCTCTGTGAGATTCTGTGATGTGGAGCATGAGGGAGTTAAGCGTATTATTTTTTATCAATATCAAGTGCACTTCAGTTTATCTAGTTGGTACTACCCTGCCTGGCTGCAAAGAGTTAAATCAAAGAGGGTGGTTAGGGAAAAACCTCCATGAAATGAAACAATGACAGTCCAGAGAATACCAACAGTCCTTGAGGAAACAGTGGGAAAGTTGTTGATTAGAGGCTACAGCTACTCTGGTAAGGTTTACTGTTCCCTGACCTAATCCTATTATCAAAGGGGATGCTGAAACCTTAATGATGCAGGCCTAGGGAAAAAGTGGGTTGAGTGAGCTGCTGGGGGCTGCTCAGGGAGTGTCAATAAGTACTGACAAAGCCAAAGAGACACAGAGAGAGACACACACACACAGAAACTGCAGTAAGCAGGATGTCTGTCCCAACCCAGTTAACTGAGCTGAAGGGAATTTACATAAGCTTGCAAGGAAAGATTATGTGTAGGTAAGATGCATGCCAATAGGCCCTTTTTGTTTTAACCCCTTACTTTGCATGCTATGTATCTTTGGGTAAATAAATAACTTTGTTTAGATTTAGCTGTTTTTCTGTCATGTTAATCAACCACTGTTACAGGTCCCTGGAGGAAAAGGGCTGTGGAATGGAGGCAAAGGGTGCTCAGGCAAATATTCTATATAATTAATACACTCTCCTTCTTACTGTTTCTCATCTTAATTCTTTGCTGAAGTATAGGCCAGAGTTCTCTTTTCAGAATACATTACACGGAATTAAACCTCAGGGCTATTGAATGTAAAACCCTGATAAATGGATGTTAAGTCCTAGTCAATTTCAGAGAGAGAATGACATATACTTCCTTAGTAAAACAAATATACAAAGCACACAGAACACATGGTAAATAGTATTTGGAATGCTATGACTAACTTATAAACAAAAGCTATTAGGCAGTAAATCTACTGGGAATCCTTAGCAAACAGCCTGGGAATCTCCACAACTAGCAGCATTCCAGCCCTTGGGTTAATAGCTGATGGGTCCTGTCAGTTGCTGGTGAAACAGAAATCTGCAGCCCGTATCCAAAGTGGTACAGTGACTGGGATCAGCATATAGACTATCCATTCCCTGAATCCCTACAAAAATCTCACTCTCTGAGGCTTGGTCTACACTAACCCCCCAAGTCGAACTAAGGGTATGTCTACACTACGAGAGTAGTTCGATTTTACTTAAATCGAATATGTGGAATCGATATTGCAAAGTCGAACGTGTGTGTCCACACTAAGGACAGTAATTCGACTTTGTGAGTCCACACTAACGGGGCAAGCGTCGACATTGGAAGCGGTGCACTGTGGGCAGCTATCCCACAGTTCCCGCAGTCCCCGCTGCCCATTGGAATTCTGGGTCGAGCCGCCAATGCCTTCTGGGTAAAAAAATGTGTAGAGGGTGCTTTTGGGTAACTGTCGTCATCCGTCCGTCACTACCGACCTCCCTCCCTCCCTGAAAGCGCCGGCGGGAAATCAGTTCGCGCACTTTTCTGATCAGTGACAGCGCGGACGCCACAGCACTGCGAGCATGGATCCCACTGCAACCATCGCTGCAGTTGTGGCCGTTCTCAACACCTCGCAGCTTATCATACACCTTTCCCTGAGGCAGATGCAGAGAAATCGGGCGAGGAGGCTACGGCACCGCCGTGAGAGCCTGAAGTCGGAGAGTAGCACAGAGCTGTCAGAAACCACGAGACCCAGCGCTCAGGACATCACGGTGGCAATGGGTCATGTGGATATCGTGGAATGGCGATTCTGGGCCCGGGAAACAAGCACGGACTGGTGGGACCTCATAGTGCTGCAGGTCTGGGACGAATCCCAGTGGCTGCGAAACTTTCGCATGTGAAAGGGGACTTTCCTCGAACTTTGTGAGTTGCTGTCCCCTGCCCTGAAGCGCAAGGACACCCGGATGCGAGCAGCCCTGACTGTCCAGAAGCGAGTGGCCATAGCCCTCTGGAAGCTTGCAACGCCGGACAGCTACCGGTCAGTCGCGAACCACTTTGATGTAGGCAAATCTACCGTGGGGGTTGTTGTCATGCAAGTAGCCAACGCAATCGTTAAGGTACTGCTCTCAAAGGTAGTGACCCTGGGAAACGGCCAGGTCATCATAGATGGTTTCGCCGCGATGTGATTCCCAAAATGCGGTGGGGCTATAGATGGGACTCACATCCCTATCCTGGGACCGGACCACCAGGCCAGCCAGTACATTAACAGAAAGGGCTACTTTTCAATGGTGCTGCAAGCACTGGTGGACCATAGGGGACGTTTTACCAACATCCACGTCGGATGGCCGGGCAAGGTTCATGACGCTCGCGTGTTCAGGAACTCTGGTCTGTTTAGACGGCTGCAGGAAGGTATTTACTTCCCGGACCCCAAAATAACTCTTGGGGATGTGGAGATGCCTACAGTGATCCTCGGGGACCCAGCCTACCCGCTAATGCCCTGGCTCATGAAGCCCTATACTGGCGCCCTGGACACAGAAAAAGAACTGTTCAACTACCGTCTGAGCAAGTGCAGAATGGTGGTGGAGTGCATCTGGGAGGCTTTGAAAGCAAGGTTCCAGACTGAGCAGGGTAACCAGTGACTGTTAAGTTTGTGGACACAGAAGCTGAACCTCCAGTTACATACCCCCTTCACCCCCTTCCCAAAAAATAAAATCAGTTCTATTTTGTCAATGAACACCGTTGTCTTTATTACTGTTTTCGCGGGAATGTTTTAAACCGGGGACGCAGACTGTGGCGGGGGGCGGGTTTAGTGTTCTGATGCAAATGATGCTTCTAAACTCCAGGAATGACAGGCTCCGCAGTGGTGCACTGGTTATTTCAACGGAGCCTGCCATCACTGCGTGTATGTGTCAGCTATGTGAGTTTCTGCCTGGGGGAGGAGGGTTACAGATCCCCTGCTGCGTGGCTCTGTGATCCAGGATAAGGACTGCAGCATAAGATCTGTAACTGCCCTCCCCCGCCACAAAGTCACAGAGCAACCCCCCCCCCCAGGAGATGAAAACCACCTCCCAGACTGACCAGGGTCACTAGTGACTGCACTGTGTATGTGTCCTGATGCTGGACCTGCCCCCGCCTCTGTACTCTGCTAAAGGTGACTGTCCTGTCCAATTACCAATCCCCTTCCCCCCCTCCAGACAGACTCTCCCTCAAAAGAACCTGACTGAAACAGTAATGAACAGAAACATATTTTTTATTAACAACCAGACAGGAAACTGGGGGGTGAAAGTTGGACGGGGGCTTGGGTGAGGCGGGCAGGAAAGGACTTTTCAAATTTTGGGGAATGACAGCCTTCTGGTGCTTGAGCAGTCTGCAGGGGTGGAGTGAGAGTTTTCACGGACTCTGCCACCCCTCCTTCTTTGGACTTTGGGAGAGGGGGGTATGGGACTTGGTGGCGGGGGACTGCGGTTCCCGATAGACTGCAGCGGGGCTCTGTCCTCCTGCCTCCGTTCCTGCAGAACATCAACAAGGCGCCGGAGCGTGTCCGTTTGCTCCCTCAGAAGTCCAAGCAGCGTTTGAGTCGCCTGCTGGTCTTCCTGCCCGCCACCTCTCCTCACGTTCCATGTGTGTCCGGTGCATTTGTGACAAATTCTCCCTCCACTGGTTCTGCTGTGCTGCCTGGGCTCAGGAGCAGCCCATTAGTTCTGAGAACATGTCCTCTCGCGTCTTCTTCTTTCTCCGCCTAATGTGCGCTAGCCTCTGGGAGTGTGATGCCAAGCTGGGTTGGGAGACAGTTGCAGATGTGGCTGTGGGAATGAGGAAAAGGCAGTGAATTCCTCCGAAAGATAAATGTGGTTGTGAATCAAGAACATAGTTTTTCTCTGTGAACAAGACCATGAACCACACCTATCACATGCGCACTCAGGACAAGGTCGAATTTTCGAACCTCGCCTTCAGTGCCTGGGCTTTTGCACTGCCGATCTGGGAAGCGGGGCAGGACACGGTACTCTCTGTAGCAGGCAAACATGGTAAGCCGTAGACTTGTGGCTGCTTAAAACTGTAGGAGTACCACTGGCCTCCTTTCACATTGAAAGCACTGCCAGTCTGTGCTGCCAGCAATCGGCCAAGCAGGAACTCTGGCCCTGTCCCACCCCCTCGCGGATGAGCCAGGGAAAGATCCCTGTATGCTGCCCCTCTCCCGCCCCCACCGCGTGGCTGTAAACCAGCGGTCACAGTTCTGTAAAGGAACTTGTTGCAAGCAGTCCCAATACTAACAGTCCCCTACCTAATTCAAAGCAGGTCATCATGAGCGACATAACTCTCATGAGGATCCCGGACACCGAGATCCAACGGATGCTTCGAGAAAGCCTGCAGAGACCGGGGCCCTTTGCCGCCATGCTATGCAAGGCAATGATACCGGAGTACCTGCTTGTCTCCTGGCGCGGGAACGTCTCCTACTTCGGAGGACCAAGTAAAGCCGCTCTCCCCAGGAACCTGATGAACAGGCTATCCCATTACCTGCAGCAGAGCTTTGTGGAGATGTCCGTGGAGGACTACTGCTCTATCCCCGGACATATAGACAGGATTCTAATATAGCTGCAGTAGCAGGCACTAAAGAGTGGAGCAGCTTGGGCAGCACAATCATGCACAACCGGACACTGTTTGATTTTTTTTTAAATAGTTGTTACTGATTACTTAAGCGCCCAGGGGGAAGAAATCATGATTCACAGATTGTTCTTAGTATTAATATTCAAGTTTTGTAAAAAATAAAGGTTAATATGTTTAAAGCACTTACCGCTTGATCCTTCGCCTGAATCTGTGTCCAGGTTACATGCTGGGGAGGGTTGGTAGGGGATCTCTGTAAGGGTGATGAAGAGCTCCTGGCTGTCAGGGAAATCAGCGGTGCCAGCGCTGTCGACTGCCTCGTCCTCCTCATCTCCTTCCTCATCTTCCCCGTACGCTAACATGTCCGAGGAACCGGCCGTGGACAATATCCCATCCTCAGAGTCCACGGTCAGTGGTGGGGTAGTGGTGGCGGCCGCAGCAAGGATGGAATGCAGTGCCTCGTAGAAACGGGATCTGTGGGGCTGGGATCCGGAGCGTCCGTTTGCCTCTTTGGTCTTCTGGTAGCCTTGTCTCAGCTCCTTGATTTTCACGCGGCACTGCGTTGCATCCCGGCTGTAGCCTCTCTCTGCCATGGCTTTGGAGATCTTCTCGTAGATCTTAGCATTCCTTCTTTTGGAGCGCAGCTCTGAAAGCACGGACTCATCGCCCCACACTGCGATGAGATCCAAGACTTCCCGATCAGTCCATGCTGGGGCCCTCTTTCTATTAGATTGCACGGCCATCTCTGCTGGAGAGCTCTGCATCGTTGCCACTGCTGCTGAGCTCACCTCGATGTCCAAACAGGAACTGAGATTCAAACTGCCCAGACAGGAAAAGGAATTCAAATTTTCCCGGGGCTTTTCCTGTGTGGCTGGTCAGAGCATCCAAGCTCAGACTGCTGTCCAGAGCGTCAACAGTGTGGTGCACTGTGGGATAGCTCCCGGAGCTATTACCGTCGATTTCCATCCACACCTAGCCTAATTCGATATGGCCATGTCGAATTTAGCGCTACTCCTCTCGTTGGGGAGGATTACAGAAATCGATTTAAAGAGAGCTTTATGTCGAACTAAATGGCTTCCTGGTGTGGACGGGTGCAGGGTTAATTCGATATAACGGCGCTAAAGTCGACATAAAAGCCTAGTGTAGACCAGGCCTAAGGTACGCAACTTCAGCTACGTGAATAACGTAGCTGAAGTCGACATACCTTAGTTCGAACTTACCGTGGTTCAGACGCGGTCCACACGTGGCAGGCAGGCTCCCCGTCGACTCCGCGGTACTCCTCTCGCCGAGCTGGAGTACCGCAGTCGACGGCGAGCACTTCCGGGATCGATTTATCGCGTCCAGACCAGACGCGATAAATCGAACCCGGAAGTTCAATTTCCAGCCGTCGAACTAACCGGTAAGTATAGACCAGCCCTAAGACATGATATTCTCCCCATAAGTACAGCTAACTCAGGCAAGAATTCAGAAACTCTCACCTCACTCACTCCATGTTGCCCCTGTTCTCTCTTTAATTAAGACAGAATCCCAGTATAGGGCTATTAGCTGATAGCTAAATGTAAGTTCCACAGGTTGTAGATATAAGGGTAACAAATTCTTCCTTGTAAATAAAACTGAAATAGCACTCATCTGTATCCAAAGTGGTACAGAGATTGAGACCCAACCCTCACAGCAAACACAATCTTTGGTGCAATGGCAATCAGCAGCTGAATCCACAGGATTGACTTTAGCTCCTATATTTATAACCTCCCTACACTTACTCTCTCATTGGCTCAGCTCTCAAAGGTTGGTTGAGGTATGACCTGTGAGGTTGGTTGCACACAATGAAAACTTCAAACACAGCGTTAGAACAACTACTGAGAAAGTCTAGTAACAACCACACCCTCTTCTGGAAGTTTCTGGGCCTTTCTAATTGAGTTGTCCTGCCGTGTTCTTTGTACATGTGCAGAGATACAGAGTTAAAATTTTTATTAAAGTTAATGTTTAAAATAAAAAGTTAAGAGGGAAGTTACGGTACATCTGGGGTCGGGCTTGGGTTATGGGGGATTGCAAGTATCAGTTACAAGGATCACGAGGTACATACATATCACATAACCAGCATAGATCCAGATTGGGGTGTGGGAGTTTTTAAAGCATCAGTGGATAAATGGGCTCGGGTACACCACCCATGGAATGTATTAAGAGTCCATATCAGTATCAGTGTAGCAAATAAGTACATGGGTGGGGTGCGTACCTCGGTTCGTCAGGGAAGGAAGTGGGTCTTTTCCCTGGTCGGCGTTCTTGGTTGCTCGACTTGGCGGTGTCCCGTGATGTGTTCTGTGTAGATGTCTCTGGACCACCTGATGGTATCGGACACCATAAGCTGTTTCATGAGCCGGGCGTAATGTCGACCGACTCCACACGCTCTCAGTACTGGCTCGTTGTGGGGGTCCCATGTGCCCAGGGCTCCCATGACTAGGGTGTGGATCTGGACCTCGTAGCCCTGGGCTCTCGGATTCGGCCAGTGGGGTGTACGTCAATGCCAGTGGGGTGTATTTCATCTAAATAAGATCTATGTCTCCTCCCCACTGTTTCCCTTCCCCTCCACTGGAGAAATTAAGTAAAATGTTGCAATATGAAACATATAGGTTACACTTACAGGTCCCTAACCTAGTTGGGCCTATTGTGGTAACATGATTGGTAAACCAACTGTGAGCTGCTGCCCAAAGATCCAGTCCTAGAATAGTTGGACCACAAGGTTCTACTGTTGAGAAAGATGTAGGAAGGCAGGTCTGTCACCTGAGGGGAACTTTCAAGAGGAACTCAAAGGGGTCTGAAACACAGCTTACCTAGTAACTTTAATATCTTACATCTTCTGGGATGTCTAATATATCTTAGCAGCAATGTATCCCAGTGACACCAAAAACCTTATAAATGGCTATGGAGTAGAACAGACTCCTTTACCAGGGATATGATTTATTGGATTTTACACAGCTGTTTACTGTTGGTGGTGTCCTCTCATATTGTATACCCTCTCCCATCATCACAAAACTAAGCTTTTCTTGATGCTGTTAGAACAACAGTGCTCCTCCAAGCAGCCAATTCATCAGTGCTTCTTTTAAATAGATAACAAGAAGCTGTTAATAGGCTGCCCTTCAAATATCTGCTAAAAGATTTACAAGAGCTGTGAGTGAACTATGGGGAATGTGAAATGAAAACAATGGTTTCATTAGTACATGTCCTTTAAATCGCCATTCTAGACACACCTTGAATGCAGCACTGACAGTTACCATCTAGTAGCAAAATCTGTTATTTCTCTACATCCCATTGCAGTAATTAATAAAGTTGGTCAACTAGTTTAAAAATATCCAATTCACAGATATTATTGCAAATAGAAATGCCAAGTTTGTATCCCTATGATTCATGGTGACAGGTAATTCATTATCTAGTGAGTATTTGGACAACTGTTAGATATTTGTGACATTGTTCACAAATCCCCAAAGTTCCACAAATTTTAGCACGTGATTATTTGTCCAAACATAAACATACAGAACATATAGGCTTGGTCTAAACATTGATTTTTGTTCCATTATGACTATTTTGGTTAGGATGTGATATTTTGCCTATACTGATACAACCATTAGTGTGGGCTCAGATGTACTCATTTAAAGGTGCTTTATACTGGTATAGCTTATCCCCCTGCCCAAAGGGAAGTAAGATATACCAGTATAAGCACTTTTATACTTGTGTCTACACTAATGGTTGTATCATGGACAAAAATACATTCATAGATATAGTTTCTGTGCACAAACAATTCACTAACCAAATCAGGAGCTAAATTCATAACAAATATGAATAGTTCAATCAGGTCTAATCATCCCAACATTAAGATTGACTAGAAAATAATATGAAACATGGATTTCAGCTGTGGGCTATCAAAATCAGGAATGGATAAATGCTTCTCACTGTGCAACAGCCCAGATCAGTCTGTGCATTTCAACAACGTTCTGATAAGATATTGCAGTTATAGATACCTGACACCCTGTTGAACTGTGCACAAACTCCACACTGGACAACAAGCGGATAAGGAGCTGTTTTGGGCTCAAGCGTCTCTGCCCTCCCATACCTGCAAGGTATGCATAGGCTGGCGGAGGAGTTAAAAGGGGAGCAGAGCAAGCAGCTCACTTGCTGGCAGACAAGGGAGAAGAACAGACCATCTTCAGTCAGCCCTTTCCTCAGAAGCTGTTTAGAATGTTCTCAAAGGTAAAATCTAATTTGGTGGACTCTGAAGGCATTAATTTTCCTAATTATTTAAAATTCTGTTCCCAAGATATTTTAAACATCTGCCTTGATTAATCTCTTCCTTGTCTGCAGTGGGAAGCATTCAACAGAAAATGGCATTTTCTACCAAACAAACCTCATGGAAATATGTAATCTTTACCATCTGTAACAAAACTTGCAAATACTCTATTTTGTAAATAATGGGATTTGGATTGACAATATTTGTTCGTATGTTAAAGCAGGAGCAAATGTATAAGCAGTACCCACACTGTAGTCTCAACTGTTCCAGCAATAACCGTGTTTAAACATAGATGTTACTAGCCTGTGATAGGATTTCATTTTTCTGTGAAATGTCCCACAGCTGTGTTCTAAAACTGTGCCATGGTAAAAGAATGACACTTTTTGCCCTGGTATAGTTCAGAACTAGAGCATGATTCCTTAACTTGATATAGTGCTATCCAAATACACACTGCATTAGTGGCATGAACCTAGAGCCCTTTGGAGTTGATGGAAACTTTCCCATAGACTTCACTAGGTTTTGAATCAGCCCCTATGTCCTGTTTAAAATCAATGAGATTTCAGAATGTGATTAACTTTAAGCACATGCTTAGGGCTGGAGTTAAGCATGTACTTAAATTCTTTGCCAAATCAGTGCTTTAAGCCTGCTAGGTAAACATGATATCATATATACCAGGGATCGGCAACCTTTGGCCCGCGGCCCGCCAGGGTAAGCACCCTGGCGGGCCGGGCCGGTTTGTTTACCCGCCGCATCCACAGGTTCAGCCAATTGTGGCTCCCACTGGCCGCGGTTTGCCAATCCAGGCCAATGGAGGCTGCAGGAAGCGGTGCGGGCAGAGGGATGTGCTGGCTGCTGCTTCCCGCCGCCCCCATTGGCCTGGAGCGACGAACCACAGCCAGTGAGAGCCGCGATCAGCCAAACCTGCAGACGCAGCAGGTAAACAAACTGGCCCGGCCCGCCAGGGTGCTTACCCTGGTGGGCCGCGTGCCAAAGGTTGCCGAGCCCTGATGTATACAGTAGTTTAGGCTGGCCCATAGAATGGGAGAGGTACTCTAAAGTGTAAGCCAACTTTGGCAAGCACCGTTCTCAAGAGAAAAATAACTGTGTTTAAGACAGATTCTCTAGAAGATGCTACCAATAACTGGCATGGGTAGTGCCAGTAGGGTTGCGGCTGCTTCAAGGAGATCTTAGGTGGGAAACACATAGCCAGCTGCTCATTCTTTTAGAGTGATGGGTCAATGAAATACCAATCCCAACACTCTGAAGGCTGCTTTGCTCATTCCCTGCTGAATCTCCAGGGCTAGAAATAGCTCCTCCTTCTGGAAACCTATAAAAAGATTGTTCTAGAGGTATTCAGTGTAGTTGGTCTAATAAAAGATATTATCTCACCCACCGTGTTTTTCTAAGAGAAGTGAGGATTAAGTGAGAAAGCAGAGAGAGAAAAAGGATTTAGAGCAACAGGCAGCCTCCTCCATTATTCCATCCCTAATAAACATACCACTTACAAATATTTCAATATTGCTTTCCATTTACCCCAGTGAATACTAAATAGAATCACTTTTCAAGTATTATATTTATATTTTACAAAACAGATTTTGATTGGCTTGGCATCAGAGCTATTCCTTACTGTGTTTTTGTTTCGTTTCTGTGGAAGGTAGTCACACAACCCAGATAGCAATGCTGGATAACAATTTTTTTTTTCAGTAGCAGCATCTGGCATCTTGGCAAACGGCAGCTTCAGAGTCTTTCGGATTCACTCTCTGTAGAATCACCGGGCAATGTTGTGTTCACAAATGCTCTGTATGGCAAAATCACAACATTTCTAAAATCTTGGGTGTATGTATAATGTTCATGCTTTTATAAAGAGATCAAGAAATGTGCAGGGATTAAAAACTGCCTACCTTTCCCGCAGTATTGTTGTTTCAAAAATATTTGCTAACCTTCTCTTGGGAGTGTTGTGTTGGCTCCTGCAGTGGTAATTCTGGGATAGATGTTAAATAATAATAATGGCACTGAAGGGTTGTAGAAACAGAAAACCTGTGTATGTTTCTGTATCATGCCTGAAATTAGGGAGAAACATAGTAAAACTGCAAACCATCTACCTGTTTCTGTTTGCCTCATTTTGGGTATCATTGTGATGATGACATGTTTGTAGCCACATAGACCTGTGCTCCTGCTGATCCAGCAATGTGATTTCCACACCATAATAATGGGATTTTTATCATTGACTTCCGTGGGCCCAATATTTCACTCTATGTATTTTAGAGAACTTAAACCTAGATACCCATGTAACCAGCATACACCATATATTCCTTAGTGAATATGAAAATGTGTTATAAGTAGTGGCAAATATTTGTATGCTCGTTAACTTTTCCTTCTAAGCTTCAACTTCCATTCATAAATATAACCTAATAGTGAAGAAGCGTTCAATGTTATTTTTGCCTTGCGGAGCATACAGATTCAATTTTTAATCAGTAAATCTTCTTGTCTAGCCATGAATGCTATTTTAGACTTGTATTTTGATGGTGCTCAATTTAGGAAAAATTGGGGAAAATTGCTGAGGCACTGGCATAGCTCATTCACAAATTCATTTTGCAATGCTGTGCTCTGAACTGTGTGAATCTGATAGTTTGTCATCTACTCTTCTTTTGTTTATGATCTTTTAAAAATTGTATGGTATGTATTGTCCATTTGTTGATTGCAATTATCATATTTTACAAGACTAGACTCCAATCCTGCAAGCATTTATGCATGTGCTTAACTTCATTCATGTGAGTAGTTCCAGTGAGAGCACTTATCTATCACATGCAAAAGTGTTCGCAGGATTGGGATCTTATGTTTCAATATAGATACCAATGCTGTAAACACTTAGGTGTTTACTTAACTACACACATAAATAGTTCTATTGACATCAATGGGACTACTTGTGTAAAGTTAAGCACATATATAAGTGCTTTCAGGATCGAGAGCTCTTGAAAAATCTCACTAGGTGTCTATCTGCATCTTTAGGCTCCTAAATACCTTTAAAAATCTCACCCTGAGAGACTACAGAATTTACCAAAGGTTATATAGTGGGTTAGTAGCTGAACATAAAGTGCACATTTTTAATAATGAGAGTAATTAACCATTTGAACAACTTACCAAGGGATGTTCTGGATTCTCTATCGTTTGAAGGCTTTCAATCAAGACTGGATACCTTTCTAAAAGATATGATGTGGCTCAAAAACAAGTTAGAGACTTGATGTAGAACGCTTCTCGGCTCTCTATGAGCTGAGGGGAGAAAACATTATCTATTACTTGGTGTGGTCTTCGACCTTTGTTATGAAGATCAGATTAGATCATAATTGCCCCTTCTGGCCTTTAAATCTGTGTCTCGAGTCTCAAATCTTGCTCTAACCAGTAGACAAACTTAATTTTTGCAACATGATATTTTAAGCAATATAAATAAATGTTAACTTATAAAAATCAGTGGACTTTGAGATTTTTAGTACTTATGACAGTTATGGCTTACAAGAACCGTCTACCTTTAGGCACAATATGGACAGAGTTGTTTAAAGATATCCAAGTTTTTGTTCCAGAATGGAGTTCTGCGGTTTTGCTGAATTGTGCCTAAAGCATCCTGGGTTTGTGAGTCAATGTGAATACTTCACTATAGACTAGCAATCACTAAACTCGTGTGATTCGTAAGAGATTGGAATCCAGGTTTTGGGAGCAGCTTGGCAAGTACATTTAAAAGTAAACATCAGAGGAAAAATGAAAATGGTCTTAATACAGATTTCTCAGGTGAATACCCTCACTAACTAGGCTGTACAAGTGAATTTGGGGGTGAGGAGGGGAGGGGAATAATTTAAAAGGCTAGATGCCAATTTTTTTGTCTGAAATCTTGTTGGTAATTTCTAGTTCAAAAACAATTTACAATGTAAGGTTGGAAATATCTAAATTCTTGCTATGAATCATATAATACATAATATTTGTTAGAGATGGATGAACACTACATATTTTTCTGCAAATATTCACTCAAATTGTTAAACAAATCTGTTTTTGTCTTCATTTCCCCAAATGTTTTTGTGATGAACGTACACGGAAGTGGAATTTCCATGTTGTATTCAATTTAATTTTAAATGTGCACATCGGGTTATTGATACCAGATGTGTTTGTGAACTCATCCCATGTAGCCTTATCTGGCTAATCACAATGATCAGATAGTTGCAGAGACTTGTTCATGATCAAGCCATACATTTTACAAAAAATGTAGTAACTAAGACTAATGAATAAATGAGAAAACTGTAACTTGCTTACAGATATCTTGATGGTCAGAAAGATGCTAAATTCATTGGATAAATTATTAATTGTGTGCATTACTTGATCAGCTGTAGTATCCATATGCCGGGATGATGTGTTCTGGGATACTTTCCCTGCACCTGGAAGTACCAGACAACTTCATAGAAGGATTAAATAATTTTTTACAAGTTTAGTTACAACTTATTTTTGTTCTGAATAGACGTTACAGCCTTGTTGGTGGAGGAACTCTGCTCATATGAGTAAATCTGGCCTTACTTTAATTTCCATTCTCACTTTGCTATTCATTGTTAACTGATTTTACTCATAGATCTCTCTCTCTCTCTCTCTCTCTCTCTCATTTGTGATCTATCAATATGTCCTATAGTGTGACAGTGGGGGAATATTAAATACATTAAGACTATTCAAAGCAAGCTTCTAATTGGGATGGGAGAATTCAAGGAGTTTCCATGAAATTGTTAAAAATTTTCTGGAAAATGATTAAACATATTTCAATATAAATTTAAAATAGAGCTACTGAAATTTTATATCCTACTGTGTAGGACACAGTTTGATTAAATGCATATTTCAACTATATTAGGTAAGCTGTCATATTCTGCGTGCAACAGATACACTGATTACACCTGATTAACTGTTTCTTATGAAAAGACATCTATTTCTCAAATGCTTTCTTGCAATATAAAGAAATTTCTATGCCTGTTTCCATAAAGTATACATTCTTTTTCTTTGCTAACTGGCAATAGCATTGGGGAAATAACTCAGAAGTGCAGAAGCTGAAATACTTCTCTGATATTGTGGGGTCACTTCTGGCTATATATTAGAATGTGCCAGAGAAAAATGGATTCAGCCACCTTTCTCCCATCCTGGTTGCTTCTACATTAACAAAACTGACATAATTTTCCAATGGTGTTGTGAGGTGCAGCTCCTGTGGTGGTTAGCAACCTGGAAGCACCAAAGCTCAGGCATTTTGCCACAATATTATACAATCCTGTGTAGGACTTGATGAAATTATCATAAAAGCCCGATCCCTATCTACCCTACAGCTGCTACCATTACTACCACTAGTGAAAGTGGAGATGAAGTATAAATCCCATACTGCCAATGTAGACAAGGCCTCTGAGACTGGAAGCAACTCAGCAATGTTTTCAAACTCTTCCCTGATTAGGGACATTGGCTCCGTCACTCTGCAGAACCTGAGCCTCCTTCATGCCAAAACTTTTATTGTGATTACTCAGAACCATTTCCTTTAACATGAAAGCTATCCAACTCCTCCACTTTCATTGTCAATTTCTTAATGAATGGGAAGGATAAATACGCTCACACCAAGTTATAGAAAAAGACCAAAGAAAACTACTTCTTCACCAGTGGCAAAAAATGACAAATGGGAAAAACTCGCTCTCTTTTTCAAAGCAACAGAGGGTCCTGTGGCACCTTTGAAACTCTTTTCCTTCTACAAATGCAGCCTCTGCAGAATTTACCACTAATTGTCATATTCAACAGTAATCAAATATCTTTCTTGCTGTGCACTAGACAGACAAAGGTGCCACAGGATCAAAAGTGAAGCATTTAAAACTTCTTTGGGACAAGCTCTGATAGGTGCTGAGCACCTGCAAGTCCCATTGAAGCAAGTGTGAATTGCAGATGTTCAGCAGGTGTTCATTTGCTATGACAAAAAATGAGATAGCTATGGAAAACAGCAGATGAGTCTATTCCTTGGCACTCAAGAACAGCCCTTTCCATCCCTGGATGACTGCTGTAATTATTCAAGTTTAAGTACTTTAAACACCTTGTATTCTCACTACACAGTCTTCACAGCTATTGTAAGATGCCAGCCCATGTGTTAACTAACCACTATAGAAATGAATGAATGAGAAATAGGGCTCCCTGGAGCTGTCTGGTGAGCTTTCATGTAGAAGTAAGTATTCTGATACAGCTGGAAATTAAAGAACCGGGATGATGGGATCAAAAGAATCTACCTCAGGATTTGCAAGATCGCAAGTATTCTCAGAGTAGAATATAGTCACTGTTATGAGAAAATAAGACAAGAAAACACATACACACAGACATTCACCAAGTACTCTACACTGCTTAAGCTGTATGGCTTGGTCAGAGTGCTTACCCAGGGTGATGGCATTCAAGACAGTAGGGTCTCTAAGCAAATCCTAGTAGTCTCTGTTGGAAAGGAAACAGACATACAAGGAGCCACAACGTCCTTACTAAAGTTTCCTAGCATAAGGTGTGTTGGAATAGCAGCTACTGGAGCTTGCCAATGGATCAAGTACGTAAATACAGTCTCCAAAACAAAGCCTGATTGCCTGGGATTGGTGCAGGGAGGCATGAATTTAACACCCACACAAACTTAATGCTACGTTAATGCTGAAATAAATCATGCACAGAGAAATCAGAACATTCCAAGTAAAGATTTTACCCACAACAATAACTCAGCCACATGCAGCTTTAGCTATACATTAGTAACATAAATAATACATTATAATCCACCACATACCAGGAAATCAGTAAAAGAAAATACTGCATATGTACACTGAGGTTAATGGTCTGGGTGAAATACTAACTTTTTGAAAATTTACAGAATTCAGAGCACTTGATTTTTTTTTTCAGCCTTAATTTGCCATTCCCATGCACTCAGGAGCCAGATGAACTTGTAAAAACCAGAACAGTGGCATCAGGAACAATGTGAAAGACTTGTGAACCCAGGCCCAAAATTAAGGTGCTCTGAAGGAAGCTGATTGCTTAACTAAGTATGAAGCAGCATGTTCTCCCTGGCAGATATCAGAGGATCAGCTACCACAACTTGTGTCCTTTGCAGTGGTATTCTTTGCCCATGTAGGGGCACAGTGATCCTTGTGCTGGACATTTTAGGTGGGGTAGAAAAAACTACATGGAGGGTTCTTATTTATTTTATTTATTATTAATGTGTTTGACAATACAGAAACTTGTCAATTGGGGATTAGCATCATGTCAGATTCTGCGTTGATGCTGTTCTCTGTCCAGTCCTGGATAGTTCCTAAATAGCAGCTGCAGTTCCACAGTCATTTGGGACCCACTGCACTTCTTCCATGCTTCCTAAAGCACTTTGTTGCCCTCACCCCAAAGGAAATATTAACGTTATAAATATATTTAATCTCTTTTGTTCCTAACGTTTTGTTACAAACTAAGGAACTTCCATCTGTGTGTGCGCATAATATATATATATATATGTGTGTGTGTGTGTATGTATATATATATATATATATATATTATATAGATGTAGGGTGAGAGAAATAGTAGTAATTAGAAATGGAGAAGCCCTATAGAATTGTTCCCCACAGTGTATTTTCTGTCTCATTTATTGAGCATCTATTATTACAGAAGATTCTGGCACTATTTAGCTGATATGCCCTCCTTTTCCTTAATTTTCATCCCATTACTTGTAGTTCTAGTTCTTAAAAACACTCAATAACTCTTCTCCTTCTGAGTGTTTACACCTTTCAGCTATTTGTACATATGGTGTCTTAATTGCTCATTAATTAATAAAACACACACATCTACAGTAAAATTAAAGAGTATAATTAAAAGCAAAGCAACTCTATGGGCCAGACTGTTCCTGTCTTTGGTGTGAGTGAACTGAAGCAGTAGGCAAAGAGGCATATCTGTCCCCAGGCCTTCTTAACCCCTGCACACAGATCAGTCACAGTTGCTGGGTGCAGGGTGCACAGGTTCTGCTCCTTCTAGCTACTCCTGGGGATGCAAATGGCCATAAATAGCCTTCAGAGGGACAGGGAGAAGACAAGCACCCATATCTGCCTCCCACCAACCCCTACCTGTACCAGTTAGAGGACTTACTGCCCAGGGGGAAAGTAAGAGGCTGCATCAGCTGAAGAGGTGGCACAGTGTGGGAGAATCTCTGGCTGGCGCAGGACAGTAGCCAGCTCTGTCTTCATGTGCCCAGTTTAGGAGAGTTGGACGGCATTAGAATGTAGTATCCTGCATCTAGCAACCCCTGCTAGCAAAAACACCAAAAGCTGATGTACCAGTATTGTCAACACCAAACATGCAAAAATCATGAATCAGGCCCTAAAAATCATGAGATTGTTTTTAAATAACTATTAGGTTCTTTTTGTTTGCCTTATGGTGCCAAAGTCTTTCAGGTTCAAGTCTGCAAACTTTTCTCTGCAACCATGACAGCTAGACATTTACTACTTACTATGAAAGTTGGGATTGTCACATAACCATGTGACTCCAAAAAAACAAAACACCAAATATTGTGAGACTCACAATAAAATTGCACCACTGAATAGGAGCGCTGAGGCAGAGACAGCAAAAAAACGGCCCCAAAACTGGTGAAGTACAATTGAGTCCTTTCTGCCCCCAGCATTTGCCGAGGGCACAACTGATGATTCAGCCCATTGTCTCTTATTAAATCAAATTGGTAAAACAGTTGAACTGTGCATACATCCTTGAAACATGAGAATTTTACTAAAATTGCTCATCTAAACACCGAGGGAGTGAGCAAAGCAATGAAAAGAATCAGCACATGCCAAAGTTAATGGTATTTCCCATTCCTTAATGGAAAATGCAACTTGCCCTGACATGGTGTGTATAGCAGACGTGATGCTGTCAGAAAAACAATTGTGTCTTTTAGTGGAGTTCAGTAAGTAAAACAATCATGTCTGCTCAGTTCCACAAAGGACATTTGTAAGTTAATTATGGCAGAGTGATGCATGTCAACACAGATGTGAAGAAGGTTGGGAAATATGACAGACTGATACTAATAAGAGACCTAAAGTGCAAAATTGGCATTGTCAGTATAGAGCTTTCTGAGGTACCAAAGGGAAATTTGCAGAATTAGAGGAAGAAAACTATTTATAGGGGACAATATAGCATGCATATGGAAAAGTTCTCTCCTCTCTAATGCTAATAGCTTGCTGTGGATTTCTGTTGCATTGTCTCTACTCTTTTTATGTGTTGAATTTCCAGTGATATCAAGAAGAGTTCTATGTGTTCAAAACATGCAATACAAATCCTCTGTACAGCTCACAGAGGGGGGGATGTCCTTTGTTGCTCTAAAAACATGACCAGATTGCTTGACATATCTTATTCCATTTAACTGAAATGCTATTTTTTTTCCTAGAGGGGCTGCGTCACTTAGGCCATAATCAGCAATTCTAATGTCTGTCTTTATCCATCTTTGTAGAATTAACTATTTACAACTTGGTTTGCCCTCAGTAACGCTTCTTTAAGAATACTTATTTATTTTATTAAAGAAAAACAATAACTGACAGCTGAAACTACAGCTCAAGATAACAAAGATAGACAACATTTTCAGAATCACCTTTGCCTCTGGCCCAGATTCACAAAGGTATTTAGACTCTTAACTTCCACTGAAATCAAATGGAGGTCACCGAGTAGAATTCACAGCTCTAAATTAGGTGCTCAGGCTCCCTATACAATTCCTGAGGAGAGTTAGGCACCTGAGAATGGGATTCACAAAAGCCAGCATGCTGAGCAGACAGCTACCTAAGCTAGCCAATAGGAAATGCTGAGGAGAGGGGTATGGCCTAAGCCCCTCAAAGGGACTTAGGCACTTGCTTCTGCTTAGAATTTACAGCCATGGACTCTCTCCTGGAATAAGGCACATAAGCCATGTCAACCCTTTTTCAAGAAAGAGCACAGAGAAGGAAGAATTGATGGTGTCCCCCCTTATATTCATTGGAACAGAGCATGAGTTAGAATGATTCTATACCAGTGGTTAGGCCACTTACTCGGGAGGTGGGAAACTCTGGTTCCAGTCCCCCTGCTCAAATGAATATTTATCCAAAGTGGAATAGCTTCAAAAGGAGAGACTGAGAGCCCTGGGTCAAAATACCTCATAGTTGGCTGAAATGTAGGCACTTCAGGGACTTTAATGGTGGAAATTTAGGTGTCTAGGTAATTTGGGGTTCTACAGGATTATGTAGCAGCTGAGCAGGTGTTTTGTGGATGGACTTGATGACTAAATGTTGGATTTAGGTACCTAAATCCCCCTTGTTAAATCCACCCTTGGTGACTTAGGGCCAGATTTGTAAAGGTATTACGGCTCCTATAGATGCAGATAGGTGTCAAGTTGGATTTTCAGAAATATCCAAGCAGGTTAGGTGCCTAAGTCATGGATTTCAAATGAGTGATGCTGCACTCTGCTGGCTAGCTGATTAGCAGAGATTCTTGTTTCACCTTTTCATTGTTGGTCTACCACTTCATCTGCAGTACTGACAACATTTATTAACCTCCTATTAACAATCTATTGTTTCATATGCTACCAAGAATATTCAAAAGCAATTGCGGGGTTAATAGGACACTTGTATTTCTGTAAATATCTTAGCATCTTTTCACATTATTTGTGCCTTTAAATTATTGGGTTATGAGTGGGGCAAACATTGCAAGGAAACATCTTGCAAACAAAATGAAATACATTTATTGCAATAGTAAGCAAGATTAAATTTCTGTTCCTCTAAACTGAATTAGTTATCAAATTGAGTATCTCTCTGGCCCTTAAAGTAATTACAGTTTACATAGACATTAAATAACTACCGTATGCTGACTTATTTCAAGAGATTGGTAGGCATTCTTTATTATTACTAGGTTTAAATTTCTGGATCATGGCAAATGTGTGCTAACAAGGATATTAGATACTCCAGCATGAATTGTGCTGTATATTCAGTCTTGCCAGAACAAGAACAATATGAGACCCTGTTGAGCATAGTTCCTTCCAAATCAGATTTGAGCTTAAACAACTGCTTCTTTTTAGAAGATCTAAACTGGAGATCTTTAGGGGGTAATTTGCTCTACAATTTTTGCTCTACAATTTTAGTCACCCACATTAGCCTCCTTCAAACTTCTCCTTAAAATTCATCTTTGCCATGCCATCTACAAAATATTAGTCAATGGCTAGTCAGCTACTGTGCTGTAACCCCCACTTATTACTCTAATCATAACTCTGCCACTGGTCCCTTATGCTCCCACCAACTCCACTTCCTCAGATGTCTGTTGTATCAACTGGTTGTCTCTTTTATACTAAGCTCTTTGGGGTAGAAACATTTTTGATCTTTGTGCTAGGCCTTGTATGTACATAAAGGTGCCCCAATTCTGCTGGGGCTTCTTGACTCTATTTTTATTATTTAATATTTATATTGCAATAGATGGTAACATTTAGTCACAATCCTGATTACAGAAAGCACAAGAAGGGGTTCTACTTTTAGGTGACACAGTCTCTTGTGAAGGGAGCACACAACACCCTTTTAGAAAAGCTTGCTCTCCAGTGCCTACCTGCTGAATGCAGGAAAGAGGAGAAGACTGGTTAGCTTTGCAGGCCACCTTGCTGTAAATTGGCTTTTCTTTTGATCTCCAACTCTAAAGCAGGATGACAATCTGGGATGTTTAAATACAACAATGTACAGAATAAAATTTGGTTAACCAGGAGTTTGTTTGCCAAAGATTCCTTAAACTGAGCTGTACTGTGTGCCAAACCACTCTTTTTGACCCCAGTGGAAGGGGGCTGGTGTATGGTATGGCCAATTTTGGCATGAAGTTTGGCTTAAATTATAAAGATATAATTGGAGAGAGATGACTCAGTGAAACAACTTGATGTGCCTGATGTGTGAGGAATTGGAATTTAGCATCTCTAAAATGCATCTCCATTATGTCTTTATCCTTTATCATGTTTCTTCAAGAACATAGAAGAAATTAAGAAGTCTGACTTGGCTTTATTTTTCACATAGACAATATGATCTCATGGGAGTGACTATTAAAAAAGATAAGGTATAAAGAGCTATAAAAAAAACTGGAGAAAGCTTCCTCTGCAATGTGTTAAGGAGCCCTGGAAAACAAAGGGCCTTATGTGTGTGTAGCTGATCATCTCTCTTCCTCTTCTACACAGCCTGATCTTGGGGAAGTTTCTGTAAGTAATAGCTCCAGCTGAGAAAGAGATTACAATTTGGCATTACATAGTATTTAAAAAGCAATTTAAAGATGGGGAATAAGGAAATCACTCACCAAATTGATGATTTCTACACCTCAGTTGATGGAGTTAACAAGAAGATTAGGAAAGCGATATCACGGGTCAGTGAAGTTGAAAAGAAAGTGAGTAATGTGGAAGAGAGGGTGAATAAATTGGCATCTGTGAATAGCAAATGTTTAAACCAACTAAAACAACAAAGATTGAAAATAGATGAATTAGATAATAAAAGCAGGAGAAACAATCTGTCTCCTTGGCTTGCCTGAAGGGGAGGAGAGAAAAAGAACAGAAGAATTAATAGGAAACCTGTTTAAAGAAATGTTTATAGAAGATTTTAAGAACTCATCCTTTGTCATGGAGAGGGCATAAGGCACAGCACCTGGTAGCTTCCTCAAAGCAATTATAATAAAGTTTCTTAATTATAGTAATAGAGATAAGCTGTTACAGCTGGCTAGACTGAATAAAGTCTGATTTATTATTCAGACAAGTATTGCTATTCCTAGATTATAGTATGGAAATACAAAGCAGAAGAATTCATGGAAATTGAGAGCAAGCTTTGGGATTATAAAATTAAGCACTCTGTTTTATCCTGCTACATTTACAACTGAATTGGCCAGAACCAATTAGTTTTTTACAATGCCAGAAGACTGTCAATTTTGATGGGCAAGAGATGACAAATCCAGATCTTTATAAACATTAGGGGCCATATCTTGTAAATCCTTATTCATGTCACTTAGGAGTCTTTAAGGCTCATGTGACCCCCAAGGAAGACTCCTATAAGTAAAGCTCTGTAGGGTCTGTTCAAGAAATTGTAAATGTGAATATAGTCTTGTTGGAAGAAAATTATAATGACTAAGTTCCTTGGGTTAAATATCCTACCCTTGTAAATCTCAATGGAGTTTTCTCACAAGTTTACCCACTATAAAATGAATTTAGCATTTAGCCAAGGTTGAAAGTTATTTGGAATGCTAGCAACTACGGGCTATATCCTGTAAATATTGCTCTTCATGCTTCCAACTATGAGTAGTCTGACTCACTTCATATGGCCTACTAACAGTAGTAAGCACAAGGGACCTGATCGAAAGCCCACTGAAGTTACTGGGACACTTGCCATTAACTTCAGTGAATATTGGATCAGGCCCTAGACTGACTAGCAAGTAAGTATTTACAGGGCAGAGTCCTAATGTATTGATTCATTATGGAGATGTAGTAGTGACATCACAGTTAAGGTTCCATCTAACTTTCCATTATAGTTCCAGTTTTGACCATATGCTGCAACTTACCTCTACTCTATTCCTGAAAATAAAGCCAAGCCATTAGACATTTCTTATTTATGCTCTCTTGCAATCAGATTTGTTTGTGTTTTTCTAATCTGAGGTGATATTTTTATAATGCATTTTGAGAGACGTATTAGAAAAGTGAAAGGTTTGCACTTCCTAGGGAAAAAACCCTTCTATTTTAAAACCTATCTTAAAGATGTGTTAAATCAAGAGACTCCAATCTTATATTTCTTTCCTCTTGTTTCTAGTACCTTTTGAGAACACTAAAATGTTTTGATGCTTGATTTAGATGCTATTTTGCTGGGCGCTAGGGTCAGAATTAAAGATGCTTGTGGAGCATTAAAATAGGAATTTCCAAAATTTCAAATGTTAATACACTTTTCATTAGTATTCCTTGGCTTACAATAGCTTGTTAGTGCTGGGGCTGGTAGCACTAACTATTTATTTAGATTACCAGACACTTTCCAGTATAAGACCCTGTTTTCAGTTGCTTATAACCTTATGAAACTTTAACTGTTTGTGCTGAAAAGTCTCCATTTTGAGAGTTTGCCCCAGGCTGTTTTTTATTTTAAATATATTTTAGCCTATATGGTTCAGCAGTTTGAGACTGAGCCTAGGGGAAATATGCATAGTTTTTCCCATGTTACATCTTGAAAAGCTCTTGCACCCCCGTGCTTTGCAGCAGAGACTTGAAACTTGGCAGGAGGTGGCCTTTGTCAGGGAGGTGCCTTTTTCCATCCCTATGGAAAATCTGCCCAACTTTGGCCATTAAGACTTTGAAAAATTTGCAGTTTGTACATACTCTGTAGAGACGTATTCAATTTTTAGCAGCTAAAAATCTCTGATTCGCTCCTCACTGAGTATGCTAAAGGCTTTCACAGCTCCTAGTGCTGACCACACTACACATGCGCCTTAATGACTGAGCATGCATCAACCCAGCGCTACAACGGCTCAAAGACTTTGCCTGCCCCTAACCTGGAGCAGCAATTACAGAGAGACACCAAAACTGAGAACAGGGGGCCTGTCTCTCCTGCGCTCTCAGTGGCCCCATGCGCACACACACTGGTGCGCCTAGGCAGCACGGAGGAGGAGAGCAAAAGAAGTATGTTGAGACAAGGAGTTTGGTGAGACTGGGGGTTGGAGCCGGGGAGACTCAGGAAGGAGACTAGGGACAAGGAGTTAGGGCAGGATCGGGGGACATGGAGCTAGATGGGCAAGGAGATTGGGACAAGGTGTGGGGAGGACAGGAGACTGAGCATTGGTGGAAGTTTAGGACTCAAACAGTGAGCCCAGATGACTAGCATTGGCTGGGCAAGGTGATTGGGACTGTCATGAGAAGTGGAGAATGGGACTAGAACAAGGAGCTAGGGATGGGGAAGAGATAGGACTGGGACATGAACAGATTGGAGGGTCATGCTTGAGGGGGGGGGGGACAGACAGACAGATGGACTGTTCCCACTAAAACACTCATCTCCAGAGTCTGGAATGGAACCCATGATTCCTGAATCTTACCATTCCTCTGCTGCCAGTAAATATTTGTGAAACCCAGTAACAAATCATATGTGTCATTTCCCCCCCCCCTTTGCTGTTGCTTCCAGTTACTCCATTAGTTCAAGTGGTAGAATTCTGGTCTATGGATCTAAAGCAGCAGTTTACTATTACTTGCATGGACCAATACAACTATCATATAGGACCTTCTCAAACTATTAATATATTAATTTTACCAGTAATTTCAATATATTGGCAGAAAAAATTAAACATTATTATGATCTCCTGGTAGAAAACACAGAAGAAATGCATTAGACACACATCAGCTACTTTAATTACCATTTTTAAAGCTTCACTAGTTCTCTTATCCTTTGTGTTTAATAAGCTCTTTTAACAATTTTATATTATCTTCAAATTAAACTTTTCTTCCTTCCTTTCTGGAGAAATCCATTAGATGACTGAAATATTTTGCTACCACAATAACTATTTTGTAAAAGCTTTTTCTACAATAATGTTTCTTTGGTATTCTTTTGATTGTCTGACTAATAAACTTGAGGAATCCCTTTCGCTGGACCAATATTTTCAGCTCTTGAATGAAAAAATGTAGGGGCCAATCCTACAAGGTGCTGAGCCGATCGCTTTCAGAAGAGTTCATCATCTTGCAAGTCTGGATCCCCAGTTCCATATCTGGGATTAACAGATAAGTTGCCTAATATGGGTTGTCAAGTATCAGGGGGTAGCTGTGTTAGTCTGTGTCCACAAAACCAACAAGGAGTCCAGTGGCACTTTAAAGACTAACAGATTTATTTGGGCATAAGCTTTCGTGGGTAAAAAACCCACTTCTTCAGATGCATGGATGAAAGTTATAGATGCAGGCATTATATAATGACACATGAAGAGAAGGGAGTACCTCACAAGTGGAGAACCAGTGTTGACAGGGCCAATTCAGTCAGGGTGGATGTAGTCCACTCCCAATAATAGATGAGGAGGTGTCAATTCCAGGAGAGGCAAAACTGTTTTTGTAATGAGCTAGCCACTCCCAGTCCCTATTCAAGCCCAAATTAATGGTGTTAAATTTGCTAATGAATTTTAGTTCTGCTGTTTCTCTTTGAAGTCTGTTTCTGAAGTTTTTTTGTTCAAGAATAGTTACTTTTAAATCTGTTATAGAATGTCCAGGAACAGGGCCGGCTCCAGGCACCAGCCCAGCCAAGCAGGTGGTGGCGGGTCCCTCAGTCCGTGTATGAGGGAAGGACCGGCCGCCAAAGAATGAAGCAGTGGCGTTAGAGTTCCCGATCGCGATCGTGTCTTTTTTTTGGCCCTGTCAACACTGGTTCTCCACTTGTGAGGTACTCCCTTCTCTTCATGTGTCGTTATATAATGCCTTCATCTGTAACTTTCACTCCATGCATCTGAAGAAGTGAGGTTTTTTACCCATGAAAGTTTATGCCCAAATAAATCTGTTAGTCTTTAAGGTGCCACTGGACTCCTTGTTGTTAATATGGGTTGTATACTTAAGAACATAAGAACAGCCATACTGGGTCAGACCAAAGGTCCATCAAGCCAGGTATCCTGTCCTCTGACAGTGGCCAATGCCAAGTGCCCCAAAGGGAATGAACAGACAGGTTAATAAGTGATCCATGCCCTGTCTCCCAATCCCATTTTCTGGCAAACAGAGGCTAGGGACACTTTCCTGTCCATCCTGGCTAATAGCCGTTGATGGACCTATCTTCCATGACTCTACCTAGCTCCCTTTTGAACCCTGTTATAGTATTACATAGTATTATAGTATATACAGTATTATATTTTGAACCGCATTATAGTATTACATAGTATTATATAGTCTAGTATATTCTATGTTCTGAATAAGAATTTCTGGAGCTGCTGCAATACACATCCATTGAACTTCGTGACTTTCTTAACAGTGACATCATAAAACCCATGTGAGCCTTTTTAGTTCAATGGACCACTGATTTACTGCGTTATATCTGAATTCATGTTATATTGGGTGCATTATATCAGGATAGAGGTGTAATTGGTTACAGAAGACATTACTGATGTGTTTGATACAGTGGGCTAGATTCTGAACTTAGCTGCACCCGTGTAAATCTCCATTTACTTCAGAGAAGTTCCTCTGTGCTTACCCCAGTGCTGTTGAAGTTAGCAGTAAAATTTTAGCAAATAGATACTCAGGGAAATTTCCGTTCCATTAATGTCCTAGATGTAAGCCTGGAGAGAAATGCCATAAGTAGTTTAAAGGATTTACTGAGTAGTTTTGTTGAGGAATAAATGGACAAATCTTCTGCCTTGTACAAAGAGTAACAAATGAGTAGAACAGACAAAAAATAGGGGATTAAAAAGTTAAAGGTATTAATTCAATTCAAAGTGGTTTTGTTCAGTTTTTTGTAAGGGTCTGATCTCTTTTGTTTTGAAAAAAACATCCAACCATGTAACTAAGCTATTTAAAACTGGCAATATTAAAAAACACAACAACCTCAAACCCTTTACTTCCCGCCACCTATATAATAATTTTCTCAGAACAATTAATGTATCTTAATGGAAATTTTCAAAAATGTTGAAGTGCTCTTGCAAAAGGTTCGGGGGGAGTGGTGTGTGGAGAAGAGGCCATGTTTTGGCAAAAATGTCTTGTCTGAAAAATGTTGCCCATTTGTAGTAACTAGGCCAGCTATGTGCAGAGTAGGTTGCTGGGATTAAATCTCTTTCCTGGGTTATGGAGGGACAGTCTGCAGCTACCCACTCTTCAGCTAGTAATGCCGTTCCTGTTATGCCCCTTGCCAGGAGGCTGATGATTGTGACTGAGAGAGGGGATTGCTCCATTAAGCTTTCCAAATCAGGGATTCGCAAACTTTTTCTGAGCCCCCCTCCCCTCCAACATGACATAAAAACTCCAGGGTCCAGCAGGAGGGGGGGGGTGTTCAGGGCTTCTGCCAAGGAGGGGCTCTGGGCTTTCACCCCATGGGATGGCTAGGGCTCAGGGCTTTAGCTGCAGGGCAGGTGGGGCTCAGAGCTTTCTGCCCATGGCCCCAGCCACTCTAACACGAACCCTACTTTGCAGACCCCTTGAAATTGTTCATGCCCTTAGTGTTCTAAATAACCTCAAGCATTCCAACAATAGTAGCAGTGCATTTTTCTGCCTTGAATTTATTTGATACTTTGTAGTTCTGCTGTAAAGCTTCATTGTTTCAGAATTCATGACCATCTCCTAGTGCATCTTCCTGGGCTGGATGAAGAGGTGGCATTGATACATTTATCATTACAGCAGTCACACAATAGATAATATTAATAATCAAAACCTTTCTTTTGCAGTTTTCAGTTCTCCAACCAGTAGCACGTCATAGAGAACGGAAGAGAGAAAGTCCAAACTGTGCAGCCCTATTGACTGATAAAGTACCTAACAAACTTAGAGAAGAGGAGTGCAATATTAACAGTGTTAGATTGTTGAGTTTTGGGTGCTAGAAAATAAAGTCCCAATCCTGTAATTGACATTAATAGGGCTTTGCATAAAGCCTTGTTGATTTCATTTGGAGAATTGGATCCTTCTATTCTATTTTTCCACACAGTATATTTTGCAATTATTCTCTTCTGAGGAAAATATAACAGACAAACCTTCCCAGAGCTCAAGCCACAGAGCTATTCTACAGCCTGCTTCAAAAGATTATGATTTACAAATTGGCATGGTACATTTCTCTGAAATTGCTGAAGTGAAAGATTGTCAAAAATGGTCTCCAGTACTATTGGAGCAACTTTGTACCTACAATTAAATGAAGCTGTACAGTCAGACCCACTTAGATCCCTGGCTGAATCCACAATAGGTCAAAGTTTGATGCCTACAATATTGAGTCCAGATTGAGGCCCTTTTTCAAAAAAGGGCCTTTATGGCAAGCCATCCAAGGAAAGCTTGGACATCCAATGTAGTTATTTAACTATTTTGACACATCTTACTATTTGTGGGTTGCTCAGATTTCTCATTTGCTTAACAATATTCTTTGTCCCACCCACTACTGTGGTGCACTGTAAAAGAATTGGAGGTGAAATATGGTAGATGGCATGCCTGAGGCAGAACAGCAACAGCAAAGGGAAGATATGGCTGGAGAAGAGCCTTAAAATGATGTCCGTCTATAAGCAGAAAACCCTTTTGACTATCTCTATTTAGCTATAAACCTTTAAGAATAAAGGGGTCTGGGAAACTATAACTCTTATAATAGAGATAAGAGGCAGAGCTTTTGTGAATGAATCCCAGTACAATCCTTCCTCCTCTTTGGTTTATTGTACTCAAAATATAATTGATTGCACTTTCACAGATGCCTTACTGAAAGCACACAAGTGGCAAGTGGTGCTCCTAACTGAAGCTTGAGAGCTGATCAGGGATTTTCCAGGGGAACATTTTTCACACGTGTACACAAACCCCTTCCCAAATCAAAAAGTTGGCTTTCAACTAGAAAATGGACATTTCAATACAATTCAACTCTTGCAAAAATGTTTGAAAGGTTTTGGTTTTGTTCCAAGGTGGAACAACATTTTTTATTTTGACACCTCACAGGTTGCCATGAACAAAACTGTCACCCTCTGGCCAGCTCTACACCCAGGCTACGCTAACCTAGGTGTCAGAGCTGGGTGCTGATCAAAAGAATTAACTGTTCAGTGAAGACATAGGAAGAATCTAGCCCTAAAGGATCTTCCCAACATAACACTAATGAGTGCTCAGCAGCTTTGAAATTAAAAAATGGATTTAAGAACCTTACTTAATATACTCATTTTTTAAAATCTTGGTTTTAGCTTTTTTGTAATGTCCTTATCCTCCTTAATTGCTGCTTATATTCATTCCCTCATAGGCAAACAGACCCCCTAATCTCTCTCAATCAGTGCACTTATGCTACTTAAAGAATTTATCTTTTACTTAAATGTCTTTAGCTCCTTGCTCTTCATAATACCTCTTAGCCCTCCTACTTTCTACCTTGCATTCTCCTGTTGATTCATTTGGGCTAGATTTTCTTTCTTTTTTAAGCAAACCTGTTTGACTCCTACAACATTCTGTACCTTGTCATTTAAAAATCCTAGAGGGTTTTCTTTCTTTTCCAGACTCCTTTTTTGATTAGTAATATATATAACTTCTTTGAGTCAATTATAGTATGCTCAGATAGCCTCCATGTAGAGCCTCAGGCTTTTCATTTCCTCAGTTTTGATAAGTTCTTTAGGACTAGCTTCTTCATGGTTTTTTGGTTTTGGTTTTTCTTTTATAAAAACCCTTTCCAAAATTTAATATATTAATGTTTTTATATTGATTTCCAGGAACAGGCTGAAAAATTTGCCTATCCTAGGATCTTGGTGCTCTAAACAGTTAAGTGTTCATGTCCATGTGGGGGTGTGCACACTACCCATGGCGAAACTAAACAGCATGAATATAGCCTCCCTTTCCTGAATATTGTCCTTTAAGCTACATCTCCCTCTCTAGTAAAGCCCAAAATATGTTAAAGCATGCACCAGGACAAAACATTCCAAAGCTGAGTGGCCTTCAACTATGTCGCCAGACCCCTCTCTTATAAACTCCTAACATTAATGTATAGACCTCTAAGATGTTGAGCATATTCACACATTGTTTTCCCTCCTAGAGGCGCCTACTGAAATTTTATGTTATGTTTTTCTATGCCTAGCTGTGGGGCTTTTGTTACCTGCCCCCTTTTGAACCTAGTTTCAATCCCTCCTCACTAGATTGGCAAATTGGTGTCCCAAGATGCTCTCCTTTTTTTCTCCAACAGGACCCCATCTCTTCCCAGCAGTTCTCCTTCCTGAAACAGCATTCCTTGATCAAGGAAGGCAAAGCCCTCCTATCAACAGTGTCTGGGCAGCCAGGCATTCACCTGATGAGATAACTGGCTCTTTGGATGAGAGGAAAGCAGTGGATGTGTTATTCCTTGACTTTAGCAAAGCTTTTGATACCATCTCCCACAATATTCCTGCCAGCAAGTTAAAGAAGTATGGGCTGGATGAATGGACTATAAAGTGGATAGAAAGCTGTCTAGATCATTGGGCTCAATGGGTAGTGATCAATGGCTCCATGTCTAGTTGGCAGCTGGTTTCAAGCAGAGTGCCCAAAGGGTTGGTCTTGGGGCCGGTTTTGTTCAATATCTTCATTAATGATCTGGAGGATGGCGTGGATTGCACCCTCAGCAAGTTTGCAGATGACACTAAACTGAGAGGAGTGATAGATACGCTGGAGGGTAGGGATAGGATACAGAGGGACCTAGACAAATTAGAGGATTGGGCCAAAAGAAATCTGATGAGGTTCAACCAGTACAAGTGCAGAGTCCTGCACTTAGGAAGGAAGAATCCCATGCACTGCTACAGACTAGGGACTGAGTGGCTAGGCAGCAGTTCTGCAGAAAAGGACCTAGGGGTTACAGTGGATGACTAACTGGATATGAGTCAACAGTGTGCCCTTGTTGCCAAGAAGGCTAACGGCATTTTGGGCTGTATAAGTAGGAGCATTGCCAGCAGATTGAGGGACGTAATCAGTTCCCTCTATTCGGCATTGGTGAGGCCTCATCTGGAGTACTGTGTCCAGTTTTGGGCTCCACACTACAAGAAGGATGTGGAAAAACTGGAAAGAGTCAAATAATTAGGGGGCTGGAGCACATGACATATGAGGAGAGGCTGAGGGAACTGGGACTATTTAGTCTGTAGAAGAGAAGAATGAGGGGGGATTTGATAGCTGCTTTCAACTACCTGAAAGGGGGTTCCAAAGAGGATGGATCTAGACTGTTCTCAGTGGTACCAGATGACAGAACAAGGAATAATGGTCTCAAGTTGCAGTGCTGGAGGATTAGGTTGGATATTAGGAAAAACTTTTTCACTAGGAGGGTGGTGAAGCCCTGGAATGGGTTACCTAGGGAGCTGGTGGAATCTCCTTCCTTAGAGGTTTTTAAGGTCAGGCTTGACGAAGCCCTGGCTGGGATGATTTAGTTGTGGATTAAGTCCTGCTTTGAGCAGGGGGTTGGACTAGATGACCTCCTGATGTCCCTTCCAACCCTGATATTCTATGACTTCAAGGATGCATCAGTCCCTGTCTGGACTTTTCCCTTCCAGGCAGGATGGATGAGCACAGCACCTATGCCCCTAACTCCTTCATCCTCACATCACTACCAATCTGCTCAAGGTCACACCTGGGAGTATCTCAAGTCCCCATGTGGATGAGTAGCCTAGGGTAGTGGTAGAGGGCAGGATAAGTTGTAGCAACATTTCAGTAATGACAGATATGGGGTCCAGTCTTTCTCTCTCACTGCTTCACAATGAGTGTCCAGAGCACAATACCACCGAATGTCCTGCCCCATTCTCAAAGGGATTGCTCCCATTTCTATGATTACATAACAAATACATGTTGTAATAAAATGCAATAAAAAATCAGAATGATTAGTAAATACATAAATGTATACTCTAAAGCCATTTTTATCATTATATTCATTCCAGATTCCTCACACTAGCATAGCAGGTCCCAATCCTGATCGGGGATTCTGGGCCTCACTATAATGTAAATAATAAAAATGACATTTGTATTCTTATGACTTTTAAATATGCTGCTGCATACCTGTATTCTATTCTATATAATCTGACAGGTACACTTCTATAAACTGTACAGGTTTGACAGATTAGTTTATAGCCATTTATTACAGCATCCCATTGTCTTTTTGTTATTCCACCATATTTCAGTAATGCCTAGTATGTCAAGATCTTCATTCATTTCCAGGAATTCTAGTTCATTTTTTTAGTTTTCCTTTTAAAGTTTCTTGCATTCATATAGGGTTTTTTGGTGGTCTTTTGCCTGGCTTATTTATTTATTTGTTTATTTATTTATTTAACTCTAACTAGCATCTAAGGCAGGGGTCAGCAACCTGCGGCACGCAAGCTGAGTTTTAGTGGCACTTTGCTGCCAGCCGGGGTTCCGGCTGCCGGCCCCACTCAGCCCGCTGCCTGCCTGGATGAACGGAACCCCAGGCCGGCAGCGGGCTGAGCGGGGCCGGCGGCTGGGACCCCATCTGGCAGGAGCCTGTGGCCGGAACCCCAGACCGGCAGTGGGCTGAGCCGCTCAGCTCGCTGCCGGTCTGGGGTTCCAGCCACCAGCCCCGCTAAGCCCGCTGCCGGTCTGGGATTCCGGCCGCCGGCCCCTTGCCAACCAGCGTCCCGGCCGCCAGCCCCGCTCAGCCTGCTGCCGGCCTGGGATACCAGCCACCAGCCCCGCTCACCTCGCTGCACTATTATTTACTTTACATACAACAATAGTTTAGTTATATAATATAAACTTATAGAGAGAGACCTTCTAAAAATGTTTAAATGTATTACTAGTACGCAATACCTTAAATTACAGTGAATAAATGAAGACTTGGCACACCACTTCTGAAAGGTTGCCGACCCCTGATCTAGGGTTTTGGTTTATTTGTTTTTTTTCCACTGGAATATATCTGATCTCAGACTGTCCCATAGCCTTTTCAGTTGTGGTTACTCTCTTGGATACAGAGACACTTTTAATTTACTGACATCCCTACTAGAAGACAATCTGACCTGAGTACTTCTCATCACCTGGCAGCTTTCCCCCCAAACTTCTACTTTAAATATTCCCTGAGAACATTCCCCAGGAACAAAGGGTAGGAATTAATGGTAAATTCTCAGAATGGAGAGGGGTAACTAGTGGTGTTCCCCAAGGATCAGTCCTCAGACCAATCCTATTCAACTTATTTATAAATGATCTGGAGAAAGGGGTAAACAGTGAGGTGGCAAAGTTTGCAGATGATACTAAACTACTCAAGATGGTTAAGACCAAAGCAGACTGTGACGAACTTCAAAAAGATCTCACAAAACTAAGTGATTGGGCAACAAAATGGCAAATGAAATTTAATGTGGATAAATGTAAAGTAATGCACGTTGGAAAAAATAACCCCAACTATACATACAATATGATGGGGGCTAATTTAGCTACAAGTAGTCAGGAAAAAGATCTTGGAGTCATTGTGGATAGTTCTCTGAAGATGTCCACGCAGTGTGCAGAGGTGGTCAAAAAAGCAAACAGGATGTTAGGGATCATTAAAAAGGGGATAGAGAATAAGACTGAGAATATATTATTGCCCTTATATAAATCGATGGCACGCCCACATCTCGAATACTGCGTACAGATGTGGTCTCCTCATCTCAAAAAAGATGTACTGGCACTAGAAAATTTTCAGAAAAGGGCAACTAAAATGATTAGGGGTTTGGAACGGGTCCCATATGAGGAGAGATTGAAGAGGCTAGGACTCTTCAGCTTGGAAAAGAGGCGACTAAGGGGGGATAGGATAGAGGTATATAAAATCATGAGTGATGTGGAGAAAGTGGTTAAGGAAAAGTTATTTACTTATTCCCATAATACAAGAACTAGGGGTCACCAAATGAAATTAATAGGCAGCAGGTTTAAAACAAATACAAGGAAGTTCTTCTTCACGCAGCGCACAGTCAACTTGTGGAACTCCTTACCTGAGGAGGTTGTGAAGGCTAGGACTATAACAGCGTTTAAAAGGGAACTGGATAAATTCATGGTGGTTAAGCCCATTAATGGTGTCCCTAGCCTCTGTTTGTCAGAGGATGGAGATAGATGGCAGGAGAGAGATCACTTGATCATTGCCTGTTAGGTTCACTCCGTTTGGGGCACCTGGCATTGGCCACTGTTGGTAGACAGGATACTGGGCTAGATGGACCTTTGGTCTGACCCGGTACGGCCGTTCCTATGTTCTTATGTTCTAAGTGGAAAAGGAAGCATTTCAGACAAAGCTACTGTAGCAACCCTCAATGACTTTTTTCCTATTAATCTAAAGTTAGCTCCAAAGACCTTATATTCCTTATTTCACTGGTACCAATATGTACCATAACTACAGATTACACTTCAGCATTCACTAGAAGTTTTAGATGTAGTATGAGATACATCACCTTTAGGCCTTTTAGTGGCTACAAAGCTTAGTGCTGTTAAAAGCTAAGAGTAATTTTCTTTAACCTCAAAAGACAAAAGCCTCTGGTTTGAGAGTCACAGATTCTGAGTTCAATCCCACTGCAACATGAGCTGGGAACAGTATGTATCATGTGGAATTTGTTAACAGATTGGCTGACCTTCTGAATCTTCAAGTGTTCTGATATAAATTGTCTAGTTGAAAAGAAAAAGAATTTGTAATGTCTGAGTTATTTAAAACCTCAAAGAAGCATAGCATGCTACATAACTAATCCTGTCTCAGTCAGGGTGCAAAGTCACATTCTCTTTTCAGGTCTCTCACTATATTACAACATTCAGTGAAAATGAGAATAAATTGTAGTGGTGAAGCTGCATGTAGAATTCTTCCATGCAGGTATTTTTGTTCTTACAACATCAACGTTGTCAGAAAGGCAATCTTTAGATTTTTTTTTTTTTTTACATTCTGTAATGCCTCTACACTGCTTTTTCAGCAAACACCAATTTTATTTTATAGCTTTAATCAATATTTCACACAGTGAAACCTTTTTCCTTGATGCCAGGGGTTATCAAAACATTCTTCAAATGCAGGCTGCTTTGTGCGTTAACTACCTATGTTATAATAATGTGTGGATTCTATGTAGGCCAAGATTAGATCATAAGCTATGGGAATTTTTTTTCATTTTTGTAACTCTTAAGTTAGCACACAATACACACATTTTTGACTTCATGAGGTGAGACCAAGTTTCTGTTCTCTGGACTTACCACTGAGGATCTGATGTAGTTTTTATTTATTTGAGATGAAAGCATATACCGTTTTAAGTATAATTTTCAACTATGTATTTCTCAAAGCAAAGGATCCACTTTATTTCTTTTTCTAATCAGGAAACAGTATTAGGTACTATGGGTAAAATTTAGAGTAAAACTTTCAAAAGCACCTAAAGGTACATCTACACTGCAACATCCCCTCCCCCCCTCACGGAAGCAAGTCTTAAAGCCCTGAGTTAACTGACTCAGGCTAATGGGGCTCATGCTACAGAGCTAAAAAAAGCAGTGTAGCTGTTACTGCTCAGGCTGGAGCCTGGGCCCTGAGACCTGGCAAGTGGGGGCTATTCAGGTCCCAGGCTCCAGCCTGAGCAGAAACAGTTACATTGCTATTTTTAGCCCTGTAATTCAAGTCCCGTACATCTCAGTCAGTTGACCTGGTCTCTGAGACTTGCTTCTCTGGAACAAGGGGTGGGGTATGCAGTGTAGGTGTACCCTAAATGACAGACTTAAGTCCCATTGACTTTCAGTGAGACCTAGGTGAGAATTAGTCACCTTTTGAGGATCTGAGCCTAAGTCACTTTTGAAAATGGGACTTTAGTTCCTAAGTCACTTAGGCACTTTTGAAAATTTTACTGTAAATTTTTGCCCTGTATCTTCTCGTGGGAAAAGGGAGGGGATAGACATCTGAATCCATTTCTGTATTTCATGAAGACCAAAGCTGGTGCCCAAATGTCATTGACTGTCCTTATTTCATGAACAGAATATAAGCATATTGGTTACCTGTATCAATACAAAGATGAAGTGCTGTGGATAATGGGAGTTACACCTGTGCAAGTGAGAGTAAAACTAAGTCCTTATGGTTTACTGATGAAGTATACAGCATAATTTGCACTTGGACTTCCAACCTTGGTCCTGTGCGACAATTTTCAAGTTTCCCCAAATTGTTCAGTACAAGTTTAAGCTCAACTCTACATTAAAGATTACCTCTACTAAGCAACAATTTTTTTCAGGCCTCTTAGGTAGTAGCTTGGTCCAGGCTTCCCTGTAAACAGTAAGTTTAACATCTCATTGTAGACCATCTACTACACATTTCTAAAATTAGTTTTTCCTCAGATGCCCCCCTGAATGAGACAAGAAGGATTTTTGTTGTAAGTTTGGCTAAGATACAAAGTGAGAATTTCTCAAACCACATTTCCAGATTCAAGTGGTTAGCACCATGACACACCCTGTCCTCCCAGTGGAGTTTCCAGAGCTCAGCTGTCTATGCCAGTCAAGGAAGTGAGAAACTGATTCAGTTTCAGTTCTCCTGTATGGCACTACAGAGAACCATTACTAGTCTGACCTGAATTAAATGATTTCTTTAGAATTGGCAGCCTGCTTTAATCATATTCTTCATGAATTTTCTTGTGGGGAAGGACAGCTATAAGATTAACCAGCCTGCTGCCTTATGTGGCTTCTATATAGGGAAATGAGATGATGTGAGGAATGCCTGAATGCATGTAGAGGGGCAGATCCTCAGCCCATAGGTATGGTTTGAGAAACAGTCAGAGTGGTTTTGTTACTTAACTTAGATGTATCCATTTAGCTGACCTAGAGCTCATGCAGTAGCTGCTGAAGTTGGAATAATTTCCCCTGTGATTATTACTGGGGTTTAGTGGATGCACCGCTGATGAAGTAGCTGATGACTAGCAAATAACAGAATGGTTGCACTGCTGCTCCTTTTTTCACCACACTCTACACATTAGGGACTTGTGTACCCTCAGGGTTGAAATAAAGAATGAAGCTTACATGGCAAAAATGGGACTAATGAACTGAGAACTCACACAATGCATATAAAATCATTTAATAAAACTGCACTGCTTAAGAGCTCAAAGTCTTGGAGAGAATAACAGTGGAAATTTATGGTTACATATTTTCATTCACCAATTTTACAAACCAAAATCGATGCAAATGTACAGCCAAATCTCATGGTGTAAAGGACCACCTATACATCAACTGGAATGTCTCAAAGATTTCTGGTCTAAGAATAGAAAATTGATGCAAAAGTTATTTCAGTGGTATAAAGGGCCTGATTCAAAACCTGTTAAAGTCTATGGGAAGACCACAATTTCTTAGTATAGTGTTAGGGAAATATCTATTGTGAAATTAGACAAATTGCTTAGTTTCCTTGTGACTGCTCTCAAATGTATTTTTAAAATATAGTAACAAATGAATCTACTGTATGAATGTTTCACAATACAAGAATTAAAAGATATAGAACAACTTACTGATTGTATTAGGTTAAAAACCTAATGGATCAGTTGGGATGAACTGATTAGAAACAATTCATTGGTATAACTTTGACGAGAGTATGTGTCCTTACTTGAACCATGATCCATATTACATCAAGTCTGCTGTATTCCATTACCTTATATACCTGACATTACTCTGTCCTGTTTAAGGAATGCTGCATAGCTGCATTGCCCCAGGAGTCTTCCCTTCTTTCCTATTTGTTGCCTGATCTATGGATTGTGTATGAATTATAGTGATTACTTAGGCATTCCCAGTTAACACTGATCACCGGAGATCAGGCTTAGTATTAAAATTAATGTTCAGTTGGGAATCCCAATGTGCAGTTATAACATTCACATTTTGGAAAATCCTTCTGTATTTGTAATAGTTTTATCAATACATTTGGCAAAGTCACTCACACTCTAACCCAGCAACATCTGAACATCCATATAGCCGCACCATCCCTTGCAGAACAACCTGAAATGTTTGACATTATCTTGCTCATCACCATCACCTTCCTCATCATCACCAGTAGTCATCATCCTGGCACCTCCCAAGGGCTACATCTCTCCCTTCCCAAGCTCACAGGCTGGGATATGAGTCTTATAATTAGTTACACTGACACCACTAGGCCTAATGCATATTCAGTCGGGGTTTCTCCCCTCTTCCTTATTTGTATTTCCTCACCCTACTATTGGGTGCCCTTCTCCTATAGTTTAGTATAGGAATCTCACAACTTATCTTGTACATTAATTTGTTGCCATGGCACTCTTGTGGTCAGAGGTTCCTATCCTAAAATATAGAAAAGTTGGTATCAGTTCAATGTTTTTTTGCAGTTATTTAGTATAAATCTCTCCCTTAAACTAAGTTCCCTCTAAGCTGCACGGCTGCCCAGCTGCCTATTAAGCCCCGCACAGGGACTCAGGGTATGGCACGAAGAGATGCCTCTCCCTCAGCCTGGACCTGCAGCAGCGGGGAGAGGCGTCTCTCCCTGTCGGCCCCAGCACCGACCTGCCACAGCCAAGAGAGGTGTCCCTCCCCGCCAGCCCCAGCATGGATCTTCCCTGGACTTGCTGCGCCCAGGGGAGAGGAGCCTCTCTCCCGGCCCAGCCCCACCAGAGCTGCCGCGGCCAGGGAGAGGCACCTTTCCCTCGTCCCAGAGCTGCTGCAGTGAGAGAGGGCTGAGGGGAGTCATGTCTACCTACTGCAGTCCCAGGGAAGCCTGCACCCCAAACCCCTCATCCCTGGCCCCACTCCAGAGCCTGCACCCCCTGCACCCCAACCCTCTGCTCCAGCCCTGAGCCCCTCCGCACCCCAAACCGCTCATCCCCAACCCCACCCCAGAGCCTGCATCCCCAGCCAGAGCCCTCATCCCCCCCACACTCCAACCGTCTGCCCCAGCCCTGAGCCCCCTCCCACACTCAGATCCTCTCGGCCCCACCCCCACCACATGAATTTTGTTATGTGCACCAATAGGAAGATGATGTGTCACACATCACCTCCATATTAGTGCACATAAAAATCATTCCGCACATGGATGTAAAAAGTTAGACGGAACACTGCCCTTAAACACCCTTTTCCCAGTTTCTAAAACTCAAGGTGACTGTCAGGTTACTTAGCCATACCAAAATTCACAGGCCTAAAAGCCTCATGCTAACTGCTTAAGTCAGTGTCTTACAGGATATAGGCCTGTAGGCTCCTGGCTTTACTTATGTCAATGCCTTACCTAGCAAATTCCTATACCTCTAGGCTACACCTCTTGGGGGAAGGAGGGGGAGGTAGTATTCAGTGTCTGCAATCAGAAATATGACTTCAGAACATGTTCACATACCTCAGCCAACTTGGATTTAGCTAGCTCAAATAACAATAGTCATGAAAGTGCAGCAGCATGGGCTAGCCCTTTAAGTACATACGGGATCCTGGGCAGACTTTTCCAATCCATGCTGCCCTTGCTTCAGTGCTACTGTTATTTGAGCTAGCTAGATCAAACTGGCTAGGATATGTCTACCTGTGCTGCAGTGTCACTTCTGCAGTGGAGACATTTCCCTAGTGGTTTATCAAGTAGCAGATTACTTCTCCCATGCTATGCTAACCGTGGAGGTGTGGTGGGGCAACAAAGCCAAAGCTCTGTCTGCTCCCAGCCTCTGCCCACCCACAGGCTGGGAGGGGAGCAGTGCAGACAATCCTCACTTATCACTATACAGCCAGAAATGGGGCAGTGCATGGGGATCGTATGCCTTAACTGCCCTCTCAGCCCTGCGGTGTAGCCCTTTATCTTTAATAGAAGAAATAATTAAAACCGAATTTCTTCTGTATACATAAAGGATTTAAACTTACAATTTTAGGCATTGAGGGTTTACATGTGTATTCTCACAAGCCTTGTGGACTAAGGAGTATAACACTCTCGTCGTGCACTTTAGGGGTAAAGATTTAATTTTAGTCATGACCTAAATGACAGAAGTTGTTTCTGCCCTTCATATTATGACTATATTGTGATCTATGTTCCAAGCAGCCTTCATCAATGGGATCTGCCTGTTACTGGGGTAGTAGATGCATGAAAAGGTCCATGAAAACAGTCACTATCTGCAGAGTGCAAAGTGTAAATCTTTAGCCTTAGGGTTATGTATAAGTCTGTTATTGTACTAAATGAGCATATTACAGCCAAGAGCTGAGCTGCTCACAGGAGGTTTGGCACAGAATAACCAGAAAAGCTTGTTTCTGGCAACCTAATCTTATGTTTTGGCTGTCTATGAAGCACTTTATCATGACCACCAACACCGATTATCTTAAACAAACAAAACCCAAGGCAAGGCTCCTATTTCTATCTGATTAGCAGCTTTCTAAGCACACCAGTTTCATTTCTGAACAGTTATTTTTAAGTCTTATTTAAAGTACACTTACCCTAAATTCAAGGAACTTGCTCAAATGTTACTAATATTTGGAGTGATCATCTTAATGAGAAACAAAGGGTGAAAAAAGGATTATTGAGAGTAAGGAAAGACAATTGATGCTGATGTATTAGAAAGGTTTCTATTTGCATGATGTGTGCTGGAATGCATTTGCTGCGTATCTGCGTGTAAATAAAATGCAATATCTTGCTGATGCTGAAGGGTTCTGTATGATGCATTACTAAAGCTTTTTGAAGCCTCATTATGTTTCTTGTTGCAAACAAATCATAGGTCAAGGTGACAGTGACCTCTTCCTATTTTCATGCTTGAGTTTTGAAGGACTTTGGGTATGTTAATATTTATCACGGTAATATTTTGAGAGACCATCTGTAAAAGGTTTTTATTCCTACAAGCATGAGCAAATTTCCTTTCTAATGTACTGTAGGTAGCCAGTGTCCCAGGCATTTCAGGGGTGGCTGTTTCTTTTCCCATCTGTTTAAGCTAATGCAGATACCTGTCTCAACACTTTTCTGCAGTGGCTCACAATATACATGTTAGTCTGTATGGGTTTCATTATAGGCTGTTGTATCTCCACTGTCTACCTCCTGCTTACACTACCTATACTCTCTTCTGCCTATTCCATCAACTTAATCAAGTGATGAATACGTCTCTCAATTAGACATGGGGTTGTGGTGAGGATTGTATGTCATCCTTGTACCCTAGGCCAGCACGACACCCTTTCTGATGATCTAAGATCTATACTGGGACTGAGGATGCTAGTTAGGGATCAGTCTAGTTCTTGTGTTTCCCTAGATGTGAGTTACAGATGTTGTGTTCCAAGTTCCATCCAGACTGCCTTTATTAGTAATTTCTTAGCATTCCAGTCATATAAAATAGTTCTGGGCCAGCTGATACAATGTGACTACCCAGCTGAGCAATCCCACCTACCAGCTCTGTTCTTTACAACAATGAGGGAGTGGAGAGAGACTGTGGTCCCAGCTGGAGGTATACTGTCTATAGGCCTAGTCCATCTCTCCGTGAACTCAACAAAAGCATTTCCATTTATTTTAATAGGTGATGGAATGAGCTGCTTGGTAGCTGCCTCTCTTTCACCCTCTAAATTAGGACACTGCCCAATGAGGAAATATAGAATCCAGCTCTCCTATGAAAAGCCCATTATTTCTTATATATTTTGCCAACTTCATTCTCACACCCTGATTTTTATTATTGTTTTGCATTCAGTGTTGGCAACATGTTTACATTTCAGACATTACTGGGTTTTTGTAGACAAGTATTATTCAACATATCACTATGTTAGAAAAGAGTATTCAAGGCTTACCTTCTTCTGTTGCCATTATTCCTCCATCATTGCTGCTGGTAGAAAAATTGGGGCTGAGATGATTTATACTAATTTACAAAATTCTATAAACAACATAAAAGGGGAGAGGAGGTGAAGGTTTTTTGTGGGGGAGGGGCTGGGATAGAGGGAGAGAGCAAGGATTTTCTATAAGCCATTAGAAAGTCAAAATTGAAAGACATAATCATAGCCTCAATCCTTGCATGACATCACCTATATGTCGATCAAAGCAAGAACCAATTATGGCTTCTCTGACTGGGTCATCAGTTAAGAAAAAAGCATGTGTGGGGGAAAGTAATTTTTCTATTTATTCTGGCAGAATATGTTTTCTTAATTCCTGGCACACCTTTGGTGACACAATAGAAGCAATTTCAGCTTTCATTATATGAAAAAAATTGGGAGCTGTCATGTTTGGAAGGTTTTTTTCAAACCCACACTATTACTGAGAAATAGTCTTGCCTGCAATTATTACACAGAAAGAAATCACTAGTTCGAACAAAATGATGTGCAAATTCCAAATTGATTACTTTGTAAACAAAATTTAAGGTAAATACATAATCAAAAGTAATTTTATTAGTTGAATTATTATTATTTTGCAATTACCTTCTTGACAGGTGAGTGGTCTGAAAGCACAAGAAATTGAAGCATTGGTTCAGCAGATTTTTTTTAACTACTTGTGAAACCCATAGAATCCTCTAAAAATACAGAAATTTTACACAATCACAACTATATAATAAATTCAAAAGCTTCTCCTTAACATGTATGATTTAATCAGTGTATTGTGTTCAGGGAGCTCAGAATACCGCATAGCAAACCCATAAGAAGGGATTTTCAAATTTCTTAATTTTAGCAAGTATCAGGAAGCAGAAGCCAAATACGGAGAACATCCAAATAAGCTGCTATCCGAACAGCCCAGTCTTAGCTGAAATAACCAGCTGCAAATCTGAACAGGTCACAGATGAGTGAAGGAGAATAATGAACTGTACTTCATGAAATAAGAAATCAGAATTTCATACATATAAGAAGGTAGGATGCATTCCAGTTAATGATTTATATTTTGTTTTACCATAGTTGAGACTGTATGTTTGCTACAGTCATGATTTCTGTAACAAAACCCAAGGCTTAAGATTTTTTTCATAAAAAGTAGTTGTCCTTGTTTTCACTTTTCTTGATCTAAAGATGCGTTTGGAATTATCTATAAAACCAAATGGCATAGAAATGTATAATACGTTTTATAAAATCCAGACAACCCAGTCTTTAAAAGCATGCAAAAAGCAAAATCCCATCTATTCTAATTTTATTTGACAGCTACTTAGCAGTTTTCTAACGAACAACTAAACGTAGATCATAGTATGCTGTGACTTCTCCTTTATTTCTTTGAACTCAAATTATTATGTAGATTATTTGCCATTTCAAAGCTATAACTTTTCCCTTTTTTCTTCTACCACTACTTCTACCATCATAGCCCTAATGCCAGACACTTCCTGTCAAGAAAAGTAGGTCAAGACCTATGGAAAGCTACTAGATTTGGAATGAAGTACTGGAAAGTTGACATATTGCTTCCAGAAGTGAGTTTCCAACAGTAAGCAGGTCAGTGGATCCAAGTGAGACAGACATGGAGCTTAATCTCTTCGTTGCACCTTTCACTATGAAATGATTAGAATTGGCTTTGTCAGAATGGTGCTTTCTACATTGAGTGTGAATTTGCACACAGACAGTCTGTTCAGGCTCTGCTACTTTAGGCACAGTGTTCTGTTAAGCTCAAAAGCCATGTGTGTCAAACTGCATTTCAGGATCACTCAGTACTAAGCTGGGATGAGAGGAATCAGCAGTTTTATTGTAACTTGAGCTGGAGCAGAGAAAACTTGCCAAATAAAGCTCTGGCTTGTTCACAGCACCCCAAGACTCAGTTTGCAATTGCACTGTGTGCAAGAAATGAAATCATGTGTTCTAGCCACTGATTTAAAAAAGGATAACGTTTTGCTAGGAAGGCATCAGCTGCAGCACTTCAGTTGGAATATAGTTTCTGCCTTTGAAAGGTTTTGATTTGGTTAATCACAGAAAACATTCTGGAATACTAATAAGGGGTCTAAGCTGAACAAATTCATTCCTGATGGAGCCTTGCAGCAGACAATGTGGAATAATATGAATGCAGGTCTGTAAAATGTGGATCAAAATGGAATTAAGATTCTCCCAAAACAACTTGACAAACCTACTCTAACAAAACCAAAACCTAGTCACAAGGGAGTAACAAACTTAGTCACTAAGAAGAAAGTGTTAAGCTGCCATTAGGACAGAAAATGAACAAGGAGACCTCAAAATTGCAAGTACGTAAAATAATTTTCATTAACATGAGTTGTGGATTGTTTCTAAAGAGTTTCCTTATAATCGTAAAATATTTACAATATATATAAAAATAACATTCTGATAAGCAAACTAGGGAAATATGGTCTAGAGGAAATAACTATAAGGTAGTGCACAACTGGTGTAAAGACCATACTCTGATAGCAAACCATTGATTACTCTAACTGGGAGGGGGTATCTATTGGGGTCTTGAAGGGTCTGTACTGGATCTGGTATTATTCAATGCTTTCATTAATAACTTGGATAATGGAGCAAAAAGCATACTTTTAAAATCTGTGGATGACACCAAACTGGGAGGGATTGCAAGCACTCTGGAGGACAGGATTAGAATTCAAAATGACCATGACAAATTGGAGAATTGGTCTGGCATCAATAAGATGTTCAATAATTCAATAGACAACTGCAAAGTACTTCACTTGTGCATCTGATTTTTTTACTTCCTAACAACAAATAACTACTGCTGAAAAGGATCTGGGGATTTTAGTGGATCACAGATTGAAGAGCCAACCATGTGATGCAGTTGCAAAGAAGGCTAATATCATTCAGGGGTGTATTAACAGATGTGCTGCATGTAAGACACTGGCAGTAATTGTCCCGCTCACCTCAGCACTGGTGAACCTCAGCTGGGGTATTTGTGTCCAATTCTGAGCACCAGACTTTAAGAAAGATATTGACAAATTGGAGAGAGTTAAGAGCAACAAAAACTATTACAAGTTTTTAGAAAACCTAACCTATTTGGAAAGGTGTTTGGTTTTTTTAAAGACATATTTAGTCTTAAGAAAAGAAGACTAAGGTGGGACATAAGTCTTCAAATATATTAATGGCTGTTTTACAGTGACCAATTGTTCTCCATGTCCACTAAAGGTAGAATAAGAAGTAATTGACTTAATCAGTAGCAAGGGAGGTTTAAGTTAGATATTAGGAAAACCTTTTAATCTATGAGGTTGAAACACTGGAATAGGTTACCAAGGGAGGTTGGGGAATCTTTGTCACTGGACATTTTCAGAACAAGTTGGACAAACACCTATCAAGTCAGGTCAGGTCTAGGTTTACTTGGTCCGGCCTCAGCACAGGGGCTGGACTAGTTGGCCTCTCAAGGTTCCTTCTAGCCCTGTATTTATATGATTCGGTGAAGGACAAATATGGTTGTATGCCACACTTGCACCATTCCATTCTACAAAGCGGCCAGTAGCCTCACAGCTGTTCTAACTTGCTCCAGTAGTAAAGAGCAATAAAATGGCCAAGGATTACTCGTGTAGCACTGTTCTGACTGCCTGTCATGGGGCATGGTTCCCTCACCCTAGATTCTTACTGCACTGTGCTCACATACACCAGGGCAAGTTCAACACCAAGTGCTTTATTAATATTAGTTCCCCAAAGCATAAGGCTTTTCCCCAAATATTTATCTACTACCAATACAGGGGGGTGGGGGGGCTACCGTCTCTGAGATCTTCAGCTTCCTTGGTCAGTCTGTCCACACTCCCCCTCTCTACTGTCTCTTCCTGCCTGTCTTTTAACTGTTTCCAGCTGAGGAACTGAATCACCCAACTAATTAGTTAGTCACTTAGTACTTAAACTATTATCTCCCATGTGGGGATGCTTCCAAAGTGCACACAGTGGTGAGTCAGCCTTAGGCTATTCACACTCTGTCACACCTATGTCTCTGGCAGGGTAAAGGGTTGGCCGTGAGCTAGCTATGCTAGTTTTCCACTACCTCGGCATTCCTCCATGCTGGAGGAAATCTTCAGCCACATGACCCAGGCATGTTAAAGGTGCAAAGGGACCATATAAGGCCCAAGGTTCTGGCCCTCCATTTTTTGTGCTGAGCCAAACTTCTATTCAAGTGTGGGGGGGGGGTTGAATTTTTAAATAAATTGCTAGCAAATGGGGGCAATTATTGGCTCAAGCATTAAGAGGCACAGTATGTAAATCTTACCAGAAGATACAAACATATTTATTGTTTTAAAATACATAAGTGCCTCTGTTGTATAAAATATTTACCCAGTGGTCTGTCCCATACTGTTCCAGAAGAGAATGTTTAATGCCAGTAAGGATCCGATCTTGCAAAATATAATAGATATTAGGCACCCAAAATTAAACAAACAGGGCCAGATCCTCCCCTGCATAAGTGCAGTTGTGACCCAGGCCACCTGTGGAAAAGTGCCCTAAAGCTAGCTTACTATCCCCTAGGAAGATCTCACCTGTAGAAGGAGATCCCTTCAGGTGCTCTAGACTTGTGATAGTGGCTCCTACATCACTTCCTGCAGTCAGAATTGGCAGCATGCTCAGAGAATCCATGCCTTGGTGATAGCACACTGACATAATGGTCTGTTGGGGCCATACGCAGCACGTTCAACTTAGGGTGTATCTACACAGCAAAAACAGTGCATGAACTAGCCTATGTGAATCCAGCTAGTAATAGCAGCAAAGACAAAGCAGTGTGGGCTTGTGAGCTGAGTACATACCCAGGGTCTATGCTGGACTTGTACCCCACTGCACTAGCTGGATTCAAACTAGCCCATGCACAGCTTTTGCTGTGTAGCCATAGCCTCAGAGTGGCTCAAGAGCTGCTCTAACTTGTCATGGACTAGACCTTGGCACTGAGCAGCTCAAGGCTTCTCTCCTTCACTCCTCAAGTGCACTGAGCACTCCTTGGCCACAGCTGAGAATCTGGCCCATAATATTTACATATTTTGGAAAGTTAGTGCACTTTATATATGTTGACATCTGTATATTGAAATGTACTTTTCATTAAATGTTTTGTTTTTATAACAAAACTGACAAGTTCCATTTAAGAAAAAGATATGAAGTAGTTGAACAGTTTTTGTGGGGAAAAATGAATATAGTCCAGTTATGATAACATTGACCTGAGGCAACGAGTTAAGAATTTAAGTTTACTGATACATAGATTGTCTTTTATTCAAGGGCAAAACATCTACAAACCAGACATCTCATTTAAGATAAGAGAAACACTAACTAGCTATTTCTTGATATGTCTTCAATACAAGAAGTTAGTTTCCCAATTATGAATGTTACAACGTGTATTTCTTGGTATATGGGTTATTTTTTTCTTCATGGAGTGAGGGTAGGAATCCCACGCTGGTTAAGTTTTGCACATATATTTTTAATGAGGGATAAACGATGTGTATTGCTTGTGTATGTAATACAGAATAGGGAAAATGAGCGCTGCTCTGCAGTTTTTGTTCTTGTAACATTTAAGATGCACACTAGGCCTATGCCATATTATTTCTATAGGGTCTTAAAGCCAGGTTTTATTTTAAATAATAAATGAACAAAATGTGAATCTCTTATAATGGAGTTTGATTTTTACAAGTCTTGTTTTTTTTAAGAATGAGAAGTTTAAAGTGAAATATATTGCACATATTTTAAAAACTGTATATAGAATGTATAATGTTTGATTATACATGGTTAGAATATACATTTACAGCCTAGTCCTGAGTAAGCGTTTAACTGCACTGGCCCAGGAGCAGATTATTATAACAAAAATAAGGGACTTTCAATTAAATGCTTAAAGACTTAGGGACAGAATTTCAAAGATATTTAAATGCCTAAAGATGCAAATAGGTGCCTAGTTCCTTCTGTCCCATGGGAGAAAGATGCCTACATGCTCTTTCACCTATCTGCAACTTTAGATGTGTAGGCCCAGATCCTCAAAGGTATTTAGGAGCCTAATTCCCATTGAAATCCTTGGAAGTTAGGCTCCTAAATACCTTGTGAGGACCTGCACCCCTAAAACCTTTTTAAAAGATCCTTAAGTGTGTATGGAGACAGAGTGTTCCAAGATATATAGATGAAGATATACTGAAACTGACTATTCATGTGTTTAATAAAGAGGTATTACGCTTTTATGTTTCTTTAATTTACTGGTTGCCTGAGTTAATGTTTCCTATTTATGAGTACTTAATTAATTTGAGTGGTCATTATGATCTGGTATGTCTCCTTAACAGTTAGGATTCCTAAAGCTTTTTGCTTGGGCATTTTTAAATATGGTTTGAATCTAAATAGATAAACTGAAATGTGCAGTACTAGTTATCACATTTATTAGTAGTTATTAAGTTTTCTTGCTGTCTAACTAGGTCAAAATTCACATAAATCAGTAACTGACGAGAATTGACCATGGGAATGAGCTGAGCCACTGGCTAACGGTTTATCACTAACAATTCTGGGCAATAAACAATCTCAAACATGAACTAGTAAATCTAATGTGTTCTGATCATGTATCTAATTAATGGAGATAAGAGGCAAGAAACTGCTGTGCTCTTTATATTATTGGTGTCCAAAGTAAGACACCCCTGCTCTTTTTCATATGGATACATAGGGCCAGACCTTCCGATGATCTAAATAGGTGCAGTTCCATTGAAGCCAGTGGAGTTGTCCCCATTTATGCCAGCAGAAAATCTTTTACATGAGTGGTTAAGAAATGTTGTTATTCTCCCTGCAAGAACTCCAAAGTTTGATCTATGAAAGGATTGCAAGATTGGGTATTATATTCTGGACCTTAAATTGTGGCAATATTTTATGCTCCTGTTGCCATTTAAACAGATAATTCCACAATAAAATGTACATTGCAAATGACTAAAAAGTGCTTTGATTCAAATCAGGCCTGGCTCTACTTCTGCATATTTCTTTGAAGCTGGTTGAAAGAATTAGGTTTTTGCCTCTGTAGTGTCTTAAGTGAGTGGTGTTTTAACAATACAAAATATAATAGCTTTTCAGCTTTGCCAACTGGAATAACGAATGCAGAAACAATCTGAAATTACAGTGCATGACACTCAGAAACAAATAGATTTTCTTATATACTACAAAATAAGTCAGAAAATTTAATTTTAGTTTATGTACAACAAAATTTAAGGGAAGTTTGAGTAATATAAGAGATCTTCCAGATGCCTCTTTTCTCAAGTGAATATACACTCCTTTGCTGCTTCCCTTGCAGTGTAGCTGATCTTATATTTGATTTAATTTCACAAAGACAGTGATAAAATTCAAGATGATGAATATTTTGATACTCTGTATAATTTAAATCTGTTTATTTTAAATGGTAATTTAAAAAAAAAACTTTTTAAAATTACGCTCTCTTAAACTGTAGAGTAAAAGCACAACTTCAACACGATAAATTTTTGCTAATTTTCTGGAACTGAAATGAATATGATAACAATCCTGTCTGGGTTTTGCTGTTGTAGGGCCTATAATTCACTCACTCCATCAGCTTTCTACATAACATCTCATTCTCTCAGGTTCCTTCCCTCTCAGAATACAAAATGTTATGGTCTACCTAGTCCTCATCTCTAAACCAATTAATATGTCATCTATAGCTTTTGCCTCAAATTTCTCTCCTCCAAGCACTATTCTTAATCCACTCCAACCTATTCCCTCTCTCCCAACCCCCTTCAATCTGATGATACTACACTCGCCAACTGCCTTTTGATGACCAAATCTCAGGGTTTCTATTCTATCCCCCATGAACTCTTTGCTGCTTTGGACACATTGATAACACCCTCCTTCTTGAAATCTCATTCTCCTTTAGCTTTTGTGATTCCAGCCTCTCTTAATTCTATTCCTAAGGTCACTCTTTCAATGTCTCTTTTGGTGTTCCCTCTTCCACTTTCCATGGGTGTCCCATAGGGCTTCATTTCTGGTCCACTCTTCTTCATGCATTACACGCTTTTTCTAGTGACCACATCCACTCAAACTGTTTCACCTCCCATCTCTATGCTAATGACCCACAAATCCATCTCTCCACTTCAGATCTGTCCCCCTTCATCCAAACCACATGTAAGCTTGTGTCTCTGACATCTCCTGAATATCTCACCCACAATTTAAAGAGGAACCAAACTGAACTCTTTTTTCTTTCCTTCCAAACCCTTCCCATCTCTGTCACTGTTGCCAACAGCACCATATTCCTGCCTATAATGCAATTGCCAATTAGCAGCTACCCATCAGTTAGAATACTACCCTATTTGATTTTTTTATGCATAAACTGTGAAAACACACCATCACAAGCAATTAAAATAGCTCCCCTGAGTCCAAGGCTTCCACTTCTCAGGCAGATGTTACTTCCCTTTACTAAGGATAATGAGGTGTGGGAGTATCATAAACACTAAAGGACCTTCCAGGACCCTCAAAGGTCTATATGGCCTAGCATAGCCCATTTAATCTGAAGCCTCCTGCCCTATCCCTCAGATATATTGCTCTCCTGTGGAACATCTCCTGATGATCTCTTGCCTTCTTTCCTGTGCTATTGTTGCTGCTCAGGATCTTCACAGAGCCTGTCATTGATATAAGAATTGATCCCTGCTGGGTGCTGAGCCCAAGCAACCATTCGCTGTAAGTCAAGATCCTTGTCTCAAGTTGGGTAAAGAAAAATCAAGGCACCCAAAAAATCACTGGTCAGTTTTGAAAATCTTGTCCATTGAATATTTTTGAAAATAAAACTTTTAAATGCTTATCTGAACTTCAAAATTGTTAATGTTCACTCATCACTAAATATCATCTAGCACAAATATTACCTTCCCATTAGGTGAATAAAATGACACAGAGATCGTCAGGGTCTTAGGACATTTTTCCAAAAGGTTTGGAGGTAGTGCGATAATGGATATGTATTTTTCCAATACAAATAAGATTTACCAGTAGCTATGCTTCAGCAATATATTTTTGAATTGATAACACTCAAGAAAAAAGAAAATCTAGGAATGAATTAATGTTAAACTGATTATATTTTTATACCTGAATGAAGATAAATAGGCTTCACATTAGATACAGTTATCTCAATCTCAGTAAGTGATGGATGGCTTTGTAATTTTTCTCTACAAACTAGCCAGCTACAAGAGAGAATTTATTTAATAAGCACTAAGCATGGGAAAAACATGATGGAATCATATATTTTTGGAGAATGTTCAGAAAAAAGATTATACTAATTCCTTAATTTGGCAAAATTAAGAAATAGCTGAGAGTGACCGTCATTTCATACTACATATGCATTTGTCATCAGAATGGATGGTTTAACATATTGTTCTTTTACTAAGCAAGTCTTTTGTGTAAAGAAACATTATTTCATATTACCAAAAGGAGCTTGAAAAATAAAAACTACATCTGACCAATACTGTATGTAAATTGTATCCACTGTGACTGAGATGAAGTTTTCATTGAGCTTTCCAAAATGATGACCAGGTCTTTTTTGTGAATGGGTACAGTTTAGAAACTTACTGTTCAGACTAAATAGTTACCACATTTCCAATTATGAATCACTACATCTGATCACTTGTGGCTACTACAAATGTCTTCCATTCCACTTTGCTTCCATCTTCAATTTGCATTTGAGCATCAGTAGTCATCTTAAAGTGAATATTCAGTCAAAAATGGCAACACTTTCTGATTTCAAGTGTCTCGAGGATTTTTGTGTGTGTGCTCTCTTACACAAAGATTGATGCAACATAAGAATTGATTTATGTGATGTAAAGAAACACACTTCAACTTCTCTAAGACATAAAGGAGAATTTGGAATAATCTTTTTATAGTTCAAATATGGTGCTAATTTTTTTACCTGTAATTTTAAAGATGCTAATTTTAAGATGCCATTCATTTTTTTTTACTCAGAAGAACTTTGTGACTGCATAGACTTTTTAGTTTTATTTCACTTCTAATATGAATTTTTACAATCTACAGTACATAATCCATAGTAAATACTTCATCCATAAGGATGCCAAAAGTGGATAGTGCCTTTCATATAATCATCACCTGCTGAGCACTCCATAATGTTTGTGAGGAGTGGGCCCCGTCCCAAGTGAGCACAGGACAAGTCTGGTTTACAGACACCATACAGGCAGCCAGATCCCACCCACATCACATGCACACTGGTCTTGGTCCCCAAAAGGCAAAGGAAATCAAAGATGCCATATGTACACACATCTTGGGACAGCAGGGAGGCAGAGGATAACATCTATCTGCTTCAAGGGACATCTTTACACCCTTTGCAGCTGCTGGAAAAGCACATTATGGAACATTGGCACATGCTGGTGCAGCTTTGTTTTCCTGTAGCCAAAGCTCACTAGCTATTAATTCCCTGTGCAATTCACACATTACAGACAATTTATTACAGGGCACCTCCAGTGGGTTATCACCTTAAGGTTGGTTTGTGCTGCAGAGGGTTGTGGCTGAGTTGTAATGTGATCATTGTGCAATGCTTTTGTCTTAACTGTTCACTTGTTTACAAACCTCTGTTAGCCGGAGAACTCCATCTCTTAATGACCTCTTGAAGGGTTGCTTTGGGGAGTACACCTATTCTATTTTTTTTTAACTTGTTCTTTGTCAGCGCTGCTGACTGTACTTATAGGCTATGGAGCATTAATCCCAAGACTGAAACTGGTCATGGTCTGGGAGAAAGGGGGATGTTTAATAACTGTGGCAAATGCCTGCATGGTTACTTGAATTGTTTCATTTTTCTGCATGCGAACCAAGCCATAAAGATATTTTTGTATTCATTTTCTGTGGTGAGTTCTGCTGCTTTTAGAAGTAGCACTTATTTCCGTAAACACCTACTACCTGCACTTTCCCTATCCTTCCTCTGTATCCTTGGAAATTTGGATATTTCTTAACTGTGGGGTTGTAGGTGTGGGAAAGACAGAAAAGTGTTTGCAGTGTGATGGCACCAAGCAGTTACACTGTTCCAATTCACGTGCTGTGAATCATATGGTCCAATCCTGAACCTAAAAATATCTCTTACATTCATCATACTGAAGAAGGAGGGTCCATACACAAGACAAGAAAACTGCAGGTAGAACCTTTATTAAAAGTTAGGGAACACATAATTGAATATAGTTTTTAAAAGACATGAAAAGCAACTGTGACGGGTTGGGTCACAGAAACCCCCTTGGGAGCTGCCACCTGACGTGCAAAGACTACCTCTGCTCCTGTTTTCCCTGCCAGCTCAGGACTCCAGCACCCTGTCTTGCTGAGCCAGACACTCCCGTCTGCTCCAACACAGACCCAGGGTCTGAATCACTTGTCCCAAAGCTGCAAGTTTACCTGAAAACAGCTCACAGAAGTGTGCTTGTCTTTAGCACTCAGATGCCCAACTCCCAATGGGGTCTAAACCCAAATAAATCCGTTTTACCCTGCATAAAGCTTATGCAGGGCAAACTCATAAATTGTTCGCCCTCTATAACACTGATAGAGAGATATGCACAGTTGTTTGCTCCCCCAGGTATTAATACATACTCTGAGTAAATTACTAAATAAAAAGTGATTTTATTAAATACAGAAAATAGGATTTAAGTGGTTCCAAGTAGTAACAGACAGAACAAAGTAAGTCACCAAGCAAAATAAAATAAAATGTGCAAATCTATGTCTAATCAAACTGAATACAGATAATCTCACCCTCAGAGATGCTTCAGTAAGCTTTTTCTCAGACTGGACACCTTCCAGGCCTGGGCACAATTCTTTCCCCTGGTACAGCTCTTGTTCCAGCTCAGGTGATAGCTAGGGGATTCTTCATGATGGCTCCTCTCTCCCTTTGTTCTCTTCCACCCCTTTATATATCTTTTGCATAAGGCGGGAACCCTTTGTCCCTCTGGGTTTCCACCCCCCTTCACTGGAAAAGCACCAGGTTAAAGATGGATTCCAGTTCAGGTGACATGATCACATGTCATTGCAAGACTTCATTACCCACTTGCCAGCACACACACATACAGGAAGACTCACAGGTAAACACAGCCATCTGCAGACAATGGTCCTGGTTAATGGGAGTCATCAAGATTCCAAACCATCATTAATGGCCCACACTTTACATAATTACAATAGGCCCTCAGAGTTATGTTTTATATTTCTAGTTTTAGATACAAGAGTGGTACATTTCTACAAATAGGATGATCACACTCAGTAGATTATGAGCTTTGTAATGATACCTTACAAGAGACCTTTTGCACGAAGCATATCCCAGTTGCATTATATTCACTTATTATCAAATCTTTATAAAACTATCCCAGTTACATTATATTCACTTATTATCATGTTTTTATAAAACCATATAGACTGCACAACATCACAGCAACAAAACATTGGGCCTGAATGTGTGAACAGCACCCAAATGTAAATGTCTCTTCACCCATCTCCTTGCCATACCCCTCTCCCTGTTGAGGAAGGAATAATGGGGGAAATTGTTCTTGGGAACAAACAGGGATGTCTTCTACACAGGACTTGGGAGGCAGGCACTTGGCGGGTTTCAGGGACACTGCAGGTTTATCATGCCCCTTCTGAACACTTGGGAGGAGGGGCTCCATGTGAAGGTTTTTGGATGCTAGTGAAGAGTGTGGTCCTGGAAGTCCTGCAGACTTCTCCTTGTCACTTGGAGGCATGCATGGTGGCAGTCGGAGGTAGTGGTGGTGGCTCAGGGCAAAAGGCAGTGGCCATGGTGGCAGGCGGACCCCAAAGTCATTCGGCCACCATTTCTATCAGCATCTCCATTAAGGAATGCTCCCATTCCCTGTGGTGTGCCTCCGACTCCAGGAGTTGGTCCTTCAGTATCTCTTCCTGCTGAAGAGCCCCCCTGATCACTCTGTGCCCTAAGAAACTCAAACTGCTCCTGGTTCCCTCTGTCCATGCCAATGAGCAGCTCCTCCGGGATGCTTCTCAGGCTGTCTGTGGAGTGATTTTGCCTGCCCTCCAGGCAGAATGTTTTCCCTCTCAGAGTTGAAGGTCCTGGCAGTTCAAAGACCAGAGTAGCTAGCATTTTATTTATATATATTCCCTTTGGACGAAGCTGAGAATTCCCCCCACCAATAACTTTGCTGTGGGAGTCCACAATAAAGATACTTCTTAGCATTCCAGGAATGACTATTAGAATATCGTCGGGTCTCAGACAACTTTTGCAGCTCCTGAAGAAGAAGTAGAGGCTGCTAATAGTAAGACACGTCATAGTGTTTTTTTTGAAAATTTTAATTATTAAAAAAAACACTTAGTGTCTCATGGGGTTGGGGGCAGTTCCTTCAGGAGTGATATTACCAGTTTTCAATTTCTTCTTTAAGGCTTGCCAATATTTGGAGTATGTAGGGTGTTTTCAGGGTCCCAAAATGGAAAATTGTTCCAGTCCTGTAGAGGAGATGTGGCACTCCATGCCAGAGAGATGTTTTTGTTAATGGCCGCTCTTCTATGTATTGCAGAATGGAGAGATTTGGCCAACTATAAAGATGGACCAAGCAGATTTGCACAGCTGTTGAACCTCAAGACCCAGCTGGAGTTCCTGCTGCAGTAGAAGTTTGCTGAAATATACTTACAGAAGAACTGGGAAGCAGTCTTGACGAAACTGCTGATGTGTTCAGCTAGCATCGGGGCGGTGGAGGCTTCCCAAAAGTAGGGGTCCAGAGGATCTGCCACCGAGGCCTTGTCCCCAGCCCAAGCCAGAAGTCGGAGTGGGGCTAGAGAGCCCAGCCCTTGTCCCTGCGGGGAGGAGGGGGCAAAGGCAGCCCCCTGCCCATGTGGGTATGATCAGGAGTGGCAGAAAGTCCCTAAAAGTTGGGGGCACTGGTACCTGAACTGTGGCCACGACCAGCCCAAGCCACCCCTTCTCCCTGAGGCCCCACCCTCGTCACCCACTCCCCTGATGTCCCTCTCTCATGCCACCCCTTCTCCCCAAGCCTCTGCCCCTTCTCCCAAGGCCCTGCACTGCCCCTTCCCCTGAGGCCCCTCTCCCATGTCACCTCTTCCCCCCAAGAACCCAACCCCTGCTCACGCCTCTCTGCTCCCTGCCCCTGTCCCTCTCCCTTACAGCCAGTAAAAAGTGAGAGGGCCATGGCCCCCTGACTCTCCTGTTCTGGCACCCCTGGGTGTGGTTGGTGGTCCAGGTGACTGCTCTTGGAGTATGATTCTTGGTTCACCTGTACTGATCAAAAGAACACTCTGGAAAGCTGTTCTGATGTGGGCAGTGCAGCTTGCTAATGTTGGTGAAAATAGGGGGACAGGGACTTTTACAGATTGGGTAAGACTCAGGCAGAAAAGTTTTCAGTGCATTATGGGAATGGGGGAAGTAGGTCTATTTAAACTTGAGACTTGGTATGTGCCCGTTACCCACATCTACACTGCACACTGGTCTGAGGTATGTATGTACTGATACCCCTCAGGTGTGCTACCTTACTCACCCTCTAGTCACCTTCAGACATGTGCTTCTGGGGTTTAACTGTGGACAAGCTTATGTCACAGATACACACATGGACACATGTACAATCGCTAATGTGGATGTAGCCTTAGGTAGCTGGGAATCTGTCTGGCTTAGAGGGAGGCTTGGTGGCTTTTTCCTTCATGCTCTCAAAGGGGTGACATGGGTGGAGGAGGAAGCAGAGAGCCCCCCGTTGAGCTTTAATGCAGGAGAAGATGTTTTGGTCCTATATTAGCAGTAGCTATTGCCATCAATAAATGGGCCAAATTGTGATCTCTGCATCAATTGGGAGAGCCTATGGAATCCAATGGTGTTACTTCAGACTTACCCTGGAGCAAGTGAAGCCAGAATTTTTCTCCTCTATGTGCTACTAATAAGATCACAGCAGGTTACATGGTTTCCAGTAACATTTTAGGACATCACTGATTTCTCAGTTAAGTAGGAGCTGAAATAATGCAGCTACCAGTAAAAATGCTCTTAGAGAAAGAGATTTTACGAACAATGAGATGGCACTTTTGCACACCACCTAATGCTAAGAATTTTCAGAGAAAGATCCATCAATAGTCAACACTTAAAACCACAATGGGAGATTTCCCCTATTCCTTATTTACTGGAAACTGAATCTATGGTGTGCGATGTTTTCTATACTGGCTGTCAGGGTACATTTAATCAATGCTGAAAGGGATCTTCTTAGTGCTGGTAAATCTAAAATTACATCTACAACATATTACCTTCTATTCATGCACAGAATATATTCTATCAGTTTTGTTTTGTTTGCACCATCCCTCAACCTGCTTGTCTGCTCCATTCCTGTGAGCATTCTGACCATTGAAATAAACAAAGATTCTTCTTACGAACAGGCCTATACGAACAAGGAAGACAGACAAACAAGATGGTAAGGAGTGCATGCATCCACCTGTATTCAGAGAGTAATCTCATGCCCTGTGCTAGATGTTGGAAAGTCACCTACCTGAAAAGTTGGAGTGTTCACATTATCCTTTGTTTTAGAAGTGATGCACAGTAAAATGCACTCTAAAAATCATTATTAGACAACCTTCTCTCAAACAGCCATTTAAAGAATACCCCCAAAGTCTGAAGACCTCTAGTACAAGTTGCTTTACTTTATAGTTAAAGACCATCTCTGTCAACACACAGATTTTGCTGTTGCATTGTGTGGCAAAAGCAGTTTTAACTCTGTATATTTCATGACTGGTAAGACTTGATTCTCATTTATACTAATGTCATATTACACTTCTCTAGGTTGGCAAAATGCCCTTGAAAGAAATGTAAATATAGCTTATTCCCACATTAAAGCCCCGTTACACTGTCAGGTTGATGTAAAGAGGCCTTGATATAAATGACAACCAGCCCTGGAATTTTTAAAGTAGGTTGAATATGGAGCTTGTCAGCCTTAACAGTGACACTCCATGTCTATAAAATAAATCCTTTTTTTCTCTCCAATTAGTTTAACAAAGTTACAATATAGGAACATAGAAACTGGGCATCTATGCATATAGTATTTTTTTTTTTTTTTTTAAAAAAGCCCTTTCCTTTTAAGAATAAGATGCAATTAACAGTACTCTTCTCATAGATACAATAATTCTATGCTCTATCTGAACAATTACTGTTATTTCCTGATTCCAGGTAATCTAAAAAATTAAATCAAGTATTTTCTAAATTAGTAATTACCAGTAGTTTTATATTTTAAGGGACATTGTCCAATAGTGTATTTATGTAGATTTATATAACAATATACACATACACAAAAAATCTGTAGGTATCCTACAAATTAATTAGAGTTATGATAGCATAATAGCTACTCAGCAGCATTAAATACTCATATACACATAATAAATTAATTTAGTCAGTCAATAAATCACAGCAACAAACCAGTCCTCTTTAACCAGCATCAGGAAGATATCCTTAATCTTCTCCAAAATTTATTTTGCAGCATGTCCAGAAAACGACCATTCTAGCAACGTGATCCAACAAGGTTTTGGGAATATCCTCAAAAACAAGCCATTGAATCATGGATAATTGATGTTTTATTTAGCACCAACCTGGCATTCAACAGCATTAGAAAAAGGCCAGGAGCCTTGTCTCCCAAGAACTCAGCCTCCTGAAAACAGTAGGTGAAACCACCAGGACTGAGACTAAACATCTCCTTTCTGGTTTGAGGTCTTTTTACAAATGTTCATTTTTATGGTCTTGCCTCCCCCTGCCCAAAACCACAATGACCACGGGGCCCTGTCCTTACAGACAAACCCCTCCAAGAACTTGGCAATATTTCAGCCAATCTTTCATTTGAAAATGACCAACAAAGGAATACAGCTTCTGCATCTGGGTACCCAAGAATGCCCCTCCCCTCCCCCTGCTAGCTGCAAAAGGCATTATTAAAACATAAACCCTTTCCAATCCACCCACAAACACTTCACGCTAACCCTCTGTCTCTACCTCGGGTCCTTTCATACTTTAATGTGCCAGACTCCCTCTTCCACACAAAACAAATATTCTTCCCCTTTCTATGGCCATCACGTCTTTTCTCCTTCTACAGTCATAGTGCCCATGTGGATCAACCAACTACAAAGGTCTCTAAATCTCTCTCCTACTAGTCTCACAGCCCTGGAAGTGGTAGAGACAAGAATCCAAGATTTGCCCCTTTCCTGGCCTCTAAGACCTCTCACATCCATGGTATAAACCAGGGGTCGGCAACCTTTCAGAAGTGGTGTGCTGAGTCGTCATTTATTCACTCTAGTTTAAGGTTTTGTGTGCCAGTAATACATTTTAACGTTTTTAGAAGGTCTCTTTCTATAAGTCTGTAATATATAACTAAACTATTGTTGTATGTAAAGTAAATAAGGTTTTTAAAAATGTTTAAGAAGCTTCATTTAAAATTAAATTAAAATGCAGAGCCCCCCGGACCAATGGCCAGGACCCGGGCAGTGTGAATGCCACTGAAAATCAGCTCGTGTGCCACCTTTGGCACGCGTGCCATAGGTTGCTTACCCCTGGTATAAACTCTTGCACCCACCGCCCACCCTCAAAAAACGAGAGGAGGCTACACTCACTACTATAGCATCCCCTGGGTTCTCATGCCACTTCTAATTCTATCATTGCCTATATACCAGCCTCCCTGCTACAGAGAGCACTCTATAGTTACCCATGCTCACAAAGGGAATATCATCCTGAGGGTTTCCTCCCCTTGCTGGGCTCTCATGCCAGAAGGAGAAAACAGCCATCACACACCTCAGCCATACCACACCACCTCTCCCCAGCTAAATCCCCTCTGTACCCGTAGTCCATTGTTTTGTTTTTTTAAAGAGCTCTTCCAGCCCTGACTGCTGGGTCCCATCTGGCTGCAGGAGGCTGTGACAGTCCTTACTGGTGATAAGATGGTGGTGCCAGGCTGCAATATAGCAGTGGCTTCAATTCACAACTGCTGTTTAAGCCCAAAATGTGGGTTTTGTTAAAAGAATAGACTAGAAGTGGGTGACTGACAAACACTATTACGGTATGAAAAGACACATAGTTATGATTTGTTAAAGGCTATTATTTCTAAGAAGAGAGGGTTTTTTCCATGTTTTTTTCACTTCACCATTCCTCTATAGCATTAGCAACCTGAACTGGTGCTAGTGCCCAAGGGCCAGAAACTGAAATGGACTATTAACAAAAAGGTAAAATGCTCATAAAACTGCCTTCTTTATTAATTTAATTTAAATAGCTTGTGATTTAGAGGGACTGAGCATCCACAACTCCAACTCAAGTCAATGGAAGCTGGTGGAGTGCAGCACCCCTGAAAATTTAATTGGATACCTATATCTGGATTTAGCTGCCTCATTTAGGCACCCAAGCTCAAGAGTACTGGGCCTTTACTTCTCTAAGGCGCTGTATACACTGGCAAGTTTCTGTGCACTAAAGCATCTTTGAGCACTGTAACTCCCGAGGTGTACACACTGCCAAGCCACTTAGTGTGCAGAAACTGTGCAGTTGCAGTGCTATAAAAAAAACACCCCAACAAGAGGCGTAGAGCTTTTTGCGCCGGGGCTACAGCTCTGTGGTGCCAGTGTAGACACCGTGGCAATTACAGCACTGCGATTGGCCTCCAGGAGGTATCCCACAATGCCTGTTCTCACCTCCCTGGTCATCAGTTTGAACTCTACTGCCCTTAGGTGACCAACTGCCAGCCCCACCCCGTACATTCCTTTGCAAATTTGAAAGTCCCCTTCCTGTTTGCTCGATGATGCGTGCAGTGGTCTCACCGCATCTTTCCAGGTGGCCATGCCTGCTCCATGCACCAGGCGATCCCCCACTTGGAGCAATGCCGAGCTGCTGGACCTCATCGGCATTTGGGGAGAGGAGGCAGTGCAGTCCCAGCTGCGCTCCAGCTGTAGGAATTATAGACTCATAGACTCATAGACTTTAAGGTCAGAAGGGACCAATATGGTCATCTAGTCTGACCTCCCGCATGATGCAGGCCACAAAAGCTGACCCCCCCCACTTTCCCTTAACTCAGCTGTTGAAGTCTCCAGATCGTGATTTAAAGACTTCAAGTCGCAGAGAATCCTCCAGCATGAGACCCCTGCCCTATGCTGCGGAGGAAGGCGAAAAACCTCCAGGGCCTCTGCCAATCTACCCTGGAGGAAAATTCCTTCCCGACCCCAAATATGGCGATCAGTAGAACCCCGAGCATACAGGCAAGATTCTCCAGCCAGACCCTCATTTTACCAGCAATGGCACGTTATTGCCTAATTGACTAAAATCACTTATCCCATCAAACCATTCCCTCCATAAACTTATCTAGCCTAATCTTGAATCCAGAGAGGTCTTTCGCCTCTCTGGATATTATGATACCTATGGACAGATTTCATGATGCATGATAGAAAGGGGCCATGAGCGGGACACATTGCAGTAAAAGTGAAGGAGCTGCAGAATGCCTACCACAAGGCGCAGGAGGCAAACCGCCACGCCGGTGCTACACCCATGAGCTGCTGGTTCTACAAAGGGCTGGATGCGATACTCAGTTGTGACCCCACCTCCACTGCGAAGGCCCCTGTGGATACTTCGTTGGCTCATGTTCCAGACGAAAGTGGACCGAGCCAGGAGGAGGCAATCTTGGATGAAGAGGGGGAAGGGGACCCAGAGGCAGAGGATGACTCGGAGACTAGAGATGCATGCAGCCAGGAGCTCTTTTCTACCCCAGAGGAGCCTAGCCAGTCACAGCAGTCGGAGCTTGGTGAAGCGCAAACAGGAGAGGAGGCCCCTGGTAAGTGGATCTGATTTTGTTGTTGGGGGCAGGAGGGTTGCAGGGTTGCAGGAAACAGGCTTGTCTCCCACCGCATACCTAGTCTGAGCAGAGGAACAGGCTGTTGATTGACTCCCTCACTTCATGGGAATCTCCCTCAGAGCTCTCCAGGAAACTCTCGTGGAGACACTGGGCAATCCGCTGCCGTGGGTTCCTCGGCAGAGCTGCTTTGTTTCTTGCCCCATTAATGGTAATTTTCCCGTGCCACTTTGCCATGACTGGGGGTGGGGAGAAGGGGAGGAATAACCATTGCTGCACATAGGCTAGCCACATGGGCGCCAGGGCGGAAGCTGCAGGCTTGGAGAAGACCCTCCCTTGATTCCCTGCTCACCCTCAGCAGCAAGATATCTTCCATAATGATCACCTCTTGTGGAAAGTGTGGGGACATAAATTATTATCAGGCCCCCTACAGTGCTGGCTGTCCCCAAGAGCCACATGCCAAGTGTACAACAGGATCCGGGAAGAGTGATTTACCCTGCTCCTGTGGCTACTCACCATTTTGGGGGTCTTGTGGCTCATGTGTGCTTGCCTGGGGTCAGCCTGTTAGTGAGTGTGTGAGTACTGGCTGTGTTTTAAAGCACTGAATCACTGTTGTCTGTGTTGCAAACAATACTGCTTCTGTAAAATGTTGCATTTAAACTTCACAGAGAAGATCTTGGGAGACCAGCCTCCCTTATCGTCATCAGAACAGCTGCGCAGAATTAGAAAGCGTCCAAGAAGAACTAATGGGGACTTTCTGCGTGAGGTTATGATGCACTCAGCCGCCGAGAAACAGGAATTGAAGGAGTGGCGGGACAGTGAGAAGAAGGACTGAAAGGAGAACATGGCACACCAGAAAGAAGCCATGGAGCAGCTCCTAACAGTTATGGAGTGCCAAGAGGACACACTCCAGGCGATACTAGTTCTTCAAATCGAGCAGCTCAGCGCCTGACCTTCCCTGCAGCCTCTGTCGCAAAACTCCTTCCCATGTGCCCCCCCCCACACACACTACCAACACAATAATCAACATCCTGGCTCCACTCTCTACCCACAGCATTTCACTCCTCCCTCCTCACAGTCCAGCAGTGTGGACTCCCACTACCCACTGCACTCAACACCCATCCCTCAGCAATTTGGCCCTGCTGAAGTACAGCACCGGGTGCATTGTACTCCAAAGGAGAAGGTTGGGTATGATCCCTGGATATACACAAATCTGTAGCTGTCCTGGGACCCCTCCTCCTCCTGAGAACTTCCCTTCCCCCATGCCCCCTCCCTCTCCCTGCTGATGATTTTTTTCATTTGACTCTCTCCTCCACTTGTTGTCTTTTAATAAAAGAATTGTGTTTGTTTGGAAGCAATCTTTATTCTATTAAGTGAAAGCAAAAGGAGCACTGCAAAGCAACATAATATAATGTTAAGGCACCTTCTTACATCATGTGCACCAATCACCTCCTAGCATTACAAGTACTGCAATCCCGAGCATAGCAACAAAAATTAGTGGTTTTCAGCTTCAAATTGAAGCCTCAAGGCATTCCTGATCCTTATGGTCCCGCTCTGTGCCCCTCTAATAGCCCTGGTCTCTGGCTGTTCAAACTCAGCCTCCAGGTGCTGAGCCTCTGTGGTCCAGCCCTGAGTGAATCTTTCACCCTTCCCTTCACAAATATTATGAATCATACAGCACGCGGCTACCAGCATAGGAATATTGTCATCGGCCATGTCCAGCTTCCCATAGAGACAGCACCAGCAGGCTTTTAAACGGCCAAATGCACACTCCACAGTCATTCTGCATTTGCTCAGCCTGTTGTTGAACCACTCCTTGCTGCTGTCAAGTTGCCCCGTGTATGGCTTCATGAGCCACGGCATTAAGGGGTAGGCGGGGTCTCCCAGAATCACAATGGGCTTTTCGACTTCCCCTATGGTGATCTTCTAGTCCGAGAAGAAAGTCCCTGCTTGTAGCTTCTTGAACAGGCCAGTGTTCTGCCATGCACCTTTCCAGACCAGCCCCCGTTAATGTCTGTAAAATGCCCACGGTGATCCACAAGCGCCTGGAGAACCATTGAGAAATACCCCTTGCGATTAATGTACTCGGTGGCTAGGTAGTCTGGTGCCAGAATTGGAATTTGTGTGCCATCTATCGCCCTTCCGCAGTTAGGGAAGCCCATTTGTGCAAAGCCATCCAAAATGTCACGCACATTGCCCAGAGTCACGGTCTTTCGGACCAGGATGCGATTAATAGCCCTGCACACTTCGATCAACATGACTCCAATGGTTGACTTTCCCACTCAGAACTGGTTAGTGACTGATCGGTAGCAGTCTGGAGTAACCAGCTTCCACAGTGCTATCACCATGCGTCTCTCCAGTGACAGGGCAGCTCTCATTCTCGTGTTCTTGTGTTGCAGGGCTGGGGCAAGCTCATCACACAGTCCCATGAATGTGGCTTTCCTCATGCGAAAGTTCTGCAGCCACTGCTCATCATCCCAGATGTGCATCATGATTCGATCCCACCACTCAGTGCTTGTTTCCCAAGCCCAAAAGCGGCATTCCACTGTGGTCAGCACCTCCGTGAATGCCACAAACAATCTTGTGTCGTAACTACTACGTGTGGCGAGATCAATGTCGCACTCCTCTTGCCTTCCTTGTAGTTTAAGGAATAACTCCACTGCCACTGGTGACATGTTGGTCAGAGTGAGCAGCATACTGGTCAGCCGTTTGCGATCCATTCCTGCAAGCCCGAAGAGGCAGGGTGCGCACAGGGGCGGCTCCAGGCACCAGAGCAGCAAGCATGTGCCTAGAGCAGCAAGCCGCAGGGGGCAGCCTGCCGGTCCCTGTGAGGGTGGCAGTCAGGCTGCCTTCAGTGGCATGCCTGCGGGAGGTCCGCTGGTCCTGCGGCAGGTCCGCCGGTCCTGCGGCTTCAGCGTACCCGTCGCTGAATTGCCACGGAATCGGCGTGACCACTGAAAGCCACCTGACTGCCGTGCTTGGGGCGGCAAAACACAGAGCCGCCCCTGGGTGCACAGTACACAAACCATTGAAAGATGGCGCCAAATGCAGACGGAAGCACACGGATTGCTGGGATGTGAAGCAATGCATCACGGGGCATTAGGACAGGATCCAGGATGCCCCGCGACCCCCTCTGTCTTCCCTCAACTCTTAGCAGTAGAAGAGAAAGAGGTGCTCTGTGGGATAGCTGCCCAGAGTGCACTGCTCTGAATACTGCTGAAAGTGTCGCAAATGTGAACATGCTATTGCGCAGGCAGCTGTCAGTGTGAACACACAACAGTGGCTTCCCTTCAGCGCTCTCTGAGTGGTGCTGTAACTTTGCAAGTGTAGGCGTGCCCTAATTCTTCATTTTTAAGCTGCCTCTTTAACCCATCAGGTCATATGAATTATTCTTCTAAACTCCTTATTGTTGCAAAATTCACACATTCAGGAGCAGCAGCATCCAATTTATTCAACAATGTGAATGACTCCAACGTGCTGCTACTCCAGTGAGTCACTCACACCAGATGACTCTTGTTCAAAGTGCTTCTCCTTATAAAACAACCACTTTAAAAAACTGCCCCAATGATTATGTTACTGAAATCTACAACCACGAGTAGACTTATTCTTAACAGCTCTTCATAGACACTCTAAATTTTTTTCTGGAAGGACAAGTTATGGCTGTAGGGTGGCCTCTTACTATGTCCCTTTGAGTGACTACTTCTGTTCTTAGGCCTGGTCTACTATACAGAGAGGCATAGGGCTATGTTGGTGTAGTTAGGGTGATGCTGTGTCCATATAGACAATGCAGTTACTTACATCCACCATTGACTGTCACTCGTCAATGGAGTCATGAAATTGACAAGAAAGCTGGACTGTCACCCCGGGGAGGGTGGGGGTCTCCAGCTAGAGCCCAGCTGCCCCTCAGACTTCCCACTTCTAGCCAGGCTGCACTCTCCCCTCTCCCCCTGGGAGCTGGGCTGCCCCATGAGTCCCGGTTCCCTGCTCCCAGCCCAGAGGGAGCTGCCTGTGGAGCTGAGAACCTGGGCTGTCAGCCTCCCACATTGTGCCTCTTAAGTCAGTGGAAATGCTCCTGGTGAGGATGCACACCATCGACAGAAGGAGGGTGGCGTGAACATGAACCATCAGAGTAATTACTGCGGTGGTTGTAAGTTGTCCTAGCATAGGTTGACTTAAGTTTCTAGTGTACACGTGCCCTAAGTTAAACCAGTGTAAATATGGAATAACTCAACTGAAATCAGCTCCCTAGACAGATACACTCATCCAACACAGAACATTAAATTGGGAGGCAGTGTATCAGTCACACTTCATATGGTGGGTATTTGGCCAGTGCATCATTAGTACTAGCACTTCTTCTTTCATTTACACCAGCACTACCTCAGTGGTTTCAATCCTTCTTCGAAAAGGCCTTTCCTCAGTCAAAGCATGAAAATTTCCACTCCTTAAAAAAATAAATCCACACAAAAATCATGCAACGTGTGCCAAACATCTCTTCTCAGTCACACTTCTTTTCTCACGTCCCATTCCCACATCCCACAGCGGTGATGTGATGTTGCCTCTGGATTGTAACCTCTTTGGGGCAGGGAATTTCTTACCTAGCCCTGTAGAAAACCTGTAAAAGGCGTAACACAATGCTGGCACTATTTAAATATTAAATAATAATTAATATGATTACACCAGTTCATCTGTGAAGTGATGTTTTGGTTCTCTCTCTAATCCAAGCTGATATAACAGGCAATTTGTACTTCTGCAACCTTCAACTGTTCTTTCTACTTTAGGCTCTCCCTTTTTCATAGTAAGAAGGGAAGTTGGAATGGGATTCAGGTGCATTCACTGGCAGCAGCACCAGAGGCTCAGCATCACCTCTAGCAGTTGCATCAGGCAGGGGTGAAAGTAACTGAGGACACTTAACGGTACGGGGGGGTGGCTCAGGCCCCTAGAAGGGGCGGGGCCTCGAGGGGAAGGGCGGGGCTGGGGGGGTCAGCATCCGCCAGCCAGCCCTTAGCCAGCACCGCCTGGGGCTCCTGTGTTGATTTAAAGGGCCTGGAGCTTTGGACACCACTGCTGCAGTAGCAGCAGTGGCATCCGGAGTCCCGGGTCCTTTTAAATCGCCGGCCCCAGGGCAGCTGCTCCCTTTGCCCACCCTGCCCATCAGCGGTCAGGGGGGCAAAAGGGCCAGGGACTTTAAAGCGCTGCAGGGTCCTTTGCCGCAGGAGTGCTTAAACGTCGCTGCGCCCCCTGCCCCTGTCGGCGGCCCCGCCAACGAGGGGGCGCAGCAACATTAAAGCGCTGCCACGGCAAAGGACCATCCTTAAAGCGCTGCCGGGGCAGCGCTTTAAAGTTGCTGCTCCTTCCCGCCCCCCCCCCGCGTCGGCGGCCCTGCAGGTATGGACCCTACCGGCAGGGCCCCCGACAAGGGAGGCAAAAGGGGCAGGGACATTAAAGCGCTGCCACAGCAGTGGGCTGGGTATGGGCCGGTGAAGGTTCTTACCAGTACGGAGTACCGGCCCGTACCGGCTCACTTTCACCCCTGGCATCAGGTATTGTGCTCAAGTACAAACAAGACACAGCCAATCTTACAGTTCTGAAACAAAGTTATTGATAAGCTCAGTTGGAAGTCACATTTATCATGTCCTTTTCTTGCTTTACAGTGCATTCTGTAGGCAAAAATACTGCTTAAAAGTAACTTGTGCAAATTAGGAATTCATTACAAAAATTATTGATCAGCTTTATGGCTTTAAATGCACTGGGTTCTAAAACATAATTTTGTTTGCTTTGTTTCTATACATTGTAATTCACATCATAAATATGGACATAGTGGCTTAAATCATAGAATCATAAAAATGTAGGACTAGAAGGGACCTCGATAGGCCATCTACACTAGTCCCCTGCACTGAGGCAGGGCTAAGTATTATCTAGACCAGTGGTTCCCAAACTTTAACAGCCTGTGAACCCCTTTCACTAAAATGTCAAGTCTCGCGAACCCCCCGGGATTTTCTCCTTTACCTGAGAATAAATTATAAAAGTAGTGATCTTGGAAATATAAAATTTGTTTTTATGACATGGTTATTACATACTATTTATTATTAATTACTATTTATCATTACAGTATTATTACATTAAGAAAATGGCAACGCTCTTCCAAGATCTCACTTTCGTAGCTTGTATCACTTTGAATAAGCCTGTTATAAGACAAGGCTCCTATGTTTCATCAGGGAGTATCAGATGTGAAACAGCATGAAGGTATTTCAGAAGCCAACTCAAAGAGTTCCTCCTACACAATCATTCAGGTCTTGAGCAGTCCAGGCAAGCAAAGTACGTTACAACAAAGCTTAAATTTGTTCTTCATAATAATTTTTAAAACCATACTAGTTGCCTACTTAATTTTAAAAACAGCAAAAAATATCCACCTGCCTTTCCATTTCTTATAAGGAGTCTTGGGGTACATCCAGACTACCCGCTGGATCGGCGGGGAGCGATCAATCTATCGGGGATTGATATATCGCGTCTCGTCGATCCCCAAACACGCTCCCGTCGACTCTGGAACTCCACCAGGGCGAGCGGTGGTAGCGGAGTCGACGGGGGAGCCACGGCCATCGATCCCGCGCCGTGAGGACGGGAGGTAAGTCGAAATAAGATACGTTGATTTCAGCTACGCTATTCCCGTAGCTGAAGTTGCATAACTTATATCGACCCCCTCCCTAGTGTAGACCAGCCCTTGAAGTTTAAATCTTCTTAGTGTGATAGATATGCTTGCTTTGATCTGCTTAGCTCTTGGAAGTCCAGCGGCTCTGGGCTGCTGGCCCCGTGCTGCCCGGAGTCCCTAGTGACAGCTCTGTCCGCCATTAGGGAATTTTTTCCCGAGAACCCCCTGTAACATTTTGTGAACCCCCAGGGGTTCAGGAACCCCAGTTTGGGAACCACTGATCTAGACGAGTGATATTCAGACTGAGGCGTGAGCTGCAAGTGGCTCTTTAATGTCTCTCCTGTGGCTCTTTGCCGCACATGATATTAAAACACTGTGTGATTTAATTATTAACCAATCTAAGTTATTAACCAATCAGGAGGCTTTTATTATGTTATTAACCAATTGTAGTTGATAAAATAATAATACTTGGTGAGTCATTTTGCTGTGAGAATTTATACAAACTAAATATTTCCCTTGTCATACTGTTTAAATATGACTATATAGTACTATAGTAAATGAAACAATGAATTCACAATACTGTGGCTCTTTTGGGTAATGTTGATCACTAATTTGGCTCCTGAACCACTGAAGTCTGAGTAGAACTGACCTAGATCATCCCAGAATTTGTATAACCTATTATTAAAAATCTCCAATGATGGATATTCCACAACCTCCCTAGGTAATTTGTTCCAGTGCTTAACTGTCTGTACAGTTAGGAAGTTTTTTCTAATGTCTAACCTAAATCTCCCTTGCTGCAGTATCTGATAATGCATTGTGCTTCATAACTTCTTTTGCCTTGAGATAGACCAGTGGTTCTCAAACTTTTGTACTGGTGACACCTTTCACATAGCAAGTCTATGAGGGTGACCCCGCCTTATAAATTAAAACCATTTTTTAATATATTTAACACTATTATAAATGCTGGAGGCAAAGCGGGGTTTGGGGTGGAGGCTGGCAGCTCACAACCCCCCATGTAATAACCTTGCAATCCCCTGAGGGGTCCCAACCCCCAGTTTGAGAACCCCTGAGATAGAAGCATGCTGCGTAATGCAGCTGTTCCTAGATTCCTCACCCAGGCTCAGGACCCCTGGTCATGTACAGCTAAGCGCCAATGTAAAAGTCATGGTGGGCTGTAGATAGCTATAGAGCCATAAAGGGTGCATTGGATAGATGTATTATCACCTCCATAGGATTCTCCTGACCTCTCTCTAAGTGTCTGATTAAAGCCTTTCTGTTCCCTTTACTTTCTGGCTTCTGTTTGAAAAATCAAACAAAGAAGAAGAAAAAAAGACTTCTTTTGGCAAATTCTTCCACTCATGTCCTGCAGGTTTACTCAGGTAAAACTCACAGTTCAATCAATGCACCAAATTCTGAGGCTCTTACTCAGTTTTATCTAGTCCTTACTCAGCAAACTCCCATTTACTTTTTTTTTTTTTTTAATTGTAGCAAATGGATTGCACTTGGTATGTTGCCATCTTTTGGCTGTACTCTGTGTAGAGAAGTCAAAGTTATTGGCTAAGAAATATATTCTGTGCAAATTGTTTCCTTGCTAAAATGTTATGCGCATATATTCTGTTGCTTTGTTCTGTAGATCAACAGTATTATCCATAGAATGAACACTCTATCCTTCCTATTTTTGAGACATCTGCAGGTTTCAAAACCATACTGCTCATTCTCTTTTTTTAAAACCATGAACCCCAAATGTCATCATCTTCCAAAAGGATCTATTCCCATTTACACTGATACTCTGCACCCAAAACCAGTTCTAATTGTGCATTTAGCTCTGAAAACCTTGATCAGACTAATTGATATGTGTTCATTTGATTGTCACATGGACTTATGCACTTTTTCTTGGAAATAAGCAATTCATTGGCTTTCCTCCAGTCCCTTGCCAAAATTAAGTCAATTGTTTGTAGACCTGCCATTTATGAAAGACTACATAGTCAGAAAATGATCTTGTGATCCACAAGGGACCAAGAGCAAAAATTATTCCCGTGCTGGGCTGAATTGTAATTGGTGTATTCATTTCTTACTGACAGGTTATCAGTCTATCAGGAATCATCCATCATGGTTCTCCCCACCCTTACCATAAACTCAGTGTATGAAATCAGTGAAGAGAAAAGGAAGAGGAAAGTAGGTAACTGGTGCTCATCTATCCTTTTCCCCACAAATGCAGTAGCCAACCCGAGATAAATGCAGACTTTACAGGGGTTGGGAGAATATGTAGGAACTGGGACTCTTTGCAGGCCATCACTTTCCCACTTTAGATTCATAGTTCTGTCTTCTACTCCAGAAGGATCATTCTTTCATTAACAGAGCTAGAATTGCCAATTATTGTGCAACTCCGTGTGACATTTCCCACACGTGAGAACAAGTACTATTTCCCACTCCAGGTGTCATCCTCTCTCCACTCATAGCTTTCTGAATCATCTGGATAACAGCAGGAGAGCAACTGGAGACCAGGGGGATGGGCTGAGAGAGCTGGGGGAAGGCTGGGTGAATGGAGTGAATTGGGGATTGAGGAGTAGAAGATCCTAGCCACTCTCATTCTGCCACTGCTTCTTACCGGCCTCCCACATACTTTCCTATTTTCATTCATGTCCCCTTCTACTGCTGTTCTCTTTCAGCCCAATCACAAGAGAAATGCATACATAACCAGAAATAGTTTGTGTGCACACATGCACCCAGAGAGAGAGAGAGAGAGAGAGAGAATTATTCTGGGCATTAGGCAATCACACTACCTCCCTGAAGCTGTTGGGTGTGACAGATTACTTCCATTCAAGCGAATGGGGGAACAATTGCATGTCCCTTTGTTTAGTGATATTGAAACAATGGAAAACACTGCCCAAAGACTAGATTGCCTGATAGCCTGGGCAGTGACCAGGCCATCCAAGGGGTTTCCCCACAACAAATGCAAGGACATGAAATTGATTGATTTGATTGTGGGCATGTATGTGTGAGTCAGTGTGTCAGAAGCTGCAGAAACACCACAGAAGCATACAGAAACGTCTGCAAAGAAGCCAAGATGGTCAGAGAAACACTTGTAGTGTGGCCCTGAGAAAAGCTAAAAGAAAGAGCTTGTGTCTAGAATGCTGGCTAAAGAGTGGCTTGGAACTGAGCAAAGATATTGTCTCCTGCCATTTGAGTGCTACTGTGTTCAGGGAAGCTTTTGTGTGGGGCTTTATATACTTTTTTTTGTAAATAAACAGAACTGCATCAAAGAAATACCTGACTCCACCATGAATTTCTCTCAACGGAAACAACCTCCAAGACCACAAAAAGTGGATAATTGCTCAAGTAATTATATATTAATTTAAAAGTCCCCCCAACCTCCCACTCATGCTACAATGCTGCCACTACCACATAGCAGGAAGTCACCAGACAAGCCCTGAAAATTCACTAGATGTAGCTGTTTAAGCAGTCAAAAGGAGACAGAAATGTCACCAAACAAAATTTCTAGAGAATTCAATAAAATTTCTAGAGAATTCAACAGAGAATATATATATATGTGTGTGTGCACACACACACACACACACAGAGTCACAAAATCATTCACAAGCAGCTCAAGTGTTAATAAAATCCATTCCATGCTCTTCTATCTACATTCTGTAGCACACCAGAAGCAACTACACCAGTACACTGTCATCATCAGGAGAGCACCCTCTGCTTATTGGGAAGGAAAGTGCAGCACTCCGCTCATTGGGAAGGGTGCTCTGTACACTGCAGCCCAGGTTGGCTGGGGTTGGTTAATTTCAGCTGAGCCTCCCTTTCTTGCCAGCCTGGATTTGAGCCACCAGGTTTGTGAAAGGGAGGGAGAGCCCAGAGCCAGGGGAAGAGGCATTCACCTGACCTGAACTCGGTGCTGCAGGGAGCCAAGAAAGTAGATTTAAAAAACAAAAATCCGCTAGCCGGACCCCTTCCCCCCGCTTCCAGCTTCTGAAAACAGCTGGGCAGCTGATGCCAGGCCAAGCCAGGGGAAGGAGTAAAGGGGGAGCCGAAATCAAGCTAGCTCCACCTTTGATTCTGTAGTAGGGGTTTCATTCCTGGAGGCACGGTGCCACTCCGCCCCATTGGAACACATGGGCCTGTCTCATCCAACCCCACCTTTCATCCGTGCAGCTCTCCTTCTCTGGCTAACCTGCCTCCCCCACCCTGCCCATTTTGTTAGCCATCTTTCTCTACATAACAGGCTGTGCTACCTACTATGGAGTGGTGAGAAAGAACACATTTGGGTAAAAACAAGTCCTAGCTAATGTGTTGCTCTCTCCAAAGTGCGCCTGGCTTAGCAAAGTATTTAATTAGCCTCCACAAACCTTTTCCTCACCTGCAGATTATAGTGATCTCAGCCCAAGAAGTCCTAGAATGTGATTGCTCAATTGAAATGTAATGACATTGACTTGGTGTGCAACAGAATGTAGTAAGAAGAGCATGGAATGGATTTTATTAACACATTGAGCGGCTTGTGAATGATTTTGTGACTATAGATATTGGTGACTTCTTTCTCTGAATGTCATTGTAATTGGCAGTGAAAGTCCCTAGATTTGTCACTGGTCACTTTGACACTTATCTTCTTCCTAGGGAAACCAAAAAGTCACTAAATCTAGTGACAAAATCACTAAGTTGGCAACACTGCTACGGATGATGGCAAAAATTAAGTAGGACTAACTGAATAGAACTTAGCAGGACCATCAGAGATGGCCTGAGCCAAAGAAACCCAGAGCACTTTTAGACTCATATAATTTAAGGTTATAAGGGACCATCATGATCATTAATGTGACCTCCTGCAGATCACAGGCCACAGAACCTCACTGAGTTGCTGAAGTCCTCAAATCTTGATTTAAAGACGTCAAGTTACAAAGAATCCACCATTTACTCCAGTTAAAACCAGCAAATTACCTGGGCTCCATGCTGCACAGGAAGATGAAACTCCCCAGGGTTTCTGCCAATCTGAGCAGGGGGAAAATTCCATCTCAACCTGAAATATGGCGATGAGTTAGACCCTGAGTATGTGGGTGAGACTCACCAGCTGGTCAACTGGGAAATAATTCTCTGCAGTAAATCAGAGCCCTCACCATCTAGTGACCCATCTGCAGCTGTTGGAGATATTTGCTAATAGTAGTCATGGGTGGGCCATATGCCGTTGCAGGCAATCTCATCATCCCATCCCCTCTATACATTTATTAAGCTCAGTCTTGATAAAACAAGTTAGGTTTTTTGCCCCACTACTTCCCTTGAAAGGCTATTCCACAACTTTACTCCTCTGATGGCTAGAAACCTTCATCTAATCTCAAGCCTAAATTTACTGATGGACAGTTTATGTCCATTTGTTCTTGTGTCAATATTGACCCTTAGCTTAAATAACTCCTCTCCTTCCCTGGTGTTTATTCCTCTGATGTAGTTACAGAAAGCAATCATATCTCCCTTCAACCTGTGTTTGGTTAGGCTCCTTAAATCTCCTCTCATAAGGTAGGTTCTCCATTCCTCTGATCATCCTAGTAGCCCTTCTCTGCATCTATTCCCATTTGAATTCACCTTTCTTAAACATGGAAGACCAGAACTGCACAGTGTTCCAGATGAGGTCTCACCAATGCCTTATATAATGGTAATAACACTTGTCTTACGTCTACAAGAAATACCTCATCTGAAGCATCCTAGGATTACATTAGCCTTTTTCACAGTCACATCACATTGGCCAATTCAGTTGCACTGAGCCACTCTAGCCAGCTGGCAGACACAGAGACAGATTATTTGCTCTAGTCTATCTTCTTTACACTGTTCTATAACTTGTCCACTGGATAAAAGTCCAATGTGTAATTAATGGGGTTTCTTAGACAGGTAGAAGTTCTGGAATCACCCTACATTGTCCACCAGCAGCGGGTGTGTTCCAGTGGCATGTCCAGGTAAGGTGAGGGTGTAGTCAGTACATAGCACATGCATGCATTTCATTTCAATGGAGTTACACTATTAATTAATTTGTCCCTTTGTGTTTATTATTAGGCTGTTTGCCTGACACTCATAGATGCATACCAATAGATGGAATTAAAAATTCCAGTAATGGTGAGGGCCTACAAATTGCTCTAATTCATAGAAGAATGACTCAACGTAGGACACACAAAAGCTGGGCTATAATAGGCTGCTCCCACAGAAGGAACTCTCTAAATGCAACAATAAACCTTGGGGTGTGCAGTAGGGCTGATAGAAAATTGGAAATTCTATCCTGTGGGAAAATCCAATAATTTGACATTTGTTTTTTCCTAAATCAGGATGGAAAAAGTCAAAATACCAAACCTTTTTGCAGAAAGAAAAGTTCTGATTTTTTCAGTTTGGAAATATTGAAATATTTAGTTTAAAAAATAGAATACATATTTATGATCAAAGTAAATAATTTCAACTTTCCCAAATTGAAATATTTTATTTTGGGTTGGTTCATTGAACTACATCTGCCCGAGCTGCTGTGATGCTTCATGGGAACTGTTGTTTGGGTACCTCATGTCCCCCTTCTCCTCAATGGGCTCTCTGGCTGGACTACATCTCCCAGGATATACCACAGTCATGAGATTCCCATGATGCATCAAGGCAGTTTAGCGAGAGAGGTGGCCACAGTACATCATGGGAAATGTGTCAGGCCAAGGGGCCAAGGCCATAGGTAAGAATGGGGACATGAGGTACCTAAACTACAACTCCCATGAGGAAGTGTGACAGCTCAGATGGACAGTTTGTTAAACTGACTTGAAATAAAATGTATCAATTTGCTTTGACAAATGAAAATATTTTGATTTGGCTAAAAATGACCTGAAACTAAATATTTTGTTTAGTTTTTCCCAATTGAGGGGGGAGAGACGGTAAAACATCAACTTATAGACTTTAAGGTCAGAAGGGACCAATATGATCATCTAGTCTGACCTCCCGCATGATGCAGGCCACAAAAGCTGACCCACCCACTCCTGGAATAATTCTCTCCCTTGACTCAGCTGTTGAAGTCCCCAAATCATGATTTGAAGACTTCAAGTCGCAGAGAATCCTCCAGCCAGCGACCCCTGCCCCATGCTGCGGAGGAAGGCGAAAAACCTCCAGGGCCTCTGCCAATCTACCCTGGAGGAAAATTCCTTCCCGACCCCAAATATGGCGATCAGCAGAACCCCGAGCATGCGGGCAAGAATCTCCAGCCAGACCCGCATCGACCATTGATACTAATTACCTGCGATGGCACGTTATAGACCTATTGACTAAAATCACGTTATCCCATCAAACCATCCCCTCCATAAACTTATCAAGCTTAATCTTAAAGCCAGAGAGATCTTTCGCCTCCACCGTTTCCCTCGGAAGGCTGTTCCAGAACTTCACCCCTCTGACGGTTAGAAACTGTCGTCTAATTTCAAGCCTAAACTTCCCGACGGCCAGTTTATATCCATTCGTTCTCGTGTCCACATTAGTACTGAGCTGAAATAATTCCTCTCCCTCCCTGGTATTTATCCCTCTGATATATTTAAAGAGAGCAATCATATCCCCTCTCAGCCTTCTTTTGGTTAGGGTAAACAAACCAAGCTCCTCGAGTCTCCTTTCATACGACAGGTTTTCCATTCCTCCGATCATCCTAGTGGCCCTTCTCTGCACCCATTCCAGTTTGAGTTCATCCTTTTTAAACATGGGAGACCAGAACTGCACACAGTACTCCAAATGAGGTCTCACCAGCGCCTTGTATAACGGAAGCAGCACCTCCTTATCTCTACTAGAAATACCTCGCCTAATGCATCCCAAGACCGCATTAGTTTTTTTCACGGCCACGTCACATTGCCGACTCATAGTTATCCTGCGAGCAACCAGGATTCCGAGGTCCTTCTCCTCCTCCGTTACTTCTAACCTCCGTTACTGGGGGGAGGGATAGCTCAGTGGTTTGAGCATTGGCCTGCTAAACCCAGGGTTGGGAGTTCAATCCTTGAGGGGGCCACTTAGGGATCTGGGACAAAATCAGTACTTGGTCCTGCTAGTGAAGGCAGGGGGCTGGACTCAATGACCTTTCAAGGTCCCTTCCAGTTCTAGGAGATGGGATATCTCCATTAATTTATTTATTATTTATTTATTAACCGATGCGTCCCCAGCTTATAACTAAAATTCTTGTTAGTCATCCCTAAATGCATCACCTTACACTTTTCACTATTAAATTTCATCCTATTACTATTACTCCAGTTTACAAGGTCATCCAAGTCTCCCTGCAGGATATCCCGATCCTTCTCCGAATTGGCAATACCTCCCAACTTTGTGTCATCCGCAAACTTTATCAGCCCACTTCTACATTCGGTTCCGAGGTCAGTAATAAATAGATGAAATAAAATCGGACCCAAAACCGAACCTTGAGGAACTCCACTGGTCACCTCCCTCCAACCTGACAGTTCACCTTTCAGTACGACCCTCTGCAGTCTCCCCTTTAACCAGTTCTTTATCCACCTCTGGATTTTCATATCGATCCCCATCTTTTCCAATTTAACCAATAATTCCTCATGAGGTACCGTATCAAACACTTTACTGTAATCGAGATATATTAGATCCACCGCATTTCCTTTATCTAAAAAATCTGTTACTTTCTCAAAGAAGGAGATCAGGTTGGTTTGACACGATCTGCCTTTCGTAAAGCCATGTTGTAATTTGTCCCAATTGCCATTGACCTCAAGGTCCTTAACTACTTTCTCCTTCAAAAATTTTTCCAAGACCTTGCATATTACAGATGTTAAACTAACAGGCCTATAGTTACCCGGGTCACTTTTTTTCCCCTTCTTGAAAATAGGAACCACATTAGCTATTCTCCAGTCCAACGGTACCACCCCCGAGTTTACAGATTCATTAAAAATTATCGCTAACGGGCTTGCAATTTCTCGCCCCAGTTCCTTTAATATTCTCGGATGAAGATCATCCGGTCCGCCCGATTTAGTCCCGTTAAGCTGTTCGAGTTTGGCTTCTACCTCGGATACGGTAATGTCAACCCCCCCTCCTTTATTCCCCTCTGTCACGCCGCCTCTATTCCTAAACCCTTCATTAGCCTCATTAAAGACCGATGCAAAATATTCGTTTAGATATTGTGCCATGCCTAGATTACCCTTAATCTCCACTCCATCTACAGTCTTCAGCGGTCCCACTTCTTCTTTCTTTGTTTTCTTCCTATATATATGGCTATAAAACCTCTTGCTATTGGTTTTAATTCCCCTCGCAAGGTCCAACTCTACACGGCTTTTGGCCTTTCTCACTTCATCTCTACATGCTCTGACCTCTATAAGGTAGGTTTCTTTGTCGATCCCTCCCCTCTTCCACTCTTTGTACGCTTTCTGTTTTTTCTTAATCACCCCTCTGAGACGCTCGCTCATCCAGCTCGGTCTAAATCTCGTGCCTATGAACCGTTTTCCCTTTCTCGGGATACAGGCCTCCGCCAGCTCCTGTAACTTTAACTTGAAATAATCCCAGGCACCTTCCGCCTTTAGATCCATAAATATGTTAGTCCAGTCCACTTCCCTAACTAGTCGCCTTAATTTATTAAAGTTAGCCCTTTTGAAATTGTAAACCTTAGTCTCAGATTGATTTCTGTTAATCCTTCCATTTAGTTTAAATCGAATTAGCTCATGATCACTCGAGCCAAGGTTGTCCCCTACAACCATTTCCTCAACGAGGTCCTCACTACTCTCCAAAACCAAATCTAAAATGGCATCCCCCCTCGTCGGTTCAGCAACTACTTGATGAAGAAATTCATCAGCTAGCACGTCTAGGAAAATCTGAGCCCTATTATTGTTACTAGCATTTGTTCCTCAATCTATATCCGGGAAGTTAAAGTCTCCCATGATTACACAGTTCCTATTAGTATTTACTTCCCTAAAAACATTAAAGAGTTCTCTGTCCATATCCAGGGTAGATCCCGGTGGTCTATAGCAAACCCGAAGCACTATCCCAGGGGAGGCTCTAGTAGTTTTTTTACCCAATGTGAGTATTGCCCAGACAGACTCTGTCTTATCCATTGCATCACTTATTATTTCTTTACAGTTTACCTCATTATTGACATACAGTGCTACTCCCCCACCTTTACCTTTGTTCCGGTCGTTCCTAAACAGCACATACCCTTCCATACCTGTACTCCAGTCATGATTACAGTTCCACCACGTTTCGGTTATTCCTACAATATCTGGTTTCATTTCACGGACCAGGAGCTCCAATTCCTCCATTTTGTTACCTAGGCTTCTCGCATTGGTGTATAAACATCTTAATTTATGCCGTTTAGCCTCTCTCACACTCGTTGGCCAATTTGGTACGGACACCGTATTGCCAGTATGACCTATTAGTCTAGTATCCATCCCCCCCCTCCTCCTTATGTCCAATCTCTTCCCCCCGGCTATATCTGTTCTTATCTCGTCACCCTCCTTGTAATCTGGCGTGGAGATTAACTGGACATCTCCCAACCGTCTCCCCCAAATTCCTAGTTTAAAGCTCTTTTGATGACATGAGCCAGCCTCCCTCCCAGAAGTCTATTTCCTTCCCTACTTAGGTGAAGTCCATCCCGTGAGAACTATGAGAAACCATTGAAAAAACTATGGAAAACATCAACTTTGGAAAACATCAACTTTGTGGAAACCACATTTTTCATTGAAAAAAAAGTTAGAAAGAAATTCCAAATATCTCTAATCAGATCTAATGTCAACAGATCTATTCTAGGGCTGAATTTGTTCTTGAGAGTCTTTGATATACATGTAGCCCTAACACAAAGCTATTGCATTCTGGTTCCCTCTCTCTTTCAAGACCAACATAATCTCTTATTCCAAACTCACATTAATTTAAATCAGGAGCAACTCGATTGTTTCTAGTGTAGTTTTACTGGTACAAAACCAGTGGAAATGAGAAGCAGTCCCAATAATCTTTAGACCATGCACTACACTAGAACATGAAGAGTTCTCCATGAAGAGGCAGACTTTTAATTAATAGGCACTTTCTTCATTTTAGTAACCATATGGCACCAGATTCTGCTCTCAGTTACAACAATAGAATAAGTCAATGAATTTGAATCAATGGAGTTTATGTCAATGGAGTTATTTCACATTTACTCTGGTGTAACTGTGAGCAGAATTTGGCCAGTAACACCATATTCTACCATTGATCTTCAGGGAAAATTAGCATTTACTTCAATGAGAATAAGACCGGTCCTCCATATGATCAAGAGTCAAAAAAACAGTGGATCAACAAAGGGGGTGTCTTTGTCATTCTGTTTGTTCCTCATCACACTTTTCCCTAGGCAAATTTTAGTCCCTAGAAAACAATTTTTATTTCTCTCAGCCCACAGCCTCCTCCACTTTGCTAGCTATCTAATATCATACTATCTGGGTGCCATTAAAAAAGACACAGTGAAAATTATGTTCCATTTTGCATTATTCTTTTAGAAATAGTCTTTTATATTCTTGCTAACCAGGGTTTCTTAGGATTCTGAGGAAGCAATTAAACAATGTTAAATATACATACATATAGGTTTTGGAATGAGAAAATAGAGGACAAGAAGGAATACAATGAGCAGAAAAAGGTGAGGATGGCAAGGCCATTGTTGAGAACTGTGCAAGAAAACAGATCAGAATACTGAACATAAGTAGCTCTTCATTATAGTGCAAGCATATATCATGGTACCGTTATATAATCTGGTATGCATACATCTTCATAGTGGAAGATAATTAAAGCAATACTACTGACCCTATAAAAACTGACCATCATTTAAACAATCCCAGTAATATTACAGGACTATGGGCTGGATTCAGTAAAATAGGACGTCCGACTTCTATGCAGTGGAAAACAGTAGAGCTCTACAAAATATTGACTTTCATGGCTTTTTCAAATATGCCCAGGCTTCAGCAGTGTGTGCAAGTTGAATCTACCATTATGGAAACAGATGATCAAATTTATTACAGAACAGTACTTTTTATAGATTTTTTAAAAAAATCTATACAATTCCATAGGAAGGATATAAACTCTCTATTTGTATAACTTACAAGTCAATGGCAAATGATAACATTTGCTATTAACTCCAGGGGTTTTTACAGTAACTTTTATAGAACTCCGTTAATTCCTACATAACCCTATGGATTTCATCCCTAGTATATTCTAAACTGTCTGTAAATATTAAATCTGGCCATGTTTGATTAGTTTTTCTAACCCTTAAATCCTGACACATGATATATTTTAAAGGATTTTTGTATTGCAACATATTAAGACTAATTTGAAAAACCTGTGAAAAAAAATCTCAAGGCTGATTGTAGTACATAGGAACACGGTATAAGAAAGTAACAGAAAAAAATGAAAAAAATTGTTTAATTTATTTTACAGTTATACAAATAATAAAACAGTAATACCCAAATGCTGTACACAAAATAATATTAGAGGACAAGCGTGACAGAATACATCTTAATACTGTAAACTACACAAATGGTATTGTGACTGCTCAGTAGCAATAGTACTGTGCAGAAATGCTCTACTCCATAAACTCTCTTCCTTTATTATATACATTTAGAACAATTGTGCTTTTCCCTACACAAAGTAACATATCTTCAAAACAATAAAACTTAATGTGCAATATAAAGCTTAAATCCTGCAAGAGGCTAGGCGCCTATTTGTTCTGAGCACTTCAACTCTCAGTGAACTCAATGAGAGCAATGAGCACTCAGCACTTCACAGGATCAGACCCTAAAAAGAAAAAAAATGTACTGAACCCACAGGTATTTATCTGCAAAATGCAGTCAATTCAAACAAGTCGTCATCCTAATGAGCGTGTTGATTTTATTTTTAATGAGAAGTTTATTTCAGGGTAGGATTTATTAATTGTGGTTCAGTTTGCAAAACACATCAAATTGCCCAAACCCCTTCAAGGCTGGAAACATTCAGTAGATGTTAGACTTGGGGGGTGGGAGAGGGAGAACTGGCCCAAAGCTGCAAACTTAACAAGCAAATATATTATCCATTATTCTCCATTAAACCACAGGAGAGAGGGTCCCTGCCAAAGAAATGTGAAAATATTAGTTTATAAATCATTTACAACAAATGTGTCTGAATGAAAACGAATTCCTCTGCTAACTTTGTCTCACTGTAGATCTGCCTCAAGATTCTGGCAACATAACAAACAGTTTCCAGAATTTTGCTTTCAATTATTATTCTTTTTTAAACATATTTGCTAGAATCATTAGTGGTGATTGCTACATCTTGTGTAGGAAGAAGTCAGTCATTTGAGACCATTCCTCATTCATAATTGGCTTAATCTGATGCCCAGTTTCATATCCCCGCCAAATCAGGTATCATTATAGCACGCGGGCGACTTGTCCATTATTTTCTCTAGTTAACATAAGTCAGCGATAAGTGTTGGGCAATAATTACAATGGATGTTTATACTAGCAGTTCTGTAAGCAGTGTGGGGAGATGAAAACAACAGAACTCATCCAAAGCTGCTATGCAGATTTGAGCTAGATTGTTGTACTGTGAGTTGAAGAACCACACAGTGAAATCCATTCCCCTGCATAGGCCCTATGACCTATTTAAACCTCCACATAAGTTCTATGAGGCCAATCCTTCACCAACCTCTACAGGAAAAAGAGGGTCACATAGTGGAAGCAGTGTGATTTCACTGTTAAGGGAGGGGAGGATTTGGGGAATTTGAATGGAGGTCCAGGGGCAGCCCTGTACATTATGGACATCAGCTTTGTAATCCTCGCGCAGCAGTGTTTAGGAGCAGGGCATGGCAGGCCAGGGATGGGCTGGCATCCATGGATCTGCTGATGTGGAGAAGATTTACCGGATATTGACCTTCACAAAGGGAGATACAGGATCATGGGGAAGGCGGCTGCAGTAATGGCCACAGGACTGGGAATCCCCCTCTTCAGTCTACCAAAGAATCTCCCTACATTACATTGAGCTACTGGGTTTGTTTGTGGTTTTTGCACTGGGGTCAGTTTCATCAACAGAACTAGATGTGAACACTGCAAAATAGGCTCATGCATATCTTTTAAATACTCATTCATATTCTGCCTACTTCCCCCAATCTTCATCTGCTGAATTTAAAATCTGAACAGAAAAAAACTCATCTACTATTCTGTTTCAAGGTCTCACTGGTTTCCCTAAGTCTACTAAAAAAGCGATTTATTTTTCTTTTTTTGTGCAATGGGAAATAAAGCATGTCCATCTACTTTGAACTTTCTCTATCTTCATTGAACTCATATTGGAGTATTAAAAAGTTCCCTGAGATGGGGCAGAAAAAAACAGTTTTAATCCACGAGGAAGCCCTTTTTTGACTGTAGACTCTGCCATCTCAACAGGGAGACCAAATTCACAGACCACAAAGTATGTAGTAATAAAGGTATGTGAATAAGCTAAAAAGGCACTACTCTGAGCTTCTCTGAGATGGATATCAGTAAATCTCCCAGTGGACACTCAATCATTCTGTAAAAAATAATGGGTGGAACAAGACAACCTCCATGCATATTTACTGTTAACAAGGATATCACCCATATTTGTTTTAAAATGCAAATCTTTAATGTTTACCCTACACAGTTTTGCAGTTTTGCAAACCCAAGTTAAATACGTTCCATTCAGTGCTGCCAAGTAGCTCTAAGTGATTCCCCTATGATTTCTGGAATAAAAAAACAAAACAAAAAAGGTATTAATTCATGATCATGTAGGCCAAATCTTGGACCCCAGCACAAAGCCAAAGCAAACAAGTGTTGTGCAGGAAAGCTTGGTGGGGGCGGGAGAGAAATGTTGATTATGTCTATGAGATGGACAGCTGTGCCTTCAAACCTCAGTCTGTTAGCTGCAGTAATAAGTTCTGTGTCCTCCTCTGAGGGGAGTCTGGCTAGTGGACTTGCATGATCATAGACTTTCCCCTACCATGTGTAATGAATCCTGGACCCTCAAATTAGGAACAAGATTTATCCTTTAGGGCTAAAACCCACCATGTGTTGTATAGATGAAGGGGGGAGGAAGGAGGAGTTAGTCAACAAGGCAAAGATATGCTCTTAGAACTTTCTTAAGCGCTAGTTCTGGAGCCTGACACACATGACTGGAGACATAATCAGGCTTCAGACCCCACTGTCATTAGGGAGCAATCAGAGTGAAAGTATGATATGGAGCTCATTCCACTAGAACCATCACGTCCAAGACCAGCAGTTGGGATCAGGGGAGTCTTCACTTGGCTACAGTCATTCCTCTACCAAGGTGTGAGTAAAGTTCTTTAAACTAGCTCTTCCCCTTTTTAAATAAGTGCATCCTTGCTCATGTGTCAGGTGTTAAGTTTCCTGATATACACATTCTAAAAAGGAAGTATTCTGATTTTACTTAACTCCAATGCATTCAATCACTCTAATTACCCAAGTCTGTGATATGAACAGACTAAGAAATGGTACTACAGACTCTTCTGTACTAGATCCTGAAGATACTCCTTCTGCCACTTCTAAATCTCTTTCTTGGACAAGTACAGGACAAGAGCAGTTGTTCTGAGTAATAAAATGAATGAATGAGGTTTGGAAGAAAAGAACTGATATGGGAATAATACAACAATGTGCTATTTTCATCAGTTACTTATCAACATGTTGGACTGATACAAGACAGGTATATTGTCCAACACTGTGAGAAATTTAGATTTAAAAAGGACTTTGTTCAATTTATGCTTTATTTTCCATTCAGTTTCTTTACCCATTCCAATATGACAGGGATATTACATATTGCAAAATTTTGCTACATTAATTCTTTGTCATCTTGGTTAAAAGAAAACAGATTCCAAATAATTAAAACCTCCCATTGACTATGTCATAATGTTTTTATTACAGTAATTAAAAACTGAATTTTGCTCCAATGGAAATAAAAATCACACTCATGTTTAAGTGCATGGAATAAAAACAAATTTGGATATTTCTAAAGAACAAATCACTTGAGACAAACTCAGCTTAGGGAATTTGTTTGAGGCTCTTCATTCAAACAAAGTAGGCAACATATATTCCAGTAAACAACAATACCCAGAAACATTTTTCCTTCAGCAGCACAGCAACACAGTACTAAATGTACGTTTTCTGCATGAAAAGAAAAACAAAGGTATTTGTATACAAAAAAATCAGTGTAATCTTTGGTACCAAATGTAAGGGCACCTTCTTATTAAGTACGTCCTCTCCAGTTGGCAAGTAACAGAAACTTTTCCTTAAGAATGGCTCAAAATTACCAATCTCATAGTGGTTCTGTTTAGCTGGTACTGACAACCGCAGTTAAAAAAAGCAATCTGGAGGTTTAGAGTTGTGCAACAGCAGGATACAACATAAATACTTTTTAAGTATTTGATTCCCCCCAATAAGAACTTATTTCTTCAAATACAACTCTTTGAAGATTTTATTTTTAATTGTTCCTATTGTCCTCATGGAATCCTTAAAGGATTCCAATACCCAAATGAATAAAACAGCAATCAGAAAAAACACCAACAAAACAATGAGGTTATAATACAAGGTCAAACAGTCCCCTGACTGAAGGCATTTACTTGCTCTATTTAATCTTACGGACATCACTTTCTCCACTAATTCCACCATGATTTCTGATGACAAAGGCTGTTTTATTTCCCCAAGGACAGATTCCATCTGTTGGGTCTCTCTTCTATAAACTGCTCAATTTTGTGGTGGCAAGTCAGCATTAAATGGACTATTTGCTTCTTCTTTAATTGACGATGAATGCATCATTGGATCTTGTAAACACTACTGATTATACATTCAAGCTTTGTTCTTAGTGAAAGTGGCACTTACTAGAACCCTTGCAGTCAAGATATCTTAGTTTTATAGCACTTTACAGGTATAATATCAGCTGGTCATGGACTTCAGGTAAGCTTCCTTTTCCCAATGGCTTAGTGGGTATTGAAATATATCCTCTGTTGGATCCCGTTGCCTTTTCACAACATCTTTATGATGAAGTGACTATTCTGTACTTTATATTGTACTTTACATGTGCTTTATTGCTGTACACATTTCCCTGTTGTTAATTTCAGTGCTCCTTGGTTATGTAACATATGTAAAGTTTTAAACTCTAATGGCATCCTATGAGGGCTGGCATTAGAAAAGTATCGATATTTTAGATCATCGTAGTAATGATATTTGACTGGTTTTCCATAGAAATCCTTTGGGAATGGCCAGAACCCATACAGGTGAATTTCATCACAAAATCTGGTAGTGAGCGTGTACATGAGGAGACCAGTGCTGGGTCGTTTGATGTGGACCTTGTTTGTCAGCCAGTAACTACAAAGCAAACAAGAAAAAGACAAGTCATGAAATGTACATACAACTCCTTGTAAACAAAACTTGTGAAATACACTTAGTTTATCTTCATTATATACATTATTTTTCTTTCATGCATGTTTTTATGGGCTTCATTCATTTCCTTGGAATGGATATATACAGATTAGCTGGTTTCTTCTCCTTTAGGGCAAGATGGTGAGCAGTTACTTGCAAAAGTAGTTCCATTAATTTTCAGTGGTATGACCTGTGTAGGTAACTGCTCACTTGTGTCAGAAAGGAGTTCACAAGTTTTTAAAGGGGTTAACTTTCTTTTTGGAGGAGGAAGTTGAAGCCTTGACCAACACAAGGTATTGCTCCTGAATTGAAGCTTTACATTGGCTCAGTTGTATACTAGGAGTTAGGAATTCCAAGACAAAATGCAGTAACCACTTGAGTTCTGGAACTGCCAGCTCCAAAAGCTATAAAAGGAGATTTCATTCATTTTGAAAAGACACTCTTTTTACATTATTTCATAGACATTAGATGAGGGGAAGACCTAGAATACCAGTTTACCTAGGTGATGGGGACTGCTACCCTCAGGGGCATTGTTAACAGGTCCAGAGGGTAACAACTACACCCTCTTTCTTAATGGGACAGGGCCTTAAGTTTTTTTTCTGTTGTGAGATGGGTCATGGTATGGAAAAGTTTGGGAACCACTGATTCAAGATTAGCACCTACTAATCAGGATCATTCGCTATAGTTAAACACTAAGATAGGAGGAAGTATCTGTGCCAAACAAATGTCTAAATAGTTCACTTTGACTATGAAATAGTTCAAATCTTTGGGCCAAAGTCTTTTAGACTATTCTTCAAAAATATGCATGTAGCTGTTCTAATTATCAGGTAACTGCATACGCAAAACGGGCCATGTAGACATATAGCTGATCATTTGTACTTAGAATGATCCAGTTTAATAAATAAATATCTCATTAGCCAATTTAAAACACACAAATATGCAAATTAATTGCTTGTGCAAAAGTAGATGCAGTTATAAACATTTTTGTGTAATGACCTTTAGCTTCACTTAAGAAAACACATGAAGGCAAAACTGTATTTTTGTAAAATCTGATTCATTGTTTCATTGAAAAATAAAGGACATTTTTATTAAAGTAATCTGACCCTTTAACTCATTTGCATGTTTATTACAAATTTGAGACTATTCCTTTTCCCCATCACAAGGATTGCAACTTTTTTATAAATTTACCATTAAAATGAACTACCTCTATCCTTGATCGATATCTTTATACTTACTAACAAAACCCTCATAAATCTGAACATGCTTTTGCAGACTTGATAGACAAATCTGTGTGCGAAATCAAGATGTTACCAAAAGGTGATGTATCTAATTTTTAATCTAAAATACTGAGCAGTGTTGTAGTTATACTGTTTCTTTGGTTTTCAGCAAGCTCTCCTTCCAAACGCAACAATGACAAACATACATCTTGGCAGGCTTAGTTCTGGATGTCATTAATCACAGGTTTCTCAGGTTTTTTTAAGCATATGTTGGCAATGAGATAGAGCCTCTCAACTGCAAAAGTTGATGCAAAGAGTGACAGACAGAGAAAGAAACACAAGAATGTGAAGAATCAGCTAAATTTAGGCTTTTTTTCTTGCGTGCCAAAAAGAAATCCTGACTGATGACACTCCACTGGAAGACCATTCACATCTGTTTTCTGGTACATTTTGAATAAACTGAGGGAACTGTATTCTGGGAGGAGGCACTGAGTTGAACCATGTTTTGACAGAATTTTATTTTCTTGGTTCTATTCAGGTTTGCCAAAGTCTGTTTTTAAGAGATGGATGTGCCAGCATTTCACAGGTTTATGAAAAAGGAAACACTTTTGTTAGGGCCAATGGAACTAATCCACATAACATTAAGATAGAGCTACAGCTACACTGACAATGACTCATTAGGTCAACTTAGAAGAAAATAAGCTATATTAATTTTTATATTAACACCAGGTTAAAGAGAGGCCAGGCACATGAGTTTGAGTTCCAAATTCTAACAAGCTCTCAAGGCAAGCAGGTGCTGAAAAAAATTGCAGATAACCTGCTCCGTCCATTGAACAATGAAGACAGCATGTTATTCTCTAATGATAAACCTTTACCTCCACACTAGCTTGCCATTCTACTACCCAAGCAGACCTGCCTCACACTGAACCTTTGACAAGCACAGAGGCTCTTTCACATATCATTCTTGCCTAAAAAACAAGTGAATGAAAATATGAAGTGCAAGGCATAACGGTACTGTACAGCTCTCATAACTGCAGACCAAGAGTTACATTTTGTCTTGCTCATATATATTTACTTAAAAGTTTCCCCATCTGTAAAACTGGGATAATGACATTTACCCTCCTTTGCAAAACATGTGGAGATCTCTGGATGAAAAGTGCTAAACAAGAGCTAAGTTTTATTATTAATTGAAACAAACAAAAGTGGTCTGATTTTTATGCAGAATATCCATACATTCCACTGAAGTTAATGGGATTATGTTTGCTTGCTCCACTGAAAATCAGGTCACTTTTACATAGGTACCTAAATATGGATTTTAGGAACCAGCGGGCATTTTCAAAGACACAAATGGAAGTTGGGTGGAGTGCATGGAAAGTCAAAGGGAGTTAGGCATCTAACTGAAAATCTTCACCGTCTTCCTATCTTTAGGCACCTAGTTCTGAAAAATATGGCCATATTCATTAAATAAGGTTTTGGCGTATTAGTGGCTTGGTAAGGACTGGTCTCATTCTTGCTCAAACACTTAGTTAAGGTTTGTCGAGCACTCTGAAGAGGTAAAGGGCACTCTGTAAGGGTTAAATATTATTACTGTTTGGAGCAGGGGTTCTCACAACACATTTTTTGGTTGTCTCAGAGTGTGGCCACAAGCTCTTGCCATGCTGATACTTTTCTCTAAAACACTTAATTAACTTTAGGAAAAAAACAAATACATATGCTTATACACGTATCCAAATAATTGTAATTTATTTATGTATGTTTTTTTTGCAGACTCAATAGTAAAAATAATACTTGTATGGTCGTTAATATCACTTTTCACAGCACACTTAGTAGCCAGCTAAGAGGCTGTGATAAGTGATACTAACAAACATACAAGTATCACTTATCACAGCCTCCCAGCTAGCTAGTAAGTCTGCTGTGAAAAGTGCTACTTGTATGTTTGTTAATATTACTTTTCTCAGCAAGCTCCAGGACAAATTAAGCCTTGGGGGGGCACAGGAGGAGGCAGCGGGGCCAGGGGCAATGAATGTGGGGCCAGGGAAGGCAGTGGGGCCCAGGGCGATGGGGGTGAGCCTGCATGGCCGGAGCCGGGGGTCAGCGCACGTACTGTGTGGTCAGAGCTGGGAGCTGCACAGCTGAAGTCTGGGGTCAGAGCCCGCTGCTGCGCAGATGGGACCGGGGGTCAGCATTGTGCTCCATGCACTGCCCTCCAGAGGTGATGCAGGGCAGTGCATGCAGGAGCAACTGTGAGGGAGGGGGAAAGGTCGATAAGTGCCCCCCACATGCCCCATCACCACCCAGGAGGTTTTCGTGACTGCATGAAAAGCCCCTAGTGGCTGCATTTGAGAAATGCTGGTTTGGAGTGCATACTTATGGTTGTGTGGTTGGTTTCTTTTTTAAGATACATAGATTATATTAATTTAGAGCAACATTGGGACCTCGTGTGAATACATGTGTTTACAGACATGAGTAAGAGTAGCAAAATTTAGCCTTTAATATCAAAAGTGTCTTAAAAGCATCAGAAGCTCCAAAATCCTAAAAATATTCATTCTGTTAAAATTGACCTTTTCAGACTTGCAGTCTGAGTCTCTGAAGTGGCTGTGGCTTGGACGGTGGTTCTTTCATCTCAGAAAAAATTGGCCTTTGTTTAAAAGGAAAAAGAACCTTCCCTCCTCCTCCCCCTCCCCATTCCGCTCCCCCACCCCCATCATTCCTGTTGCACTCACACAGTTTTAAAAAGCTGACAGGTTCTGTGAGCTGAAAGCAGCTCCAGGCTGAGTCATGGACACTTTAAAGACAGCAGAGAAAGACTCAGGAATCTGTTTAGTTTAAAAGGCGTATGAATGAAAGCAAATTAAGAAAGCGAATATTATGGTATGTGGTTATGATAATTGCAGAGTACTATGTGTTATTCTGAATGTTTTCATTAACCTGCATTTTTAGGCAGGAGAGACCTCTGAGATGTTCCCTCTGTTGATCCAGCATTTTACAACTGGTACGATTTTTATTGTCGTGTTTTGTTTTAACAAATGCTAGGCTCCCTGAGCTGAAAACAACTTCAGACTGAGCAATAGTCAGTTCAAGACCTTCAAGCCACAGATACAGATACCTGCTCAACATAGGCTGAAGCTGAACCCAGGGATCTAGTTTCAGCAGAAACAGGTGTTGCAGGGCTATGCAGAATTGGTGTGGCAGGCTCCCCACATGCAGGAGGTTGCAGAGTTAAGCTGCTTACTTACTACACTGCTGCCTTTCCCTCAGAAGCCCAACCAGGTGCTTCCATTTGTTTTTTTTTGTTGGGAACCTTCCATGGCCTCCTCTTACCCTGGGTGAATTTCACTCATGTAAGAATTAGGGTTGCCAACTTTCTAATTGTACAAAACCAACACCCTTGCCCCGCCCCTTCCATGAGGACCTGCCTCCACCCCACCCCTTTTCTGAGGCCCCACCACCCATTCACTCCAGTCCCTCTCCCTCCTCGCTCTCCCCAACCCTCATTCACTTTCACTGGGCTGGGGCAGGGGGTTGGGGTGCGGGAGGGTGTGAGAGCTCCAGTGGGGGGTGCTGCCTGTGGGGTGGGCCCAGAAATGAGGGGTTGAGGGTGCAGGAGGGGGCTCTGGGATGGGGTAGGGACACGGGGGAGGGGAGTGATTGGAGCCACCAGGGTCCCTTTTCAACCGGGCATTCCGGTCAAAAAACGGATGCCTGGGGACCCTAGTAAGAATGGCAGAGTTAAATGTTCAAGAAATAAAACTGCAATGTACAGACAGTTTCGTATTTTTGGCACAAGGAATTAGTACAAGTTATTTCCAAGAGACAGAGATGAATATTCTATTACAGCTGGGATGAAAAACACCCCCAGCATGCCAAAGTCTATCACTAGTAGAGTTTACAGTAGGAATTAAAAACCTGCAAGGAAACTTTCTTCTACTTGTCAAAACTCTTATCCAAATCATACTGAGAAAAATGTTCGCCCACTCATACAAATGAGACATGGGTCCAAACTAAACTTCACACTCAAAATATGGGGTTGGTTTAAATATGTAGCTGAATTTTGCAGCTTGAGATCAACTCAAATACAGATCCAAAGGACACAAGATGTGAAATGAATAAAAAGGTTAGAGCAGTTTGAAGCTTACAGCCTCCTTTAGAAATCAGAATTGTAATTAATCAGGAATGAACACATCTCACCTCTGCAAAGCCAAGATCCCAATCACTGTTTGAATCGATTTTAAAATAGACCTTTTCGTCTACTTGGCCTCTGTCATTTAGTCCTGGATTATATGACTAAAATGGTTAATGACTAGAATAACTGCCCCACTATGAGATCAATTAAGGCTTAATTTTTGGAAATTCCTTAAGGTTGCAAGTAATTGTTTGATCAATAACCATTTTGCACCTTTCCCTTCCTGCCTGTGAACACATTCAGTTAAATCTAAGCTATAATGACAGCCTCTTTTTATTTATTTTTAGGAGTATGCTTTGAGAGTATGGTTTCTCTGTAAGATTAAGAAGTCCAAGTAGCAAAGGAAAAGGCAGCTCTACTCAGGATCTGGAAAATGCAGCAGGCATCTTTAGTTTTTCACAAGTTATCTCTGGACCTACATTCACAGCGAACGACGTCCTAGACCTGATTTTCAAACTGGCTGTGGACATAGCAAAAACAAGAAACACCACCAGTCCTGAACAGACTGTCGTCTCCTTCAGGCTAAGATCAGAATCCTCCCATGTCTCCTGGCAAGACAGAGCAGCCCTATTAACAAGAAGTTTCTGGATTCAGTCAAATTCTAAAACATCCTTGCATATTACTTCCACTCATCAAAAGGCCGTAAAACAGAAGACCAAGTAGGTCATTATGACCATTCAGTGTTAGTATTATCATTAACCACAACGGCTGATATTCTGGCATTGAAATATTTGCTCCTTCCCCAAAGTTCCCAAGGGTTTCTATGGTTTTCTGATTATCTCTGACAAAAAAAAGGAAGACAGTGCATCAGTGACCGAAAACAAACAGATATCGACATGCCCCAGTACAAGGAATACAAGCTTATGTCCTGGCTATTGAAGAAACAGAGAAATCCCACCTTTCTTCCACCATAGCAGCTGCTAACTCACGTTCCATTGAACTGTCACAGATTGTGAATCCTCTTGTTAACGGAGTACTTCAGCTACTCCCACTGCGAAGTATTATCAGAGTCCTTCTTGGAAAAAGTCATCCACATCAAATATTGACTCTTGGAGCCTTAGGAAGCATACAGCAGGCATAGGCCTGATGACAAGATACCCTCTTGCTTTGAATTTTCCCATTCTTGGCCTAAAGTTGCAACAGGCAGTGAAAAAGTCAACTACTTCCATCCAAACTTCCTCATACCTCTCAAAAAAGCAATGACAGCAAGCATTTGCGTATCTGCTTAAAATGGATGTATATAGTAGCAATTTGCCAATTTAAATATCCTGATTAGTCATCTTAAAACAGAAGTCATTAGCAAAATACTGTTTGGCTAATGGCATTAAACAAAGATTAGTATACTGAGTGTATACTACATAGAAAGCTGAATTGGCCATTAAAGCCTTGCATTTTGTAATATTAAGATTTAAAAAGATTTGTGAGGTAAATTTTTTATGTATCAGAAAGAACACAACAAAAATATGTATATAAATGAGACCTGTTTACATTTTCAGTGTTTAGCATTAAGGATTATTCCTTCACATTAATGCATAATTTCTATTGAACTTCTGATGCAGAAGTCCCAGGTACAGGATTTTAGGAGAGGAGTGACTGGCAACAAGTCTGGCAGACACACTTAGAATAAAGTTTTCATGGACAACAGACTTGGAGAAGTCCTATCGTGGTGGAAAGGTGATGTAAGGATGGATTTGTCTAATGGTGCCATGTTCTCACCATCTTGCATTTTTCAAGTGTGGCAAAGTTTTGAGACAGCCTTTCAGCACAGCGGTTTCACCCCAGTAAGATAAAGGATAAAAGATAAAAGATGCTGAGGTACTGTGACTAGCAAAAATGGTGCCATATTAATCATTACATATTCCTGCATGAGAAGTTAAACAGCTGAAAATCTGAACTGACGTTATTAAGGGTGAAATCAAATGGAAAATGGTGGTGAGGGTAGATTTTATTTCATATATTTTACACCATTTTATTCAGTTGTGGATGGAAAATACAGCATAGCTAAAAAACCAAGAGTAAACTTAAAAAAAAACGTAACAGCATCAGCTGTTGGCTATCAAACTATGGCACATTAACTTTCTTGGCACATGTCCTGTAGCATTCTGAAACCCCACTGAAGTACAGCCCATGCTGTTATAGGCTAATGAAAAATAGCACAATATGTTTATAAGTACAAAGACAGACAAACTTTGTTCCCTATTGTTTAATGAGTATATACATATAATTACACACACAAAAAACCCTATGTTAAAAGAACGTAATTAAGGTTGCAAAGTCAAGCACTCAAAAGTTAGGAAATGCTAGAATTAAGGTTGCCTGTGCTACTTAATTTGGCCCTAATTTAAAAACTTGGCATTACGATATGACCACATACTATTTTTTCCCACAGGACTTCAGGTCCCAGCCTATGCCCCTCTACAGATTTTGTTCTCTTCTTCATTTGAATCAGGCAGCTTCCTCCTCCATGTTACCGGAGCCCAGGAGAGGTTAAACTCTTGCCAATTACATCTGTACAATGAGAGCACAAGAAGTACTGTTGAGTGCTTACCTATGAGCTAATTTGCAATATTTATTGTATGGCATTCTTAAGCAGTTAGTATACAAGACACAACTGCTTTTATCAAAAGTAATAATGCACTTTAATAAAGGGAGATGCACTTGCTCAAACTGTTAGTTTCTCTTTAATGAGCTCAGTCAATGCTACTGCCCCCTTTCCTCCTCCTTTGACCTGACGGTGCCAAGTGGTTTCTGCTAAATATTTTCAGGCACATCTAGGTTCCTGTTTATAAAGCAGATAGTGAATGAAAAGACCATTAGCCTGGGCTTTTGATGATAGTGTTTTTGTTCTTCTGCAGAATGAAGGGAAAAAATCAGTGACTGAAGCTGTAAAGACAACCAAGTTACAGGAGGCACTATATCTTGTTATGAATAAGCATGAATGTGCTAAGAAGGCTGTGTATTCATCTTAAATCACCACTATGGAGAACTTTAAACATTTCAAATGTTCGTTTTAGTGACTGTGACAAAACATCTAACAATATATTAAAGCTCAGTTTGTACAACCTTAAAAATAATGGCCAAATTCTCTGCTATAATGTAGCTGGTTTACAGCACTCAAGGGGTGTAATCTGGGCTGAGAGCAAATTTAGCCAATCATCTAGAGAAGACCACCTTAGTACAAGGATGATACTCCAGTGACATAGATGTGATGTACGGGCACTTATGTCACACACCCCTCCCAGCAACCAGTGTACTGTGGAAAAGTAGGCATGGCAAAAAGACAGGGGGCCTGACTACTATGCAGCTGAACCACACCAACCTCTGGCTGTGTTTTGACTTGCGTTTAACTTGCCTTTATAACCTAGCATATGTTAGAACTGCCTTCAAGATGGCCCTGTGCAGAGCAGCATCAGGGTTGGGAAACTGCAAATATGAGCTTTAAATGACCTTTGTACCTACCTCTACCTGCACTTTGGCCTGGTCTACACTACGACTTTAATTCGGATTTAGCTGCGTTAATCCGAATTAACCCTTCACCCGTCCACACTACAGAGCCAGTTAATTCGAATTAAAGGGCACTTAAAATCGATTTCTGTACTCCACCTCGACGAGCGGAGTAGCGCCAAAATCGATTTTGTTAATTCGAATTAGGGTTAGTGTGGCCGCACACCACCGAATTAATGTGGTTAAATTAATGGGGTAGTGTGGCCGCACACCACCGAATTAATGTGGTTAAAAACCGAATTAATGTGCTTAGTGTGGCCGCGCACAATCGAATTTATACAACCTGTTTCCCAAATTCGAATTATCTAAATTCGGATTAATCCCGTAGTGTAGACATACCCTTTATTTCAGCTGAAGCTTGCTCACTGTCTTTATCTCTCCATGTTAAAGGAAACACCTGAAAACATTTTTTTCCCTTTTAAGGTGGCTCTGAACCTTCTGGGACAAATTCTGTCTATATTTAGACCTGCAGAATTTATGATTTAAAGGGGAACAGAATTTAGCCCTATGTTTTCAGGAATGTCCAGAGGAGCTAGATCTGTACACTATCAAAAACATCAAAGGCAAGTTTAAAAATAAAATGTTGTAAGCCTACTCATTCAGGTACATTGTCTTGCTCCCACACAAGAATTTACTGTGTATATTCAAGTAGGGTGTAAATCCACACTAACATTAAAAAGCCCACTGAAGAGTAGGTGCATCGATGATTCTTAAAAAATAATCTGTTTGTGAAGTTTTCCAAATGGCTAACTTTACATGACCAAATAAAAAAAAACAAATATAAATAAATAAAAATCACAATATAAGCCTATATATCACTGAATAAAACACAACCAGAATAGACTGATATCCCATAATGGCTGCTGAAGTGTCGATTGAGTATGAATTATTAAAATTGATTGTTAGAAGCTCAGAAGACAAGATCCCACATGGACAAGCTGACCCATGATACAGTAACTAGTTCAATTTGGACTTCACTGCTGAACAAGTTTTAGATGAATTTAAGAAAAAAATAATGTACTGATCTCTCTTAGGCCTGGTCTACACTAACCCCCCAAGTCGAAGTAAGGTACGCAACTTCAGCTACGTGAATAACGTAGCTGAAGTCGACATACCTTACTTCGAACTTACCGCGGTTCAGACGCGGTCCACACGGGGCAGGCAGGCTCCCCCGTCGACTCCGCGGTACTCCTCTCGTTGAGATGGAGTACCGCAGTCGACGGCGAGCACTTCCTGGTTCGATTTATCGCGTCCAGACCAGACGCGATAAATCGAACCCGGAAGTTCGATCCCCAGCTGCCGAACTAGCGGCTAAGTATAGACCAGCCCTTAGAAGATCAAACACACATGTGTCACACTATAAATATAATGGCAAAATACCATCCTATATTACTTTTCAAGCACAGGTGAAATGAACTCAACACGAACTTAGACATACTATTCCAAGGAGCCTCTATATGATTTCCTTTTGCAATATTTACAACTGCAAGCCATGCATAATACTAATAAGAAATCTAGTCCATATGCTTCTGCGGAAAGAGTACGGACTCAGCCTCCAAAATGATAAACATCTCAAAATAAGAACAGCATGATTGTCTTAAAAGTTATGTAATTGTCATGTCATGCTTTTGTGTAGGAGCAATACTTCTATCCTCAAACTTCCAAGTTAACTCTTCTGGTTACTAATGTTGTTAAGAACTACCCAAAGGCAGACAATCTGGGAGCAAAATACTAACATGCTTGGAATGCCTCCTAAATAATTATCAACATATATGCATAAAACTATTTCAGCTTAGGGTTATTTAACTCAGAAAAGACGTAAATACACTCAGCACACATTGTAAAAACAATACAGATTGTTGTCTTGATAAAGGCTCAATCTGCAGCCCCTACTCATGAAAGCAATCCTCCCTCATGAGAGTTGTTCTGCTGACTTACATGCAACTATTCATGTGATTAACAGTTATGCCTCATACCGGAAGTGAACATTTAAACTAGACCACAATCTACCAGACCTAAGAACTCCAGTGATAAATCACAAAACCACCCAACTAGATGCTTAGAAGACTCTAACAACATATAGAAAGCTGCAAAACTGTTTTCTCCTAGAATAGATAAAAAGATTAGAAGGATAGCAAGCTATGGGAGTAGTTATGACTATTAAGATATAGACTCTTAAATAGATATATTTTTTTTAAAAGTGCTATAACACATATTTTTCAGGAGTGGTTAAATAATGTATGCTGGCTATTCCTCTGTAATCGTGGAGCCATAGCAACAGAGCTTGTTTTTCCTTTACATTAAATGTAGTGCTACAAGATAAATTACCATTTGTTATTTTAGAAAGAAAATATGTTAATCTTATCTAAAACTTCGGTAAATCTTACCTTGTGCCACAGTAAATAACACAATTAAAATGGAACATGAAGGTATTTTTTAAGAACCTGTCAAATAAATGCAGTCAATCATCAAGGATCTGTCTCCTGCTCAAAATGGAGTCAATGAGAGTTTTATTATTGATGGCAATAGGATCAGGAGTAGGCCCAAATTTATTAGCTAAAGACAGCATTCAACATCTCTGTGCTGATCTTCAAGGCCTTCCATGGAATTGGCCCAATGTACCGCAGATGCTTTCCAAGACAAAGATTTCCCTTGACATTTCTCAGGAACTATGAAGCAGCCAAGTTCAAAGATGGAGTTCCTGAGAATAGGTGAAAAGTCTTATTTGGAAACAAGGCTAAGGCTTTGAAACTCATTACCAGAAATAAAGGACCACAAATCTCTCTGCCCTCAGAACAAAGTGTTAAATTCACTTCCAATTATCATTTCCTCAGCTGATATTTTGAACCACAAAAAAGGAAAAGGAAGAAAAAGCAGTGTAGGCAAAAAGGGAGAGAGAGAAAGAAGCAGGAGACAGGTAAGTAGAGAGAAAGTAAATACATTTAAAAAAAAAAACTTCTACTGCTTCAGGAGGAAGGGAAAGCAAACCACTAGTCTAATGAGATTTTGGAGGCATTCTAATAATGGTGTGCACCATTATAAAGAACATAGGTGGATAATCTCCCCTTTCTAAACTTATATAGGACTCAAATATCTCTACAAATTCTTCACTTATTTCAGCAAGATTATACTATTGTGCCTTGGCTAGATAGGATTTCTGATAACATTGTTATGTCTTTTCCACCTAAGTGTTTTGTCAATTTTGTTGCTTTTATCAAAATGAAAAACTTTAATATGATGGAGTTCATTGCTCTCTCTCAGATTTCTCAATTGTTCATCTCACCTCTCATTTTCAATGTACCATTTAGATAGGATGTATACTGTTAATCAAAACTAATTTCTAGTTTTGTGTTCTAATTTTAGTTTTCATAGTGGGCATTTATTCTGATTACAGATCTTTTACTTCCAGGGTGAAATTGGAGATTCATTTTATATATCAGATTCATTTTACATACCTGTTTCTTAGTCTACCAACATAACCAGTCTCTAAACCACTTGCATGTCCTTAAAAATCTCAATAATTAACCAATTCAGGAACTCATTATTAATGATACAATTTTATGTCAGCAGAACAACAATTAGATATATGGTTAGAAGCTGAAAGCTTCATTACAGTTGCTTAAAGGAGGTTATTTCCTAGATTACAAAATTCCTAGGAAGCAACTGAGGCCCAGAGTCACAAAAAGATTTAGGTGCCTAAAATCCAAAAAGTAGGTACCATTGAGAACCTCACAATCCCCACCTAACCCTCAGAGGTGCCTAAAATCCAATGGTGCCTAAATTTCTGCTGTAGATGTCCCCTAAGCACCTATGTTTTTGGCTCTGGGCATGCACACAATCCCTCAGTATAGGGGCCTGGGTACCTATCTTATGCCTAAGCCACAGCGGGATCCTCAAACGAGGTGAAAACTAGATGTTCCCCTGTCTGTCTCACCTGAGCACCTAACTCAGGGTTTGTAGATTCCACTGGGTGGCCAGACACCTAATCCTTTTGTGGATTTGGCCTGTGTCCTGTCTGGATCTCAGGGCAAGTCTACACTATAATGCTACATCGGCGAAGCTGCACCGATGCAGCTGTGCTGCTGTAGCACGTCTGGTGAAGATGCACTATGCCGAAGGGAGAGCGCTCTCTCATAGGCATAATTACGCCACCTCGGCGAGAAGCAGAAGCTATGTCGGCGGGCAAATGTCTTCCACTGATGTAGCACTGGCAGCGAATGTGAACTCTATTCCTTAATGTAATGTCACTATGTTCTTAAGAAAGTGCATACCTCACTAGTTTCTCCAAAGAAATGGCATTTCCCATCAGTGGTGAAGTTCAGATGTGCCACATACTAAATTGTTGATTGGCCCATGTTCCTCACATGTCCTTTTTATTCATTCCACAACCATCTGTTCACACACTTAAGGGACACACTGAAGTACATATAAACCTGGTAATGCTTGATTATTATCTTCCTCACAAGTTTCTTTATCTGTGTATCTCAAAAATTGTATTTTAATTGCTTTGGGTGTTGCCTCAGGTTTTGGCTTTAAACAACTGTCCAAAGAAAGTCATCAATTCACATTCTTCGTCCTAAAAGTGATAAGTCGTTACTGTGAAATTACAAAAGGTTCCCCATTTAATTCTTTTTTGGTCTCAATTCTCTTCTCACACACACATGCACAATCCTGAAAGAGTTTTTCTGCAAAATATTTTTGTAAACACTGATTATTCAGAGAATGCAAGTTTGCTCTTTTAAAGCACAGAAATTAGTTGAATCTATTTTTGATTAACATGGACTGTATCTACACATAGTGAACAAAACGTGCATTAATATTGGTTGACAATTATCAGCATTAGTGTTTTCTTACTCTATTTGCTAAGTACCCTGATACTGCAAACCTTTTCACATATGCTCCTGTGAGTAGTCCAGTGGTAGTAAACATAAGAACGGCCATACTGGGTCAGATGAAAGGTCCATCTAGCCCAGTATCCTATCTTCCGACAGTGGCCAATGCCAGGTGCCCCAGAGGCTGAACAGGTAATCAAGTGATGCATCCCCTGTGGCCCATTCCGAGCTTCTGGCAAACAGAGGCTAGGGATACCACAGAGGCTAAGTTAAGCATGTGTGAGTTTACAGGATCAGGGCCTAAGATCACACTTTATTAAAATGTTTTTAACAACAAAAAGTCAGGAAAGAAAATATTTGGAATTCTTTAAGGCAGAAAAACAACTCTGCAAAGTAAAACAGCCAAACGGTCAAAAAGGAGAGATGAAAATGTATGTGTGTGAGTTGACGAGGATGGGGATATGAGGGAGCTAGGAGCTTTCTTCAGTCTGGTCACATCAGGTCAGGTCACATCAAATTAACGTTTATCCAAATCTTAATTCACAATTAGTGAAAGAGACCAGAATTTGAAGCAACTTGAGCAACTGGCAAAAATGTCATTTTTAACAAATGCAGAACCTTCAAGAAGTTTGGATAGTCTGACGGGCAAGTGCACTCTACGAATCACATACTCTTATGGCACTATGTAACTAATAAAACATAACAACAGCCTCCTGTAAACCACAAGTAGAAGGTAGCAATACTTCCTGGAGACGTGGGTTAATGCTGATGCTCATGAAAGTGACCAACGAATAGCTCGGGCAATAGCATAATGTGAACAAGGAGCTGTGCTACACTGCTCACGTAGCTCTGCGAATGCACCTCAATTAGGACTCATCTATGTTGTTCCAGGCCCTTGTTTCCTCAGATCACAGACTTTAAATGATGCTGAATTGTACAGTTCCTTTTGATGTGGTTAAACGTACACTGGAGACTGTATCAAAACCTCTAAGCTCATTTTCACTGGTTAGCTAAATCAGCTGTTAATGAAAATCTCCAGAGGTTAAAGGCTAGTGAACTACTACACCCCTTAGTCCACTGAAGTGCCAATTCAACACAAGGTCAGAGCAGTTAAGCATGCTGATAGCACAAGCATAAAGCCAATCTCTTTGGCAGCAACAGTAGTGTTATGATTAAAATTAGGAGAAACAATAAGCCTGGTCCCACGAACACATACTCTATTGAGTAGTCATTTTTCATGCTAGTAGTCCCATTGGAGTCAGCGGAACTACTCACATGAGTAAGTGTCAGCATCCCTAGATTTTTCTGTTAGATATACTTTAAATATTTCATTTTCCTTCTGTAAGCATATTTGTAAGAGAATTAAAACAGCACAAGACTGAGGAAAAGGGAGAACAGCAAAGAGATAATGAGACAGACATCAAAACATGCTTGTGAAAAGATGAAGAGTATAATAACCATGACTTGGAAACAAAAGTAACATGAGCAGAGGAATTAGTCAAACTATTATTGACTGACTATAGTAGCTAATCTGATACTCATTGCAATATTTGTTACTTTTATCTTTGATAAGAATATTTAAATCAGTAATACTATGGGAATCATAAACAAAAAAATCCATTGTGGTATTTTATTTCAAACTTTAAAAAATTATATTTCATACTTTGCCTTCATTCTTAGGTTGGTAATCCTGCATAAAAAGACCCTAAAACTTAAAAAATAAGAGAAAAAAACCTAACTAAATATAAAATAAAGAGGTTCTAGTCTATTGAAGTTAACAAGCTAAAAGCAAGAAACTAGAGAGATCTAGACACAGACAGATAAATAGATAACACGTTCTACCCAGAAACTAATTTATTGAGGTTAGTTAGTTATCCATAGTAATGTTTGAAATTATCAGCCAAGTACAATTCTCCATTTATTCAGATATGGGTCCTAATCTTTCAAGAATGACAAGACTTATGCTGTGCGTAAACATACACACACGAAGATGGAAAGAAATGTGCAAAAGAGTGAGTGAAAGAGTAAAAAAGGAAGTAGTGGACAAAGGATACTTTTTAAAGTACAGTAATACCAGCTATATCTAAAAGCAAAATCATAGGAACATATTCATAAAAGACAAGCAAACATTTATTGCATGAAAGACTAATGTTGTTTACAAAACTGTGCAAACCCACCCTGCTGCTCTGGGTACATAGTGGCATTGCTAGCCCGCACTGAAGCCCAGTTTTTAGCAAACTAGATAGATGTAAAGCAGATATGACGACACAAGCTGCATGTTACACCTCCAGTTGGAGTGCAGACATAGCCTAGTCATTCATAGTTAGCGTGTACTAAATTTCTTAAACAAGAATCAACACCTAGCATAATTTACTGCAGATTAAGGGTTAGTCTTAATTGTGCTGGCTGCAAAAGTCCCTCTGGGAGTGCTGCCCCACACAGGGATCACGCAGAGGATTAGGCACCCATCCCACCTTCTTACCTCTTCCTGACACGGTCTCTACACCCCCACCCCCGCCCCCCATCAGGAGGAATCTCCAGCAATCTCTATAAGGCAGTTTTATGGGGGCTTAAGCTTTCAAAAGAGATGCAGCCAGGGCAAGAGTCTGGCCCATAAGTTTTAGTGTGTCCTGTGCCATCATATGAATGTTTCTTTGACAAATTCATCCGAATCTATTAAAAGATTGGTTTTTGTTAGACAAAATGGTCTGTTTGTTGCAAAGGGGGGTGGCCTTTAAATGGTGGTCACACAAATTATGTTGTAGCTAATATAAGTCCTGGTTCAAAAAAGCACTGGCACTCAACTTTCAGCAAGTGTCAAATCTCCCTGAAATCAATAGATTGTAAATACATGCTTCAAGTTAATCATGACTTAAGTGCTCTGTTGCACAGGGGCCGTAGTTCTCACTTTTCCTGGGGATCTCTATTTGCAAGAGAGGGAGGTGTGAAATAGAATGAGGCATGCATATCACATGGTTTGTTGCAAAACAATATTTGGTTTGAATGGACAAGACTATGTAACCATACACCACTCACTCTGGAAAAACCATATAGAATGAAGAGCTGTACTCCCCTAGTGAATAACAGACAACTTTTGGCTGACGAGAGATGATAACCCAGCAGTAAGAGTACTTAGGAAAACAGCATGATGTAATCGAACTGCAAAATTATAGTGATAGGAATATTCTGCAAGTGCAGAAGTCTGATTAGCTGATCCCTAAGTGCTTTGCAATAAACAGTATATTTCAGTTGTAATTTTTAAAACATGCATTAAAACACACACATACACACACACACACACCCCAACCCACACTTGGGAATCTTACTATTTTATGCAAGCATTATCACAAATTACCTTTTATCTATGTTTTGTTCTTTTTAAATTGCAAAAGCATACCATTGGAGTGGTATAATTAAAGTTAACAACTTGCATTATTCTACCTTCCACCATTAGCTCTAGTCTTTCCTAATAACACAGATAATTGCTCTTATGCTAATGTCCAAGAAATGTGTTTTCTCTATAGAAAATATCCCAATATATCTCCCTTTTGGACACACTGTCAACACTAAGATAAAAAGGAAAAATGTAAAAAATTAAAATACACTGCATGATGTTCAATACATTAAGGATGTGGTTAGCAGCCTTTGCTTTTTAGATCTGATGTGAAGTTCAAAACTACACATCATGAAGTTTAAAATAAATGTCCTGTTCCACATACATATGGTGAAACACATGCTTATTATTATTTGGTGTTGTTTGTTAGAACAACTACAATCATACAGCTGAAAATTTGACCACTTTTTCTTTAAATCAAGACAATTTAAGGTCTCCTTTTTAGAGATTATTAAATATAAAATATTCATTACAGAGAATTAGATTTGATAAATATAATAAACCAGGACATATTAATCAGATATAAAATTATGGATTTTGCAGTTATACATCCCAGTTGTCAGTGTATTTTTATTAGCCAATCAGAACCACCATGATTAAGGCTACGATAAGGCACGGGTATTTTTAATAAAAGTCATGGACAGGTCATGGGCAATAAACAAAAATCATGACCCTGATCTGTCCTTGACTTTTACTAAAAATATACCTAACTAAATCTTAAGTGCTGGGGGGCGCGGGTGGGGTGCGCTCCTCTGGACGCTGCTGCCCTGGGAGGTGGGTGCTCCGGGCCCTGCCACTGCTAGGGTGCAGTGGGGCCCGGGGCCCCGCCAGTGCTGTTGCTTGGGAGAAAGGGGGGGACAGCCCAGGGCCACCCTGCCGCTGCTGCTCCGGGTGAGGAGCAGCAGCCTGGGGCCCTGCCGGTGCTCCCGGACCGCTGATCTGGGCAGCACCTGGGACCAGCTGCCTGGGGCTGCCTGAGCAGTGGCCGGTGTGGCTGGCCCTGGGCCGCCCCAGCTGCTCGGGCTGGGGTCAGCTGCATTGGTCGCTGCAAAAGTCACGGAGGTCCTTGAAAGTCACGGAATCCATGACCTCCCTGAAACACTCACAGCCTTAGCCATGGTGGATACGTATACAAATAAAGTACTTAAATAACCAAAGAGGCACAAGTTACAATCTAGGACCCAGATTCAGCAGAGTCCTTATGAACAGAAGTTAATGGGGTTTAAACACATGCTTAAAATTAAGCATATGCTTAACTGCTTTCCTAAAAAGGCATGGTTTGCTGAATCAGAACCTACTGGAATTTAATGCTGTGAAAGATGCCAGACTGACAGTCTGGTAAAGTGAAGTTCTCTATTCATCCATAAAACACATACAGCACACCTACAGGCACCACTAGCTTCCACATACTGCCGTGCCAAAATGCCACAGTCTACGTCCTAGTTTCCATGTCCACTCAATCTCTGACCTCTTGCTAACGTAAGTGTAATTAGCACCAATTGTGAACAGCAACTAGGCCAAGACCACCAACTTGTTTCATACAGGCCACATAGCCACCAGTTGACAATGACTGCCAATCACTGCTGGACTAGGTCAGAGAGAAACATGTGACATATAGATGAAAGGCTCTAGATACCATTATTAATTCCTTGAGCAACCACTTAACCACAAAAGAATCTGTGATGCACAGCAGGGGATGGCTGGCAGCATGTTCTCCATGAGGATCCCATGACTTGCTTCCTTCATTGGTCTGACAAAACCCAGATTTGATAGCTTTCTGTATCAGCCCATCTTTTCTATTGGGTGTTTGGGAAATTGAGATAATGGAGCATGCTTGAGGGGCTTTATTATACGACTATTAATTCTTGTCAGGCAAATATAAGGGTGTGTGTGTGTATGTGTGTGGTTTATTATATAATTTGTTTTATTTTCTTATTGCAGGTTTTATGGGTTTTTAATATAGAACAAAGGTGTCCAAGTGGAGAGATGCCCATTATTACTATTATAAATCAACTCAATAAAAGAGTGTCATGACTAATTTCCAATAAACTAGCTAACCAGTTCCAATGAACTGCATGGAAGTCACAGTCTTAAAAATGAAACCGTGCAAATCTATTTTAATATTTTTTAAAATGTAAATATTATTCGCTTTGTTGCTTATATCCCTCAAGCAAATACTAAAATGTCTAGTTGAATAAATAAGCTGCAAGTCATTGTATATTGCCAATGGCCCTACTTATTTACCAACAATCATATAATTAATACTAATTTGAAGCGAGATCCTTAGTTTGAATTCAAACTACTCAACTTCAAGTCATCAATGTTATAGAAATTAAGTGTGTGTACATACTGGCACAGTTCCCAGACGTTCCATGCCCAGAAGTTTATAAAAATTGAAAATAAAAAAAAAAAAAAACCAAAAACAGAAAAAGCCTAACACTCATAAATCCATGTACTACTTTTTTAATCTGCCCTTTCTTAACTATATTAGTAGGCAAATATTTTGCCAGAATACCCACAACTGTTTATAGAGGTCTCCTGGCTAAGGCACTCAGGGAGTTCAATTCCCAGCTCTGCCACAGATTTCCTGTTTGACCTCGGACAAGTCATTCAGGCCCAGATTCCCACCCGTTGTCTCCCTCCACTTTGGGTCATGCTGTGAAATGACCCAAGGGATTTAGGGAGACATCAATTTAACCAGTGACTCGCTTCCTTTGTGAAGACCCCACTCAATGCCCACTGACTTATTGGAAAGACACTCATTGACTTCAATGTGTGCTAGATCAGGCCATGAGTTCTGTCACTGAAGCTGGTGGCCAGCATTCACCAGTGCATCATGCCTGAAGCTCCTAGACTCACTATGAAACTGGAGACCATTACAAGGATCTTGTCTAAATTCTCCTGTGAGGTTTCTCCTTAACAGATCTTTTTGTGACTGACATTTCTGCTAAGACAGAAGAAACAAACACTGAGACCATGTCTTGTGAGAAGGGTTTTTGTGCCTAAGCACCAGAAACTTGTGATTATGAGTCTTCCTTCCAAAGAGTTTCAAAGGTTTGCTGAAGTAGATTTATGTGTGGGAATGTAATGAGAAACTGGATACTGTTCTGATAAAAGTCATACCAATTTCAGGCCACACATGTACATCTTAAGATCCTTGTGGGTGTTACAAGTTTTACTTGAAGACATGATTTTTGTATGAGTGTAAGATGTACCCATTTTGCATTTTGGCACAACTCTGATACACCCACAACTTCCTCTTTGCAAAGTTTTCTGGCAACAGTGCACACATTTAGATGGAAACCGACACACAAACTCATGCTCCTCCAAAACACTGTGGAAAACGGTTACTGCATTTGCTAAAAATGACATCTTATCTCAGATTCTTTCTACAGATAGTGTTTAACAGTACAGCAGAAAATGATTATTAATTCTGAATGGAAATCCCCCAGTCCCATCACACAAACAGCAACCAAATTTAAAAAGTAAAAAAATGCTAGCAGTAACTTCTATGCCTCAGCATTGTCATTGATGTACTTTTATGTTTTGATGGGGGCAAACTACATGAGATAAGACTCCTGTTCCCATTCTCTACACAGAGCTCATGTGAATTTGGGTATATTTTCAAGTGTGATTTCTATCAGGAAATAGAGTAAAAATGGAAGTCACAGTCTCAAAGGGCAGGTCTACACTAACCCCCCAAGTCGAACTAAGGTACGCAACTTCAGCTACGTGAATAACATAGCTGAAGTTCGAAGTACCTTAGTTCGAACTTACCTCGGTCCACACGCGGCAGGCAGACTCCCCTGTCGACTCTGCCGTACTCCTCTCGCCGAGCAGGAGTACCGCAGTCGACGGCGAGCACTTCCGGGTTCGACTTATCGCATCCAGACAAGACGCGATAAGTCGAACCCAGAAGTTCGATCGCTCGCCGCCGAACTACCGGGTAAGTGTAGACCTACCCAAAGAGGGGTAATGGTCATAACTTTTAAATGACCAGTTAACTCCGTTTTTAGGCACCAAGCCCACAGCTTGCATTTAAAAAGTCTCCTCTTACTGTTTCAAATTAATAGGTGTTATATGAAAAACAGATCCCCAAACGACCATTCTTAAAAATCTACATGTAAACTAAAAACAGCGGATTTAGAATGTGTTACACAAAGAATAATGGATTATTTATTACTTGACTTGTATGTTAGAGCTATCAAAAGAAAAAAAGACTGAGCCAAATCCTTCCTTCAAATATATGCCCACTACTCCCACTGAAATCAGGAGTTGTTATGGGTCATATCTGAAGGCATACTTAAGCCCCCTTGATTGGAATTTTTGCTGCATTTTCAACAGTAGGACAACCAAATCAATTTGTTTTAGCTTATAATTGTTAGGGCTCTGCCCTGTTCTCATTGTAGCCAATGGCAGAATTCCCATTGATTTACTGGCAACAGGATTGGGCTATTTTTAAAATTCTATATAAAGTAATAAGCAATCCTGTGATTTGTAGTGAGTTAAAAGATACCAGTCAGAATCCTGTGGTGACATCATCTATACCTCATGATCACCTATGCAGTAATGTGTGAGAGCTGACAATATACATCTTCCAAGACCTCTTACAAAACCAGGTAAGATTAGAGCGAATACTCCTGAAATATCTAAGGTAAAAATCAACTTTAAAACTATAACACGAACAAATCTTATAGGATTTTCTTATACGTCCTGTAGAACAGTGTTTTTCAAACTGTGGGTTGTGACCCACTACTGGGTCGCGGCATGTAAGGAGCTGGGTTGTCTTGCTCTGGTCAGCACTGCCGATCAGGATGTTAAAAGTCCTGTTGGCGGTGCTGCCCAGCTAAGGCAGGTTAATGCCTACCTTTTCCGACACCGTGCTGTGCGCTGGAAGCAGCCAGCAGCGGGTCTGGTTTCTAGGCAGGGTGGGCATGGGACTCCACGTGCTGCCCCCACCCCGGTAACTGGCTCTGCACTCCCTTTGGCCAATGGGAACTGGGGGGGGGTGGGCGGTGCCTGCGGGCGAGATTCGCACGGAGCCAGACCTGCTGCTGGCCGCTTCCAGGGCGCAGCATGGTCCACGGTGCACCCTGGCTGCACTGCTGACTGGGAGCCGCCAGAGGTAAGTCCACGCCCCAACCCCCTGCCCCAGCCCCAAGCCCCCCTAAACCTAGAACCCCTTCCTTCACCCCAAATCCCTCATCCCCAGCCCCACCCCAGAGCCTGCACCCCCAGCCCAGAGCCCTGACCCTCCGGCACTCCAACCCCCTGCCCCAGCCCTGAGCCCCCTCCCACACCCTGAACCCCTCATTCCCGGCCCCACCCCACAGCCCTCACCCCCACACACCAACCCTCTGCCCCAGCCCTGAGCCCCTCCCACACCCCAAACCCCTCATCCCCAGCTCCGCTGGGTCACGGGCATCAACAATTTTCTTCACCTGGGTCCCCATAAAAAAGTTTGAAAACCACTGATGTAGAAGCACTAGATGACACAAATCCAATTATTTTTCAATACTTTGCAAATTACCTTTAAGGGCAGAAACCTCCCACCATCGCCATGTGCACTTTCTCCCTAATATTATCCCCCAGTTTGGGTGGGTAGCCCATAGAGCTAGCTTTAGCATTTATTTGATTTAGTGGTGACATAAGGAACCTACAGGCCTGTATCTTGTAACACACTGGCTTCAGCAGTTAGCTTAAGGCTTGAGGCCATCAACTTTGACGCAAATAAATAGCCTAACAGTCACTCTTAAGTTTTGGGGAACTGAGAATAGAGTGTTTAAGAGGGACGTTTGGCCATAATGACACTAGCCAACCACAGGAACATGAGCTAACACCAGCTTTTGTTATTTTAGGATGGGAACGTCTGCAGATGTCTGACCACAAAAGTGCCATGGCAATGAATGGACATCTATGATAGTTAGTTGAGATCATTAATTTGTACTTGTTTCTCCCACTATTCAAAGGGGGGAAGAAACAACACATCCAGCTCCAGCTCCACCCTCTCACCCTCCAAAGCTCTCATTCCCAATTTCACCTCACTCCACCCCATCCAACACCTAGAGCTCCACAGAGCAGCTTCATCTCTTTTCTACTCATGTCAGCAGAGGGAGCATGGACCTCAGAGTAAGGACCACAGAATTTGGCCCAATGTGTTAATTCACAAAATCAGTGTTATCTGGTATCCCATTTAAGGACTCTCTGAAAAGCCAGTTCTGTTGCTATCCTAAGTGAAGGTTGAAGGGAAATATAATAGTACAATCTATATTAGCATTATTTTATATTGGAAAGTGATATTTTCCTTTTTATTCTTCTAGTGTGGCATTCCTGTAATGCATTGAGCATTACTACATTGTTTACAGTAGCGTAAACCAGAAGTAACTCCACTAAACCTGAATCACACAAGTGTAAAATTGGTATAAGTAAATTCAGAGTCAGATTCATGTGGGTTCAGAGATGCTCAGAAGTCACAACCTTTAATGTGAGTTGCAGCCCTGCTCCTCACATCATCAGGCCATTACTGCATTAAAAAGACACTTGCAAATCATATTTCAACTAAAATTTAGCATTTGTAAAACCCAACAGAAATATTTCCAATAAAAAGTTAAATCCTTGTAACTGAAACATTGCAATATAGGCTTACTGCATAAAAACCCAAATGAGAAATTGTGGAGAAACTCAGATTTCAGAGTGATAGCCGTGTTAATCTGTATCAGCAAAAAGAACGAGGAGTACTTGTGGCACCTTAGAGACTAACAAATTTATTTGGGCATAAGCTTTCGTGGGCTAAAACCCACTTCATCGGATGCATACAGTGGAAAATACAGTAGGAAGATATATATACACACACAGAGAACATGAGAAAATCAGACGTCAAGAATTATAACATTCAAAAACCAGTTGGAGAACTCTTCAACCTCCCTGGTCACTCAATTACAGACCTAAAAGTCGCAATTCTCCAACAAAAAACTTCAAAAACAGACTCCAACGAGAAACTGCAGAATTGGAATTAATTTGCAAACTGGACACCATTAAATTAGGCTTGAATAAAGACTGGGAGTGGATGGGTTATTACACAAAGTAAAAACTATTTCTCCATGCTAATTTTCCCCCTACTGTTACTCACACCTTCTTGTCAACTGTTTGAAATGGGCCATCCTGATTATCACTACAAAAGTTTTTTTCTCCTGCTGATAATAGCCCACCTTAATTGATTAGTCTTGTTAGAGTTGGTATGGCAACACCCATTTTTTCATGCTCTCTGTATGTATATATATATATCTTCCTACTGTATTTTCCACTGAATGCATCCAAGGAAATGGATTTTAGCCCACGAAAGCTTATGCCCAAATACATTTGTTAGTATCTAAGGTGCCACAAGTACTCCTTGTTCTTTTTGTGGAGAAACTGACAATTAAAAATCAAATTACCCCGACTAGCGAATTTTCATTAGCAACCTGAGTTAGACACAAAATGGAAACAAAAACAGAAAAAGCAGTAAGGAAATTTTTAAAAGAAATCTTTCATTGTGAGTTGTTTAGAAAGACAGGTTAAGGCATTTACTGTATTAAAACATATACAATATATGATTTTTAGACGAATCATGTCACTTAAATTTTTAATTTTCCAAAAATATATATAGTTTGTTACTTTGGCAGCAAAAACAGAATAGAGAAAGAATGTTAACAGGACAAACCACAAAGTGCAATATTGATCCCTCCCAGCAATTGTTTAGCATAGAGCTACAGGAGGACAATTTGATTTATACATGTTTGAGTTTCACAAAGTATTATTTTTCTGAACTGCCCGCTGTGAAGGACATCAGAGAGATAGTGAAGTTGTATAAAAGGTCATTCCCTTCAAAATAAGCTGTTTGTCTCAACTTATAAAGGACAAGGGCTATGCACTGAAAAAATAACCATGAACTCTTTACTCAGGCAAAATTCACAAAGACTTCATTAGGAATTTTGCCTCAGTAGGGAGTACAAGATCAAGCTCATTACTGTCTTTCATAAGAGGTGGCAAGATGAAAATCTTAATATAGGGAAAGCCTGAAGAATGGTTATGTGATTTCCCCTACACAAAAGACTATGAAGGCATGAAGAAATTTCTAGTGATGTGGATGCTGAATGGTGAACAGTTCAAGGGAATGAACTGTTGCAACTAAAACAAAACAAAAAACAAAAACAGGATCATGCATTACATTTAAATTAAGATGCACACGAGAATATTGTTTTTGGACTCCCAGAGGGGAACAGGGCTGGACAAGGCAGGTTCACTTCATAGAAGAATAGTATAAAAGACTGTAAAATTGTTTTACTGACTCTTTTTTGTTTCATTGCATACTCTCATCAGTGAGGAGTGAAGACTGTGGAGGAAGCAGAAGGAAGAGACTTTCAGACCCACAGAACCCAGGGATCTGTGGATCACTGTGCCACAGCTCTCCAGTTCCTGGAGCTATGTGTACTTCTGTCCAGCCCCTCCATGTTGCCTGCTGGTTCCTCTCCCCCTGATGGTGTGGTTCTTACAGGAGCTTTGGTGCAACTGTTTGCTTCTCTCTGTGGCCATGTAACAGCAGAGGGAATTCACTGGCAGCTAATGATCTTTGGAGCAGTGTTAACAACTGCTCAGTTATCCATGTGGTCTGCAGAGCGGCATGCCATGGAAGAGAGCATCCCTTGCTCTGCTAGTTTTAATTGCCTGCCATTAGTGGAAATGAAGAGCAGCATTTGGGCCACAATGCTAGCCAGTCCTGGTAAGTTCTGCTCCTCTCTTTGTCTCCTGTTTAATGTGGCTTCCATGGAAGTTCTGACTCAACAAGGTACTCGAAGAGGACCCTACATGTACACACTGCACTTACTTTCCTATTCAGCTGTCTTATGGTGTATCATTAAAAACAAAAACAAGCAATCAAATAAACAAACAAACAAACAAAAAAACAACAGCTCTGCATGAAGTCTCAGGTCCATAACGAAACCCCGGTTTCATCTTTCTGAATTTTTTTGTCCAATTCAATTATTTTTAAAAGCTGTGTGGTTTGCTTACTGGAATTACCCTATAATTAACCTTCTGGTCAGTGGCTAAAGAGACTGAATCATTTTAATCAATTAAACCTTTAATTTAGAGCTTCTACTTCCTGCTGTTAATCTTGAACACCATGGGATATTGATTACCTCAATTATTTTGTCAATAATGCATGCACAATTACATAAAAGTTCAGTAAAAGCTATTAGACATAATGCATAAGCAAGTCACGCAACTGTCCAAAGAAAAATTCTTAGTGCCCCAAATTGTAAAGTAGTGATATAAAATGATATCTGAGCAAGCAATCCAACGCTTAAGAGAAATTTCTTTGTATTTGCCCACAGGAAATGGATTACAGCATAACGCTATTTGATCATCCTGGGCAAGAACTGCTTAAGTCAGAATCTGAATGTAAAGGTCACTAAAGATATGCAATAGCTTAAAAATGCAGTTAGCATGCTGGACCTAGTATTTACATAATATGTGCATACAAAGCTTTAAATCATCATGAGATTTCTGAGCAATACCCATCATTCACAGAAGTTTAATAGAGCATGAAATCTGCAAAAAGCAATTTCTTTTTCAAACACCACATTACCTTTTTTATGAACCAAACAGCCCACAAGTGACCAGAAAAAAAAAAAAAAGTTTTCTTTAAATTCTCTCAGACTGTGGAGGGAGACTAGGACACATTCTGAATAAGAAAAGTGCCAGATCCAGCTAAAAGTAATCCTATTAAAGACAACAGAGTTAAATGAGTAAGAAGAGAAAGGTTTAGTGCCATGTGTGATCACTGCAAAACTGTCTGGTTATTATATATGCCAGTACACATGAAGATATAATGTGGTCATACTAGATCACCTCAATAGTCTATCAAGTCTAATATCCTGTCTCTGGAAACTGCTTACACCTGATGGTCACAGAAAGATGAAGGAAAAACCATGCCCCTGGATGACTTGGCAATGCTGTTCATAGGCAGAGAGCAGGCGTGATTCCTTCCTGAACCCTGCAGCCATCAGCCTACACGCTGAAGCATGAAATTTCTTTAACCCTTGCATCAAGTTGGAAACAAGAATCATAAAGTCATCCAGCCTGTTTTACACCACAGGTCTCCCTAGAGCGCCAAATTTTTAATGAAAATTTCAGGTGAGTCAGACCACAGGGCTCCTCACATTGAATTAAATATAGAGTCGCACAGGACAAAGTTTTGCTTGTTCTACAAAAAAATGAATACTTTACAATTTGATTGTAAGCTCCTTGGGGTAGGGATTGTCTCTTAATGTGTGTTTGTAAAGCACCCACAGAGATCCATTGTATTCGGGATGTCTACATTGCCATAAGAAAATCATAGCACTGAGTCTCAGAGGCCAGGTCAGCTGACTCGGGCTGCAGGACCATAAAATTTCAGTGTAGACAGTTGGGCTAGGGCTGAAGCCCAAGTTCTGAAACTCTCCCCTCTCACAGGGTCTCTTAGCCCAGGCTCCATCCTGAGCTCAAATGTATAGACTGCAATTTTGCAGCCTGAGCCCCACAGGCCTGAGTCAATTGACTCGAGCCAGCCACCTCCTAACAGTGACTCGAGCCAGCCACCTCATTACAATGTAGACATATCGTAAGACTGACTGAGCCTTTGAACATTACCATCTTACAAATAATACACTGTTCTACTTTGCAGGCCTTTGTAGAATTGTACTTGCAAATCTAATAAACAAAGTCTCACTAAAGAGCCTCAGTTTGTACATCAGAACGCTATGGAAGTGCTCTATCTCTCAAAAGGAAAAAAAAACAACAGTGAATGTGTAAGCCATAAAGGGCCTCTTCTCTAACAGAGATGAAAATTCCTTTCTTTCAAAACAACTTTATGGAGTCATTTAAACATCAAATTGCACATTTTATTTATCCTCATTAGATTATCATTTCAAGTTCAGGATACTACTTTGGAAGATCCTCCTAGTATGTCTCTGACATGGTCTTATAAAAATCTCTCTATGTTTCACTTAATATAACTTTGGAAGGATCTCAAGACATAATAAAAAAGCAACATTAGAGCCTTAATGATTTGCAGACTGATACTCTTATCATGAAGTCTAATTTAAAAAAACACCTTCATATAAATGATTATTTAAATGCAAAATAAAATGTAAAACAATGAAGCCTTGATAATATGAATGCAAGTGAGAGGAAACACAAAATGACTATTCATGTGTTTAAAGGTTAAAAGGAAGTTTCTATGTCTTTGGAGAAAATGCAAATATTAATTTGGGGGAATGATTCTAAACGTCACATTCACATTTGTGTACTCCAAGCTTTTTGTGGTCCTTAATGAAAGTCACCACACTATATTCAAGGGCAAGGATATGAAAACTATAAGAATCCTGATATTTTGCAAAACAAGGATCACAAAAGTAATGGATATACAATTAGCACCATACTGTAAAATAAAGTACCTGAACAGACAATACCACTTTTTGCAGAACATAAGAATGGCCATACTGGGTCAGACCAAAGGTCCATCTAGCCCAGTATCCTGTCTTTTGACAATGGCCAATACGAGGTGCCCCAGGGGGAATGAACAGAACATGTAATCATCAAGTGATCCATCCCCTGTCACCCATTCCCAGCTTCTGGCAAACAGAGGCTAGGGACACCATCCCCATCCATCCTGGCTAATAGCCATTGAGTTCAGCCTTGCTATCTTTCTTTCATCAAAAGTTAAAACTTGATCTCCTCTGATTGTTTCAAACACTGATGTAAAATATACCATGTCTAACAGATTATTTAGCTGGTGTATACAATAAATTAGATGTTTTTCACAAGTCTCACCCCCACCCCCCGCTTTTTTTTTTTAAACAAACAAGCAGAGTATTTGGGCGTACATATCCTGTTTCCTTTTTACCACGGAGCTAGCAGCAATCTTCTACATGTTTTCATGCTATTTCTTTCACTTCTGCAGTAGCTGAGGACTCCATTAATTATCACAGTTTATTTATTAGACAGTAACTTATGGAGACTTGTGCTTAAGCGTAGCAAAAAATACAGTTATACAGATGACAAGTTCAGCCTCCACATAAGACAGTTTTAGGAGTGTTGCTTCTGGAACGTGTCTTCTCAGGAGAGCACAAATCATCACACAATTCACATAGGGTTTGAAATAAAAATGAATGGAACAAAAATAAAAATAGAATTGTCATGTACTAAATGTTCCTCAAAACTACTATACTATAATATACAAATTATAGTTACTACATGAAGTGGCAATCAGTGGTTCTGTATTTGTTTCAAGCTATTACTGAAGTCAGACAAGGTAACTATACAAACCTTTTTATATACACTAACCTTGCAAAGTAGTTGGGAGTCTGTGCGGGCGGGGGTGGACGGGGGGGGCACAAATTTTACTTCATGTTTTCACATTATAGGTTTGCCACTGGGAAATGTGGAACTGAAATTTAGGCATAAATTTTATTTTTATAAAATCAGTCTTCAAGATTAATCTTTGCCTATCAACTTCTACCACTGCCATAACATACAAATTGTTCTGCTTGAAATACATAGACCAGATACATATTGTGGTGATAACTTTTGAGATTTATCTCTAAACATGAAAGAGATGGTACTTTTTTCAGAGGCATAAATTGTATTTAGTACTAAACCTTATTGCAATTTTTGTTTTAAAAGTCAGAAAAGCCTGCCTATTAGGAAATCTAGAAGGATATTTACTCTAAATTTAATCAATATATATCTGTATGCTACCTGTCAATCAGGCACATGAAGCCAAATTAATCCCTCATGTCACTTTGTGGAAGCCAATGGAGTTGGATCAGGGATGAATCAGACCCAGGACTTTTAGTTTTTGTTTTCATTAGATGAACTTTCATTTTTATTCATACTGTAAATGAGAACAATGAATAATGACGACTTCCATACACCTGCTGCAGGGGTGCAGCTAGAAGTCCAAATGAATGGGGTGATTAATCCCCTCCACCCCAAAAACTGACTTCAGAGTAATGATTTGAAAGAGATTTAACAGATTTTCTGAAACATCACAGAAGCTGAAGTCCCAAACTTTTCTAAATACGGGGTCTCAGAAATAGGGTAATCCTAACAGATTTTAAATTGTTGGCCTAAATTTTCAAAACTGACTAGTGATTTTTGGTGACTCAGTTATAGGTTACCAATTTAAGATACAATAAAGGGACCTGATTTTCAGAAGGTAAGTGCAAAGTGCTTTCAAAAAATTAGGCCCCTTCAAGGTGCCTCAAGTTGGCCACCCAAAATGTAAGCACCCTAATCACTAGTCACTTTTGAGAATGTAAGTTACTACTACTACAACAGTTGTTTGTTAACTGAATCTGGACTTACTTTAAAGGATTTATTAGGTTATGTATTTATTCATTCAGATTTATACACGTTAAATAAAGATCACCTATCCATATGTTCCAGGCACACTAGAGACAACCCGAAAATTCAACAAAATCAGTGCCCAAATGTAATTAAAGTATAGCAGTACAATTCAAAACAACCCACCAATAGCAACCAGGCAATCCAATACCAAATTTACCTCCCCCTCTAACAATTGTCCTCCTATTTTCAACTGGCTGAAGAAAAAAGACGAAGTTTGCCATCTGAAGGTAGTCCAAGTTAACCTCTTTGGACAAGAAGGTGAGCGAACTGTAAAGCAATTTTCATGGAAAGCACTATGCCACAGCAGCTCCTTCTCAGGTCTAATAGTGAGACTTCAGCTCAAACATCTCATCTGATCTCACCTGTGGTGGTCTGGTAGACAGGCAGGTTCTAAGCTGTTTAGGGCTGTATAATCAAAATAGACACCTTAAACAACACCTGGAAACCTACAAGTCACTAGTGAAGTTCATGGAACATGGGTTGAATATGTTCACAGCAAGGTATTGCACTTAATAGATGAGCTGAAATATTGCACCAACTCCAGTTCGTGGTTTTAAGGTGTATCCCTATGTGCATCATGGTAATCTAATCTTAAAATGACAGACATGAATGACAGTTACAAAGTCCACATCCAAGAAGCACACACAATTTTATCTGGTTGAAAAAAAAAAATAGTCCCCTAGCTCCACTGGACACATACATAGCTTTTAACAACAACTACCTTTAAGCTTTCAGTTATTCTGACTAGTTGGCTGTTTTTGATGGCCCAAAAGGCTCTCAGTTCAGGACAAAACAGGGAACATTTTGAAAGGAGCTCAGGTTTTTCACATCTGCCAGACAGACTCTTTTGTAGAACACCATTTCTGGAGATGGAATCTAACTGTTTCTCATGAAATACCAATCCTTTTTGTCCTCCACAGCCTGGCCCAATAGAGAACATGAAGTACTTTTATTGCATTCTGTGTGCCAAAAGCTTCCCACCCATGCTTTGAATTCACCTTATTTTTCAGTAATTCCCCCTTATGATAATAAAAGTGTTCATGAAGGTGGAAAAGAAAAGTTACTAAGCTAAAACACCCCAAATGTTTACCTTTGAACAGACTCAATGAGCGGACAACATTTATTACCAAACAAATAGCTTTATCAACAAATGCAATCCATTATGAAAATAATAGATATACCATAAACCCTTTTAGAGGTTTACTAGAGCTTTTTTCTATCTACTGGAAATTTTAGTTATGAGTTCCATTGTGCCAAGGACAGACCAGTCTTTTACAGACACTTACCCTCTGACAGCATGAATAAGTCTCAGTGATGGATAGGCGGTTCGCACTTTCAATTTATTCTTAAGGATTAATGCATTAACCCACTCCACATGCTTCTCTCCGCCTTTCACCATGAAAGCAGGGATCCAAAGGACACTGTCATTCAGCATGGATAGTCTATGCACAAATTTTTCTCTGTCACTCTCATTCCGAAAGCCTCCAAATGCTCTTTGTACAACTGATGGATTCATGGTAATAAAATCAGATTTAGTTCCCACATCTGCAGCAAACTCCACCACAGGGGCTAGATTGCACCTGAAGAGGAAAAAATTAATGGACAAATGAAAATAAATATGAACCATTAACTTAGATAAGGGTATGCATGAAGGAAAAGCTGAAAATGAACATGTAAAACTATTTCAAACTAGGTGAGCTAAAAAGTACCAATGGTAATCTGCATGATATTACTTAGTGCTGTATAAAGCCTGGATGTTCCCAGCATGTTCTAAAAAAGGTATTAAGTGTAATCAACTCAGTGAAGAAGATACTGTATAGTACATTTAAAATTCATATAATTAGTGTTCAAACAGAATGTGTCAATACGTAGACAAGTGCTTAACAATAACAATATGTCTCTTACAGCTATTGTTATTTTCACTAATGTGCATTTGTTTAACCTATCTTGATTAAATTCCTTGGAAACAGCTCAAGCTCTTAAAGGTAGTCATGCCAATCAAGTAAAATTCATTTATTTTTGTTATCCATTATGTAGTTTGTACAGCATAGCATTTCATACCAATCACAAATAACTGTCAGAAAAATCAAACTGGTTTGGGTTTGTTTCGTTGTCAGTAAAGCTGGATGAAAAATTCTGACAATCACGATTTGGATGACATTTTTCATCTAAGTTTCAAGTTTTGACCAAAAGAGTGACTTTTTTTTATGAAAATTATGTCCCGTTTTTAGACCAGCGGAAGTTGTCAGTGACCCCTTTGCTTTCTCCAATTTTGAGCTTGTTCAGGCCTTTTCCACCAACATGTAACTTCTAATAATCACCAACTAAGCAAAAAGAGACCAGTCTCTTAAAGTTTTACTGTAACATATTGGCCACTAAGCTCATCATTAGTAACACATCCACATATTATACACCTGATAATATTTAAAATCTGTTCTAGAATAAATTGCATTTAAAACTTTTAATATATAAAATATATCTCCAGAAGAATATGAGAATCTATTTACTGCATATACGCACAGGACAAACAAGTATCAACATAGGTAGGGTTTTTCTTACTAATTTCTTTGTTTCTGCAGCTGTTGCCTTGCAACAAAATCTTCCTACTCTTCCACTGAGTAATCATTTTGTTTGTGACAAAAATGGGATGTAATTTTAGCAAAAATTGTCAGAAAATTTCATGTAGTGACTATTCTATGCTGCTCATCAGAATCATAAATGTGCCCCTTGAAAACATTGAATTTATCCTCACAACACTGCCGTCCCAGTCTAGTGCTTTAATCACAAGAGCTGCCTTCCTCTCAATAATTCTCAAACAGGGTAAGTTTAAATGAAGAAAGTTAAGTGTGAAGTAGGAGTTGAAGTGGAAAAACATATTGGGTCCATGTCATATCTGTGTTGTAACTCAAATGAAGTAACTAGAGTTTGTACAGGTGCCAGCACAATGGCTAATTCTGAATGTGATCCTTGGCACTACTATAATATAAATAATAGTTATTATAATAGAGGTTAATTCATTTCACAAGAAACAAGATTTGCAATGCAAATTCTATTACCTGCACATACAAGTGCTAGAATCACATCGATGTGAAGGATATGGTGCTGAAATTTTTTTTATGTAAAACTGCACTGACACAAATTTGGCCAATATGCCTTTAAGACAAACCTCTTCTGATCTGGCAACAGTACTGTTTAGGTAGCATCATCTCTCTTCAATTACAAAGGTTTTCTGCAGTTAGAAAATGGTGCCTAAATGTAATTTCCCCATAAACCTGAAAAATAATTATAAGGGCTAATATCTTGTGAGTTATCACCAATTCATGAGAAACATACCTAATGCAAAAGGTTATGTTTTATAATGGTGTACTTTTTTGACCTAAAAAGCAACAGAGGGTCCTGTGGCACCTTTAAGACTAACAGAAGTACTGCCAGATATATTGGGTCAAAAAATCAGAGGGGTAGCCGTGTTAGTCTGAATCTGTAAAAAGCAACAGAGGGTCCTGTGGCACCTTTAAGACTAACAGAAGTATTGGGAGCATAAGCTTTCGTGGGTAAGAACCTCACTTCTTCAGATGCAAGAAGTGAGGTTCTTACCCACG